>NW_009951958.1:2473470-2486554 GCF_000747805.2 Chaetura pelagica
GGCGGGAATAACCCGGAGCCGTGCGAAGGCGTCGGGTGCCAGTGACTCCTGGGGAGCACGGGTGGGCCCTGCGTCCGCAGGACCAGGAGAGTCAGGGCTTTGGTGGAGCTGGGCAGACGGGGAGTGGGGTTTTCAGTTGCAACAGGTTTTTTGTTTGCTCTATTGGCCTCTCGACCTCCGTTCTCTGCCCCCGAGTTGTCTCTCGCACACCGGGACTCCAGGCGCTTTGCTGTGTAAGCAGGGAGCGTTATCTGCTCCAGCGGTGCTTCCTGCCCCCTCCCGGAGCCCCTCCAGGCTGGGCCGTGCGGGTCGGGCAGGGGCAGCCTGAGGCGCTGAACTGTGGAACAGCAGAGCTGGGGACTGGGTTTAACTTACACGCTCTCCCTACAGCCACCGCCAAACTAAACTTACTCCAGCCCAGACTTCTAGTTCTGAAAAGGGTTGCATGTGGTAGCCTCACCTTCACGTGTCTCTGTGTCCCTGACACGAGTAGAGAAGTAATATTTTTTCAAACCTGCAGGAATATGGTTTTTAATACTTGTGAAAATATATTGTGTTTTAAGGAAAACCTTTTAAAAACATCAGGTCCCAGACATGTGCAAGGACCTTGACTGAAATTTCAGTTTCTGTTCTCTTCACAGGGCTTGGAGAGCAAAGTTTGATAGACTTTGTTTTAGCTACTTCCATGCTTCTGCCTTGCAGGGGTGTTCAGGAAGGCACACAGCTTGAGTGATATTTCATTAAAATAAATCTAAAGCCTGAAAAGTAAAAATTATTTATGTCCTTACGCCTTACTTGTACAAAAGTAACTGGGCTCTTTAATCTAGCATTTTTTTTCTCTTTCACCACTCTGATTTGTGACAGTATTTCTCTTAAATGCCATTTTATCTGCTATACATATCTCCACTAATCTAGTTTAGCCTAAAGGAGGATGTTTCTGTAAGTAAATTATAATTGCCTTGCCAGAAATAAATTTAGCAGATGTGTAGCCAGCCAGGTGAGACTGAGTTAGTTCCAGAAAGCACTAGTTGAGAGAAGGTAAGAGACCAAAATAACTGTATGAGTTAAAGCCTTCAGTGTGGTAACTGGGGTCATCAGCCGTGTCCCCTGCTCCGTTCTTCTGAGTTGGTAACTTTGGACTCTGACCATTCCTGTATGGTCTTGTGTTAATACATGATGTTTTGTCAAAGTGTGTTTTTCTGGGGCTTGTTTCACCTCTGGGACAAAATGTTGGGTTAACAGTTCACAGAACTGTGCAGGCAGGTCAGAAAAGAAAGCAAAGAGGATATATTTCCTAGTGCTGTGAACCTTCCTTACTTCTGCATGTGCTAATTGAATCATCTCAGACTTCCTGACCTTATCAGCTTAGTCATGGCCACTCGTGGTTTGAAGAGAGACACCCTTCCCCAGCTTCCTCTCTCGCTTTCCAATTTTGGATTCCAGTTGGGGGAGGGAGGGCATCTTCTTGCACAGCATATCCTGGCTATCTAACCTCAGTCTTGCTTTCTTTTTCCTGCTTATCTTCTGTCCTCGTGAGCCTGTCCCCGATCTCTGCTGGCTGGACTTGCTGGATGTTGCAAGAACCACTGCTTCCCACGGGAGCAGGAGATGCATTAATTACTCGTGCCTTCAGAAGGCCACACTCCCAAGGCAGTTTGCCTTATTTACCTTACGATGCTCTTCAAAACAAGCTTCTTTTATATTTTGAATAGTAATATTAAAACCTGGGTGGTCTGGGGGAAAAGAAATAGCAACCTAGAAGTTGGCAAGTGAGCTGTATTTTAATTCCTCACCAGCTGTGTGTCTCTGGATCTGCTGGCCACTGGGACACAGCCCTAGGTAGCTTGTGGTGATAGAAGTAAGAAGTAGTTGTGCTGTTGCAGTACTGTGGGTTTCTCCTGTGCATGCGTGGACAAAAGGTTTCTGTGGTCTGACACTTTAAGTGTCAGCTAGAAACTTCTGGCTAGAATCCTGTCAGCAGCATTGGTTTGGGCTGCCTTTACAGTTTCTGTGCTTTTCAGTTAAAACCTGGACTCTAAACATGCCAAAAATTAATAGGACTGCCAAGTATTAATTAGTAGTTAAACTATAACAGGCTTAAAATTGGTGAAAGATGCTAATGTGTAGTGTCTTTTCCAGTACTTAATTTCACTGAAGGTGGCATAAGCTGCTACTATGTAACTTGCAAATGTTAAGCTGCTAATTGCTCTATGGAAAATTCAGCGAGTATCTGTGCTGAATTTTTTCCTCAGTAGAGGATCAAGGGCTTCGCATTCCTCCATTCCTCTTGTGTAGGTGTTCAGTGAATTTTAGGCCAGCATTATATCAAGCTGACACAAAGTCATGCTTGCTTGTAACTTAACAGAGCTCTTAGGATAAGCCTGTAGTCTGAAAACTGAGTGGTTCCCAAATGTTTTTAAAAAGCTTAAGAGCCCAAGGCAAATTTATAACCCAAATCTGCCATCAGTACAGGGCAGTTTGAGGCTTTGCCCACTGCAAAAGAGATTGTGCCTTTCAATATTTAATCATTTGCATATGGTATGTCAAACACAACCAAAGAGGTGAGGACTAGTGACAGTAAATTTCTTTCACTTGTGGTATTTGGGAGGTGTACATCTTGAGCTTGCCTGGGTTTAAGATTTTGCTGGTGCAGTGCAGTCTTGGCGGCATCCCTGTGTGCTGGAGGTGAGCATGTCCTAGCCAAATGACTCTTTGGATGGTACAAGTTCCTCAACTTCAGAGGTTTATCATCTGTGTCAACTTATGGGGCAAAGATGTGGCTTTCTCTCCAGATTCTTAAACTTTGGGTGGTGCTTTCTTTATTTTTAGCCTACATTGCTCACTTCAGTTGCTTTTCTAGCAGTGGACTTTTAAGCTGTCTTTTTGCCTTGCTGATTTATGTTGCCAAGTAAAACCAGTAATACTCTTACAGTACTGGTGGAAAAAACAGTTCTTCAAGCAGCACCTTTAATTAAATATTTGTGTATGGATTATTTTTTATCACTCTTAAGTGATACTGCTATTTGAAAAGTCAGCTGTTTCAGTTGCTAGGACTGGGATTAACTGCTTCTTGGAGGCCTTTGCTTTAAAGGGATCAAGACTCAAAATGCATTATGTCTGAAAAGGGAGAGGGGAGGGTAGGAAAAGTTTGCTTTCATTAAATGGTTTAGTAAACTTTTTTTTTTCCCCCATTTTAAGAAGAAACTTACTGGTACAGAAACAAGTTTCAATGTGTGTTTTGGTGTGTGCATCACAGACAAACAGTAGGTATTTTTTAATCCTGCAAGTTATACTGTGAAGCAATAAAGCAGAATGTTCTAACAGGTAGGCAGAACAGCTTTCCTAAAGTCGTCTTTAGTTGCAGTTTAAGCAGCTGGATTTCTTGACACTGATGCTCAAATGAGCTATTTAAATTGCTGTTGCAATTGATTGCATTAGAATGGTGGCAGCACCCTTGTCTCAATTCAAGTTTGCCTTAGGTTCTTCTTGTCAGGACTTACCCTTGCTAGAATCTATCAGTATTTTCCTCACTGTGACCAGTAGTTTAGTCTAGTACAGATGAAACAACGACTGCTGGAGATGATTCAGCTCCTGGGAGACAGCCTGCCATCACTCCATAGGTTGCAGGGAAACTTCTGCTTGGGCACCTTCTTCCCCTTCTTCCTCACCAACCAAGGGCACCGCTCTGCCTCTCCAGCTTAGCTCTTATCTCAGTTCTTTTGCATGTTAATTGCAGAGGCGCTTCTCTTGTCCCTGTAATGGCTTCTTGGCTGGGTTTGGAGCAGTGGGAGCTCTTCAGCTTCTTACAGGAGCCACTCCCGGGGCCCCTCTCCCTCTACCAGAAACCCCACCAAAACTACCATAAAGAGCAAGTATGAGAAAACTAGCATGAGGAGATGTTATGTCCTGATATTTATGGTAACCAAGTTGCGTGGTGACCAGTATATGTTACAAAAGAGCTAGATCCTGTTGCAGTGCTTGTACTGTTGAGCCCTGCTGTCTTCCACATCTCTGTCCCTGAAGGTTTCTATTGTAGGTAGTGAACTCTGGACAGTTTTCTCTATGGTAAAGTACTGTATTTGAGTGATAAATGATACTCTTAATTCTTTCTGCATTTCCACTTCCCTCCACCAAAAAAATATTAAAAACTAATAATAATAATATTGCTATCTGCTGTTTATACCTGGGTAGAGTGAAAAATGCGGAAGAGCTTCTTAAGTCTGACTTTAAATACCTGTTTTTGCAAGTGCTAAGCATTTGTATTTGCCTTTGAAGTCCAATTGTTAATCTTTTATTTCTATTTATAGACTCCTGTATTTTCAGCTAGATGATACCTGCATGTGTTGGTTGGGACAGATGTAGCAAAGACAAAATTTGTTATAATCTAAGTCAGAATCAGTTGTTTAGAGGAGGGCAACAAAGTCCATTTTTGAACTTGAGAAAAATACAAACTTGTAAAATACAGGGTGTGATGTACTTGTTGAGACTGGGATAATTTGTGTGAAGCATCCTGTGTTGTGTGTGGCTGATGTCTTCTCCTTATGTTTCTGGATTCTTCTACCTTTGAACCAATATTTTTAGTTATGTAGTGAAGATTAATAGATATTACTGTGCAGGTTTTAACAGTCTTGTGTAGAGTCAGATATATCATTTGAGATGCAGATAATACGCTTTGAGATGCAGTTTCTGAGTGGGGAAAGAGATTTCTAAGGTGATGGACTGGTGTCCTGCATTCATATTGCTTTGCTAATGCCAAGATAAACCCTGATTATAGAAGCTGCTGGTGGTGTTTATATACAGAGTGAGCTGTTACTGTAAATATAGAGGAAGCACTTCACAGAGTAAGCTGTGTCATTCTTTATATAGTCAGAGCATCAAAATTTCCGTGGCAGTATGTGCCTTGCTGTTCCTTTAATGCAGGCATTTGTGTGAGTGTCTGAAGTGCCTTCAGAGTGCCTGCTGACATCTGGTGCACAAGAACAAGTGCTGATGGAGTCGGCACAGCTTGTTGACTAACTTGAGCTTCAAAGTTTTGTTTTTCAAAAGCCTTTTGAGGCAAGATAGTTAACCATGCTTGCTCTGCAAGGTGGGTATTGAGAGAGATTTAACCTGAGGCTAGGGAGTCAGAAATTACATACAGGGAAAATGGGCTGGGTGGGGATTACCTACCTGTTTATTGCTGTACCTCAAGAGAAGATAAATGAGAAGAGCCTGTTCACACACTGAGCCATTGCAACTATTGCTTCTTGTTCTTTTGGTGCAAGTGAGAATGTCCTAGGGAACGTGGAACTGTGTTTTGAGGACAGGTGGAATTTTAGATAGGCATGTTGCCTGAGGAATATAACTTAGTGTTTTGCTATTATGTTACAGTCCAGATAAGTCTGAATTAATTTCCCTTATTCTTTCAGCTGTTTTTCAGATCATAATGCAGCAAGAAAATGAAAAGCCAGAGAAGACATTTGCTTTGGAAAAGAAGTCAGTTGCTGGCCCAGTCTAGAAGATGGACCTCTGGGTTTGGGGAGCTTGGGAAATACTGCTTCCAAAAGCATTTTTTCCTAGCTAGGAAGAAAAGACAGAGTGCACAGCTATTTCTGAGCTTAAATCACAATAAACTGTACAGAAGACTGCAGTGCAGAAGGAAGCCACTTGAGCTCCAAAGCAGGTGGGCTCCTGATGTGCCTCTAAATGCAGAAACTTATAAAAAACCTGTTGAAATCTACAGCTTTCCTTTCATAACTAGAGAGAGCAAAAAGATCTTGTCCCTGTCGCAAAGCTGAAAGCACATCTGGAGAAGCTGTAAGAAAACTCAACAATGAATCCTTTCAGAGTGAGCATCCATTGAATGAAGAATTTCAAACTGTCACTGTTCTTCACAGCATCTCTGGCAATATTCACTGTGTCTCATGGGGTATGCTGCATGGTGTTGTCTCACCTGTAAAGAAAAAAGGCTTTGGATAAAGTAGGGAGAAGAGCAATAATTATGAGGGCAACACAGTCCTAGTAGTTTTAAACTAACTATAAAAGGAGATGCTGTTGCAAAGGGAGTGGAATGGAACTTGTAGCCCCTTGACAGCTATAAAGAGGTCCAAATTTAACCATCGTACTGTAAAAAAGAGATCTTTATTTATGATGCATAAGAAACTTTCTATGGTTAGGTTTCGGTATAGAATTATAAGATCCCCAGAACTTCGAGCAAGAGGCAAAACCTGCAAATTGAGAAAAATCAAGCCAAGGTGGGTGAAGAAAGTTACGAGGGACCATCAAGAGACCCTCCAGCGGGATTTTGAAAGTGGATTGTATAATTTGCTTTCCTACTGGAATTCTAAAAGCAGCTGTCTTTTGAACCGGTACAGCTTATCAGATATGAACAATAACATACCCAGATCTTTAGGTGAGGAGAAGGAAATATGTGCATCTGAGATCTGCTGTTCACAGGACGTGTTACCATGTGCTGAGCCATCTTCTGAGGAGCCAGAATCCGGAGGGCAGGACGGCAGTGCAGATGCTGTCCCACCAGAACTGCATGCCAGAACTTCTCCAGAGGCAGAGACCTTGCATGAGGTGGAGACCAACGGGGCTCTGGCAGAGGATCATTGCTCTGACATTTTTGTCTCCATGACAGGAAAAGAAATTGATGTTTCAGGTCAAGATGATGCAGAATCTAATGAGGTTATGGGTGTAGATGGAATGACACTGTTGCAGTCCTCCTTGCAGGATTCTGATGTCAATGATCATTTTGCAAATGGACCTTTATCCGTGGAGCTGGCACAAAATGAGGACAGCTCTAGCCAAATGGAAGTAGAGAACTCCTTAAACCTGGACGTTTTTAGTGCAGAGTTACTAGATCACCCTTACTGTAAAAGTCCTCTTGAGGAGCCTCCACCAGAAAGCACAGGACTAAAATCAGGAACTCAGAAGGGAGGCAAAAGGAACAGTCAGAAAGCTTCCCGGGTGGCTGATGAGCAGTTGGCAACGTGGCTTTGTGGTACACTTTTTACCTATCCTAGGGCTTCCGGGAATGCCTAAAAACTGCTGGATGTATTGTGGAGTTTACATGTTGCCTTAATTCCTTTATTAAATTGTTTCTTACTGTGAATTGTAAAGAGTGCTTAACATAGCACTTGATGAAATGAGGCTGCCAAGTGGAGAGCTGCATGAAGGAAGGGCAAATCAATGTTTAGCTAACAAGTTTTTTTGTTAGGATAGTTGAATGGTGCCTCTGCTTGTGTTTTAGAGAGTACAATGCAATTTAATTAGAATTTTTGTGGAAAATAGTTGATAGACATTTTAAATGTCTTTTATTATGTGGTTTCAGAAGATGGTATGGTGTTAAAACTTCCAGTTTCTTAAATGGTTGACAATTATTACTTTTAACTTGATTTTTAAAAATCTTTCATGTTCTAATCCTTCCAGTCTTGTCCTCTCTTCTCTTGCTCTGTCTTAGACTGGTACTAAATCGCTTAATTAATCTCAGGTTTTAATATTGTTCAATATTGTTCTGCCAAATATTGTTCATTGTCACTTAGTTTTCTCCTCAGTTGTCCATAAAGTAGGCCTGATGGATCTTACAGTTTTTTAAAAAGGCAAGACTAGCCTTAGAAAAAAGGTTTCAGCAAAAAGGTTTTGGGATATATTTTTTTTTTTTACTCAATGCTGAGCATGCAGTATTTGATAGTATCTCTAAAGATGAGCATGGTAAAAATAGTAATCGGTGTCTTATGTATAGCAGCATACTGTACACCTAGTGAGGAGCAGCAAGCTAACACGTGCCACCTAGTGCCATTAATACAGTGGGTGTCAAGTTGTGTTAAAGGAGGGTTTTTTTGAAGTTTGACGTGCTCTGATTTTTCTGCCCACCTTTTTGTCCTTCTGTTTTGCAATTGATTCTCTAAAGCAAAATGTGAAGAAGGAGACATGGAAGCTCAAATGTTGGTTTAGCTATCCATAGCCGCAAGTTGGTGTGGAATGTTTCTCTCTGACTGACTTTACGTGATCCAGCAAGGACCAGGTGCTGTGTGAGAACTCAAGATTAATGGTAGTACCACAGCAAACAGACTGCTTCTGCAATGGAGTTTTAAAGTTTGCCCAGTGGAAAAAGGGGATGTAGTCTTTCTCTAACAATCAGGAACCAAGATTGTATCAGGGCGGCAGAGGTTGAAGTTTTGTGGTCTGATAGGCAGTCATGTTCTGTTTTGTGGGAGGCCTGAAAAACTTTAAAGACAAACAGAAAATACACTAAACTTTCCCACACTTGACCAAGCTTCTTCATGAAAGTTGGTGATACCACTTTCCGTTTTCTTCTGAGTTGAGGATTCCTCTCTGAGGTTTGAAGCCAACTCTACATAATGTACACATTCATATGGATAGCGTAGCGCTGCTGAGTCTTCTCAGCTGGAAAGCTGTAAAAAAGCATTTTAATTTTGGTATAACTATGTACAGGAGTTCTTGTCTGTGTGAGAGTATTGTTAATAATTAACTGCACCCTCAAAGATACTGCTAAGAGAAAACAAGTTCCTAGGGTAGATGCACAAAGGAGATAACAATTGTTGGAGGTGCTTTCAGGTTTTGAATTTCTCTGCAGCAGCTGAACTCAGATTTTAGTGGGCTACAAAATTCAGTGCATTCTGGTGAGCTGTTAAGTATCAAACAGAGCTCTGTGGCAAATCTGGATTGTCATGGGTGTCTGATCTTGCACTACGTCTGAACTTCATATTTTCCTCCTTGAAGTCAGTCTAGCTGGAGGTGTCTTGGAGCTCTGCTGCAGTTAGTTGTAACTACAAGAACAATCCTTCCTGTGTATGTATGAAAAAAAACTTCAAAAATGTGTATCTATTAGAATAAGGTACACTTAGAAGCCCCATGCATCATCTATCTAGACTTTTAGCCAGAGTGAGAAATACCCTCTCTGTCACAGTCTACTAAGTTGTAAGCAGTAAAAGTTCTTAGGCAAGTGAGTGGCAGAGCTGTGAGGAAGGTTATCTTCCCATGGAAAATGCTTCCTTGACTGATGTCACTCCTCAGTCCTCCCTTTGTTCTGTCCCACATCCAGCTGTACTTCTTGCTTTATCTTCACTGTTTTTCTTGTCTATGTTTTGTTCTCGGTCTCTCTCCTTCCTTCTTTTATTACTGCTGTTCTTCTGGCACTTTTTTCTATCAGATGTGTCTCTCTTGCTTCTTCCTATTCTGGTCCTTGAAAAGTTTCCAGTAAGTATTGGTAAAACCTTAGTAATCAGGGAGCTAAACATACACTGCACTGTCCAGTGATACTATCTGCCATCACAGCCAGGCCCAAGAAGAGTCCTGGAATTTGGGTTAGTGCAATTTCCCCACACTCTGATCTCAGATCCAGCTTTCTGCACACAGAACATGTGTTTTCTGCTGCATTTGAAAATTCATTTTCAGGAAGCTGGACAACTTGGTCTTTTTTTCCCCTCTTATTCACTGACAAGTGTTGAAATCCTGTTTTCCATTCTCTTTCATTCTTGAAGTGGTTTTGGATGTTGAGTGGGATTTATGTCTCCACTGTACCAGTCTTGTGTCTGAAGGAAAAAAAAATATCTTTCCTAGTTTTTTTTAATTCCTCCATCATCCATCTCTTCATTATTTCTACTCAATATCTTTTGTCTCTGGTGTTGTGATTGCTCAGTGCTTTCCCAGGCAATGACAGGCTGACATGGCTGACTCTGTCACCTTAAATGCCATCCCAAGGATACAAGGTTAAATGAGTTAAACTTGCTCAGAGTCTGTTTGGTGTCTTTTCCATTTGCTCTGATGGCAGCAGAGAAACCAAACAGACTGCAGACGCTGCCAGCCAGGGCTGCTTACATGTGAGGCAAGTAATTTTGCATGCTGTAAGGACAAGGTACTGGCTTTTCAGTGAAAATTGTTGCAGACACTGATGGCTTTCCATGTTGCAGTAAAATTATTTAGGATTATTTAATTGAAATAGGCAGAGGGCATGTTCTTCTTGTAACTTTGTTGTAATTAGTTTGATGTAGGTAATACATGTATGTGGCAAGAATGGGGTCTGATCTTTTCCTGTAAAGCTGAGTGATGAGATTCCGTGTGGTGTTTGGTTTTTTAACTTCTTTTTAATTTATTTTTGTCCTCCTCCCCCCTCCACTTTTACTTAATGTTGCAAATTTGGGCTCAGTTTTCCTAAATCTATACTTTCTATGTGTGGTGCTTTGTGTTGGTTGGGTATGGAATGATTGCTGCTTGTACTTGGAAGAAACGAGTGTTTTATTGGACTAGTGAACTCTGAAGTTTTTTCACATGTTTGCACTTTCATTTTTCTGGTATATTTAAAGGATTCCTAGATGAAGTTATGAAGAAATATGGCAGTTTAGTTCCACTCTGTGAAAAAGATGTCATGGGAAGATTAAAAGAAGTCTTTAATGAAGATTTCTCCCATAGGTGTGTAGCAGTATCAGTATCAAATTCTAGATTTTTGTAAAGGACAAATTGCTTGCATTGCTACTGCACGCTCCATGTCTAACACCTAACAGAAGTCCATTTGATATGATCTTGACTTTTTTTTTCTGCCTTTTCAATCCTGTTTTAGAAAACCTTTTATCACCAGGGAAATAATGAAGTATCGGGAAAAACATCCAAAAACCTCCACTTGCAATTTCCGGGTCTTCTATAATAAGCACATGCTAGATATGGATGATTTAGCTACACTGGAAGGCCAGAACTGGCTGAATGACCAGGTCAGAGATGCTTGGTGTTTACATACTTCCTTACCCCTCTTTAGCCCTTTTATGTTAGGAGTTCAGTTGTTCACTTTCTGCTACATTATAGGTGGACTATCCTTACTTGATGCTTGAGAAGTAAAAGAAGTAGTGAGCAACCTTTACAGTGGCAGGTGCAGCAATAGTGGTTAGAGTCTGGAAGACAGGAGGTATCACAAACTGTTACCTTCTGAAGAAATGATGTTGCACTGTTTTGAGAAAACAGTGGCTATCCATGTGCGTTTTAGCATCTCCTACCATCTCCAAGTTTGAACAGATGACAAGAACAGCAGAGTGAAGCAGCAGACTGTGGCCCACAGCCAAAAAAAACAAGAAGGCTGTGGTGCTCAGGGCATGCACCAGTAGAGTTAAATTGAATTAAACTGCATTTCAAATTGAGGCAGACTTTGAGCAGCTAGTTACAGTCTCTCTCTGGGCCAACCACTATTAGTTCCAGAGTGCTTGTCCTTCAGACTACAGCAAAATGTTCCTATAATTGCTCACCTACTTAGTGCTGGCTTAAGTGTGAAAGGTTCTGTGTTCAATGGAAATTAATGAATTTGGGTTTTACAGAAGTATTTTGTTCATATTCATATATTTCCTAACTCTTACAGATAATTAACATGTACGGTGAACTCATAATGGATGCAGTCCCTGAAAAGGTAAGGGGTTTTGTTATTATGCAAATGTACCTAATGAGAGATTGAGAGAGAAGAGTGAAATACTGAGTATTTCAGATACAGAATTGAGATTTAGCTCAGTGATGTTCTGAGTGGTTTCATTATAACATGTTGCTATCTGCTGCTTAAAATTTCTTCTTTTCCTGTGCTAAACTAAAGAGTTCTCAGCACTGTTTTAGGATCTTAATGGATTAGCTCTGCAGGTGGTCCCTGTGGTAGCCTGATGTTACAGTTGTACCTGTAGAAGACAGGTGCCCTGTTTTCACCCATCCCACTCTCCTTTCCCCCCTAGTGGTTTCTGTCTCCAGCTAAATCTGCTTCTAAAGTGCTTTATCCACACTCACCATTCTGTTGTCTCAGCTGAAATTTCTGATGAAGATGGATTTCTGCTGAGATGACAAACCATGAATGGTAACATCTGAACCATGCACATGTGCTGCTCGCACTCACCCACCCGCCCACCTCGCAGCTGTGGGGGTTGTAACAGCTCAAACTGCATCAGCTGCCTGCCTGGGAATGTGAATTGATGCAGAGCTGCTCAGTTCCTTAGCAGTATTGACTCTGCAGAACTCTCTTCGGTTTGTGCATCATCAACAGAATGTTTACTTCTTTTCAGCTGCAGTGTCTATAACTGTTGGTGGCAGCTGAAAAAAATAAAGGAAAAAAAATCAACACCAACCCCTTCCCCCTTCTGTGACTAAATTTGCAGCAGTGGCAATTATAAAAAGCCATCTGTTTACTAGTAGAGGTGAACAATTTCCAGGTGAGACCACAAAGGAAGAACCAAACAAAGCCATTTTTAGATGAACTCTGCAGAATGTAACTTTTAAAATCTTCAAGCTCTGAATAAAGAGCATTGTTGCTTTGATTGGTGGTGATGGTGATTCTTCATTAGTATTCTCTGTACTTCCCGAGTGTGTGCTGGAGTTCTGGTATTGGAGATTGTATCTGTTTGCTTGTGTCTGCTTTTTCTTCATAGTGCATAATTGAAATCCTCATGGGAGATCTTGTGCTGGTACCTCAGAATGTGATTTTGAAGTCTGTTGGCATAGCTAATGGTTGTTAGGCTGTTTTCAGATGCTGAGTTTTCTAACTTTTTTATTCAAATAGTAACTCGAAGCCTTCTATCACCTCTATACTAACAGAATTATTAAAAACAGATGTTGCAGATTTCCATTTGTATTAATCTGTTCCTATAATTGCAAGAAGATAAGCACAGGGAATAACAGTGTTAACCTTGAGCTAAGTTTTGGTTTTTTTTAACATAAGCCTACATTTTTTGTAGCTTTTTTTTGTTATAAAATGAATGTAACTTAAAAATACTTCTAGATAGCAGATTATTGTTTTCATCTGGAGCTGGTCATAGTTGACAAATACAGATGACCATGTTGTTGGACTAAATCTCAGAACTATGTTGATCAATTTTATTTTATTTTTTTTTGTCTCAGAGATTCCAGCAACTAAAACTAGAAGTTGCTTTTTTCCCCACCACCCCTACTTTGCTACTCCAGTGTTCTCTTCCTTAATCTCTGTAAAAAACAACAAAAACTGTAACTTCAGTATCCTAGTGTTTTTCTCCCAAGTCTGTCCCCAACAAAAAATTAAACATGATATGCCTGGAGATACAAAAGTGTAAATATAAATGCTGCAGTAGCTCACATCGTTTGTTGT
>NW_009951958.1:2487031-2497916 GCF_000747805.2 Chaetura pelagica
TAGGGAAATAAGGCTTTCTTGATTGGCTTGCTGAAGAACAGCAATAGTTTAGGCTTGGCAAAGCCTCTCTTTGTCCCTACCGGGGTTCTGTTTCTAAACCTGCATTAAATATTGCCTCATTACAAGTTGTTGGTATAAATTATCCTGGGGGAAAGGGAATGACTGTGTACAAAGACTTCTGTGCTCATTCCTCCTCTCTCTCTTTTTTAGGTTCATTTCTTTAACAGCTTTTTTCATAGACAGCTGGTAACCAAAGGATATAATGGGGTAAAACGATGGACTAAAAAGGTATCACTTAACTCTGTCATCAGTGCTCTGGTTCTTTTGGGATGGGTTGAACCAGTAACTTGAAACTGGGTTATAGTGTGTTGTCTGCAAAGGGTGGGTTTGCAGAGGAGCTATACCAAGTGGGGAGAGATTAATAAAACTATCAGGGTGGTTCTCAGTTTGAGTTAGTATGGTTATGTTGTGAAAATGTACTTTGAATAGCTTCATCTTCCATGGTAGTTTATCTTGCTGTTTATGTTCATGCAAGCTGTTAATTTAGCTGCAAGAAACTGCTCCTGACAGTGCCAGGTATGTTAATCTACAGGATAGCAGACTTAATTCTCCTTCTTCCTTTTATCTTACACTAAGATTGTTTGATAAAATCAAATTGTCACTCCTGAGTAACACACATGGGTACTAGAAAACAGAAATTAGAGACCCATAGTTAATAAGCCAAACTGTTGTTTTCATGGCAAGGACAGAATTCACCTTGCTTTCCAGAACCCGTATCAGATCATAGGTTGTGGCATTTTATGAGGTAGCTAATACAAAGAGCAGTGCTCTTTTTTTTTGGTGAACATTTGTCCTTTCCAATATGGGAGATGATGCAAGACTAATCAAGGACCATGTTTAAATGTATGATCTTTCTGTAGAAGCACTTAAATAGCACACATCTGTGAAATGCTAGAGATGAACTCATTATCTGAATATAAAACTATTAATATAATTTATTAAAATCTCTTTAAAGAGAAACTGAATATTGGCGTTTAATATTCCCACACTTTTTTTTATGTTCTATTTCTCCAGCAACTCAAGTTTTGCAAAAACCCCAAAAGTGAAAGTAGATTCTGAAAGCAGAACCTGTATTTCTGTTGCTGCTGAGGAGAGACCAAATAACAGCAGAATAGTTTAGGCATTTATGCTTAAATTCCTGGAGAAGCTGTAAAGCAAGGATGAGAACTAAGCAGATTCTATTGGAAGGATTCCGTAGGCTGCTTCATCCTGCAGTATGCAATTAAGGGAAACTTTTATCTGCTTTCTAAACCCACCAGAGAATTGCCCCAGGTTTTATGATCTCCTGGAGGCCAGAGCCTAGCAGGACAGTGCTCTTCTCCATCTAGCTGCAGTGATTTCAAAGCTCCTCTTCATGTCTGTCCCTTCTGGCCACTGATCAGCTTGGCATTGCTGCTCTGATCTGCTGCTGTGTCAGGCAGTTGCCTTTGCACTGTCTGGGTGAAGCAACCCTAGGTTGCCACTGTTCTTTCTGTACATCAGGTCCTAAGACCCTTCCAGCTTTTGACTGCCTCTATCCACTCTTCTGCTACAGGTTTTCATGCCTGCAGCAGTCCCACAGCTAGGGTCACATGAGGACCCTTGAGTTTAGCCTGGTGCTGCTGTGGCTGGACATCACAGAAAGTGTAGTTCATTTATCTTACTCCAGTTTTCCTTTGTGGGCTCCGTTTGCAGCTGGCTGACATCTCTGTGCTTCTCTCTACGAATGATGGATCGTTTGTTGTGCAGCGAATGTGCTGTAATCTGGTCAGGAAGCAGGTTCTGCAGGGATTGTCGAGGCCTGTGACAATCAAAGTGCTGTTGTGAGCCAGGCTCAGCTGATAACTGCTGTGAATGCTCAAACCTTTTTGTACCTTCAGCTTCCCACTGTTACTCAAAAAATACACCTTTCCTTCCTACAAACAACCTGCCTTTACCAGTAGTGCAGCACTTATGTACTCTTCAAATTGCACAGTGCTTAGAAAGAAAAAAAAAAATAAAAGCAGCATAGAAATATTCCCACAGGATGAGTTCATTTAGTTCAGTATTCTATTTTTGCTTATAATCTGGGCTGTGCCACCAAAACCCTAGCATTTAGGCAACCATTTCAAGACGAGCTGAGAGAAGGAAGATCATGAAAGGTCCTGGCTTGACTCGCTTCCAAAAGCATAAGCGCTCATCTGCCACACAGACACTGGGGGTGTTGTATCTGATCTACTTGTTCTGTACTTCAAGACCTTCTCCCTTGCTTGCCTGTGACCGCAGTACATCTGCTACAAAGTTAAGTTCAAGAAAGGATGAATCTGCTCTGTTTTCACCCCCTCCCTTCCTCTGCTTACCAAAGCATCATGTGGTCCTTCCCTGCTTCCTCTGGCAAGTTGCAGAGCCTGTTTTACAGCAGAGGGAGTCAAACTGCACTAGATTGCTGGTTTTGTGTGGTGTTTGTAATCACAACTGCTTCATCTGTCGCCCATCCGTGATGCAGCTCCGATAGAAACCGGTGGTGTTCAGCTACAGGAGTGTCATTCCTGAAGATACGTAGCTAACCCAAATGGAAGCGTGACTGCATTACTATCCTGACTTAAGAAATCCTGCTTAGATGCAGATGTCACAGTGTAATGTGAGCAGGCTTTTACCACAAATACAGTGGGAACTAACTCTGGCACTGTACAGTGCTCCTTAGCCACTTCCTGGGCTGTAACTGTGTTTTTGTGCCTGCTAATAAATTGTGTATGAGATAGACATGAGGGATGTGTTGAAAAGAGGGAAGGGTGAAAAAGACAACTTCAGTTAGGGGGTGGTGGAGAGGAGGCTTGAGCATGATTAGTCCAGTGCTTTGCCATGTTGAGCCTGTGGAATTCTCTCTAATGTGTGTTGTTCTTCTTGCCAGGTGGACTTGTTCAAAAAGACCCTCTTGTTAATTCCTATTCACTTGGAAGTCCACTGGTCCCTCATTACTGTGAATATCCCCAGTCGAATTATTTCATTTTATGATTCCCAAGGCATTCATTTCAAGTTTTGTGTAGAGGTAAGAGTGACAGCTGTGTCTGCGAAGTCTGAATCATTTTCTTAAACAAACCACCCCCCTTTTCTGTTCAGCCTTAATCATTCAATTCTGTGTGTCTGTTGTCCTGCCATGTATGAAATGAGAATCAGCTTGTCCTTCTGAGGAGTCTGCAGCACAGATCTCAAGGGTCACACCAGAGCTGGGAGTTGAGGTCAGATTGCCTGTTGCCTAATTAGCCTGACTGTGTAATTGGCACACCTTTTGTGGCTCTGTCTTGTCACTCCCACAAAAAGCAAGGAAGCAAAGGCAAGTGCCATAGGGAAGCAGACTAGCTGGAGGGAGAGTACAGGCAGTTCTTTCAGCTACTAAGGGATTTGTGTTTAGGAAATGCTAAATTGTGATCCTGTTGGGGGAGGTTGCCTGGGTGAGAGAACAGACTGAAGATGTTTTAGTGCTGCCCAGTGGGGTTCGCATGTTACTCTGCTGTGAACAGTGTGTTGCCTTTTTCCTGTCTGCATTGGTACGGGCAGTGTGTACCTCTGCTGATAATCTGGCAACCTTTTGAAACTGCAACCTGGATACTGGAGTTTAATTATTGGTCTTTCTAGTAAAGAGGAGCCAGGAAATTTTTGCTGGGACTAGCAAATCTTAATGACCCTCTTAGAAAAGCTAATTTTGTCAACTTAATTACTTGCTTGATGCAGCAGCCCTCTACTTTTAACTGTGTGTAGTTGTTGGCTTGCAGAAGAGCAGTAATTACTGTACCCAGGAGAGTTCCCAGCTAGGACTTCTGAATGAAGATGCTAGTTTCCTGCTGGCATTTGCTGAGGAGGAAGCTACTGTTTGTTCTGGGAGCAAGAGACCTCACTCTCTTCAGCTTCTGAATGTGCAGCATAAACCAGGGCTCTCTCTCAGCTGTCCTGCAGTCCATCCTGCAGTCTTGCAATGCAGCCTCTCCCATTTAGCAAGGCATTTGCACTTAAATGTCTCACAAATGTGAGACACACTTATTCCTACCCTTTCTAGGAGAAGGAAGACCAATACCCAGAACTCCACTGTGATCCACCCACCAAGGTGAATATTAGTGTGCTGGAGTGTGTTTAAATTGGGCTATAAAGCACCAGCCTGTTTACAGAGAAGTAGAAGGATTTGCTTAACCCAAGACCATAGGCTCATTTATCTTGCTCCCTTCTCTTTGCTTGTGTCAGACCATTTTTTCCTGTATGTCACTAAAACTCCCTGGAGCTTTGTTGATTAGCTGCAGAACTCAAAGTGTTTTGTATTGAGATCCAGGCAGGAAAGTGCTATTGTGTTGAATGTAAGGGCCTTGGTGTCAGCCAAGGAAGCCAGGAGAGAACACATGCCAGACTGCTCCATGTGTCACTGCATGTCTGAGAGCACTCTGACTCTGCCTGAGTGCCACAGCTAATCTAGTATTAAGAATACCAGTGGAGAGTGGGGCTGAGGGGTGTTGAAGCTCCCCTTGATAAACCAAAATAAGCCTTGATGGTAGAAACCCTCCAGAGATCGCCTCTTTACCACTGGAACTGAGCTCAGCTTCTAATGCTTAATGCTTACCTGAAATTTGTCCTCCTTGGCAAAAGGTTACCAGCAAAGATGTCAATGTCTCTCTCCTCTTTTTTAGCTGGTGAATAATATTGGTGTGTTTTTACCTTTCTTTTTTAAAGAACATTCGAAAGTATTTGCTGACGGAAGCAAAAGAGAAGAATCGCCCCGAGTTTCTTCAGGGTTGGCAGACTGCTGTGACAAAGGTAAATGGCAGCACTTCAAGCCCTTGAGTCTGACTTTCTGGGAGATTTTAGGAGGCTACTTCTAAACCCAGATATTTGGACAAGCAGTACATTGTTTTTTTGCTGACCATGAGGAGTGTGGTAGGAGTGACACAGGTGGTTGGTTACACTTGGGAATTAGAGCTCTGTCACTCATGCAGGTCCCACCAGGTCTTTAATACTTCTTGGAAGTGGCTTGGTGATCTGAGCCTAATCTCTGGACAATTAGGTATCCGTGCAGCAAAACCTGTGGCTGGTGCCCATATTGGCAGAAGGTCAAGGACTGAATGAGGTGGAGACTCAGCTTCCTGACTTCTCCTGAAAAGACTGAACAGTGCCAAATGGATGGGATTTAGTGAGGGAGGGAACAAGCTAATGCTGCTACTGCCTGTATTTTATATTTGCTATGGATAGAGGGCTTTGGTCTCCAGGGTTGCTCGTAGCACATTGCATTTGATCACAAGTAAACAAAGTCTGGCAACAATTAAAGGAAATAACTTGTGTGTAGTGTAAATGAGGGAATATGTGATGTGCATAGCCATCCCATAATGGCTCCAAAGATATAAAACAGGTCATTGCATGCTAGATACACTCCCAACAGCTCCCTCCTTGCACAGGATTATTTTTAGATGCTGATACAGTGATGAAATTATTCTTCTCTGCACTCATGCACATGCTGTGCAATCAGGGTTTCTCCTGCATTCTGTGAGGTAGAAGATCTGGGAATTGAGGGAAAATAATTACGTTTCCTCTTCAAGTGCCTAAGACATAGCAGCACTAGTGAGTGGAACTTTCAGGCTCCTTTTCTCAAAATTGAACATGTTTGAAGAAATAACAAAGTTTGGAAGATACCACTTGAAATTGTCTCACTCAGTCCTCTCACCTCATGATGTTCTTTGAGACCCTTTGGTGTAGCTGGGGGAGGAAAGCCCCTGCTGGTAGCATGGGTGCTGAGAGTAATCTTCCACCAGGCCTGTGTGACTTTGCTGATGTATTTTGGTGCTGTGTAAAGCAGATAATGCTATACAAACATTTATTTAAGCTAATTGAGAAGCTGTTCTGTGTCGGTCACTAGAAGAAAATAAACTTGAAAGACTTGTAATTTGTTTTCTGCCTTACACTATATATTTTTCTAAATGTCAGGTGTTATTCTAACAAGGTGTTGAGTGTCACCTTGCAAAAGCTGGGATCAGAATAAGGAATTACAGTTTCAGTTTCTGGTGCTGCAGAACAGCTGGCTGTGAGAATAAGATACCTGATCGTTCTGCTGATTCTCCCTTTGGACTTGAAGTAGGACTTGGAGAATAAAAGGACAAGTAAAGATCTAACACATCTCTACTTGTTTCTTTTCCTTTTAGTGCATTCCACAACAGAAAAATGACAGTGACTGTGGGGTTTTTGTGCTCCAGGTAAGACTACTGCTTTTTAAAAATCAGTGGCCTGTTTTGTTCATACAATAAATGTGGGGTTTTTTTCAATTGAGCCTTTTCCTTTTCCTCAGTACTGCAAGTGCCTCGCCTTAGACCAGCCTTTTCAGTTCTCCCAGGAAGATATGCCCCGAGTGAGAAAAAGGATTTACAAGGAGCTGTGTGAGCGCCAGCTAATAGACTAATAAAATGCAGCAAACCTAATTTCTCTGGCATTTCTGACAAGTTGCAGCTGGTGTTTGTGTACTTGAATTTCTGAAAACTTCCATGACTTTTGAGCGATCTCAGCTGAGTGGTGTGGCCACTGTTGTTACCTCAATTTTTTGACAAGTTCTTTAACTGGCAGAATATAGCAGAGCTGTCGTAAAATATTCCTCATGTCAGTTTGGTTCTCTTCTGTTCTTTCCTATATTTAATATTTATTATTTCAGCATGCATATAGGCAAAGCATGCAACTAAAACCATAAAACTGTAGATTTGGTGCACCTTTGAGATGTAGCTAGAAATGACAAATACAGGTGATTTTGTCTGGAAACATAAAGATGCATGATATGTTTTCTGATGCAATAATGCTTTGAATGTATTAAAAAAAAATCGATGCCATAAAAAGAACAGCTAGAACCTATTGATAGTTCCATTGTCCCTGTTGTGGCTGTGTGATACTGAATTACCACTTTTTAGGGTGGCTAAACTCATCTATGGATTTAATTTGTGAAGACCCCTTTTTTAAATAGTTAAAGTTGCTAATAAAGTTTGTTCTGTTAACATTAATCCAGCTGTCATTATCGGCCTATTCCTATAGATAAAAAGCAGCCTTTGCACAAATAAAGCTTCAGCACTTGTCTGTATAATAAAAAATACAATGGAGTTCAGTCAGATTGATGGTATGTTCCTGTATGCTGCAGAAGTCTCCATGATGTGTGTATTAAGGAGAGTTATAAAGCTGGCCCTGAAGAGTCACAGCTTAGATACTAAGATAAGCTCCTTGGCTGTAACTGTTTAAATCTCAGATGTCTTTGAGTCATTTTTCAGTTCCACAGTATGCAGTGAAATGTACCATTTCAGCATCTCTCCCTTCAGCTCTGTCTTCAAATGAATTCCCTTCAAGCTTGTCGTGTTTAACCTCCCATTGGCTTTTGCCTTTGTTCAAATATAAATTAATTCATCTCTGCTACATCTGCTGTTTGATTGTCTCAAATGTCCCTAGTTTTGTTTGCCTTTAGTAGCACTGATGGGTCTGGTTTGGAATAACAGCACTTGTGGTGGGTGCTATGCAAACTCAACAAGATTATGTCGATCTGCTCTGGAGGGGTGGGAGGCTGAACTTTGCTGGGTTGTTGCACTGGGCAGGGCTAAGTGAGAGCCTTGATCTGTTAACTGTGATGTGCTCCTTGCTGAAGAGAGCTGGTTTTGTTTGAAGAAACTGTTGTATATGGGACATCTACACTGGCAAATGTCTTGATTATGTTTTTCTGCGAGATAAAGGAGTAAGCCCAAAGGAAAAACTGTTTTCAGTGCTAAACATCATCTGTTGCACAGCTTCACTTGGTGTCTGTTCACAGCCCTGATGAAGGAAAATCACTCAAGAGTTCCCTGTCTTGCAAATTAATTCAGGCCTGAGCTAAGCCAGGTACAAATTCTTTCTAGATTACAGGAGGGAGCAGAGAGATGTGAGGGAGGGCCAAGCACAGTCATGCAAGGAGATGGAAGCTTGTCCTTGCTGTGCTGTGCTAGGGAAGGAGATCCTGCACTCTCCCTCTGTTCCCACTTACCCTTGTTGGCAGCTGGCAAGGACTGGCTTAATTTAGCAAGATAAGAAAGGCCTTAAGCTCTTGGTTAGATAATTTAAACAAGAAACTTAGGAAGAACTCAGGAAGAACATTAGGACCCAGACTGACTAAAGGTACGTTTGACCATTGTATTATGTAGAGCACCCCACAGCACATGGTTCCTTTGTGTTTCCCTGGAGTGTTACTGATACAGAGGGCAGCACCTTCTTGGGGCGAGTGACTGTGAGCAGTGGAGGGTGACTTCCAAGAAAATTGAAACTAGAGATGCAGTTTCTCATGTCCCAGGGTAGAACATGCAGGCCAGTGCTGCTGGTCTTGCCTCTTCTCTGCTCTGCTGGCATATGGAATCATATAATGGCTAGGGTTGGAAGGGATCTTAAAGATCATCAAGATCCAACCCCCCTGCATTGGCAGGGACACCTCCCACTAGATCAAGTTGCTCAGAGCCCCATCCAGTGAATGGCACAAATTCTTCTGGGGCCATGTGATGGGAGCTGCTGAACTGACTGGGGTTAAGACTAACCCAGCTGAAAGGCTGCTTTTAACCCAGAGGACAGAGGAGGACTTGCGTCAATGGAGCTTGATGCTGAGTTGCCTGTATTTTCAGAACGGAAGGTGTTTGATAAGGAAGCTTGACATGTGCTGTTACGTTGTACCAGCCTGGGAGACTCAGGGCTCCCAAGGAAGATCCTTATTTTTTATGGAAGTTGCCTCGTTGATGGATATTTTTCATTGCATAGGAATGTGTTGGAGCTCTGGACCACAGCAAGTCCTTTTCAGAAACTTGGTGCCTACTACTGGTGGGTAGAAACCATTCTTCCTCTATATAAAGAGGCTGGGAGGAGTCTTTAATCAGGATCCCTGTATCAGTGGCATCAGTAAAAGGATGGTATTTCTGTGAACTTTGTGTTTAGCAGCAACATGGATGCTTTGAAGGAAGTGCATGTGTGTACCAGATAGTTTGAGGGAAGGGGGCCTTGCATTTGAATCTGCTGCCTTGTGAATTGGAGAGCAGGGTGGAGAAGGATGCATGTTGGAAAGTACTTCTTATGTGCTTTCTTGTCATCTAGAGGTTTGCTGACAAGTGTTCCAGTTGGTTATGGGGCAGTACAGAAGAGTTACACTTGAGTCTCCAGCTGTGAACACACCAGTGAGAGGCCTTGGAAAAAAAAAAGGAGGGGAAATTGAAAACAGAGCTAATGTAAGCAAAGTATGTTGGTGCAGGGTTGAAATTAATCACAGGCAGTCAGAATCTCAGACTGTAATGGTGTATCCTGTGAAACTGGACTAATTAACTCCTCCTTGAGAATGTCTTTGATGCCTTAAAGGAGATGGACTCCATAATCTGCAGCCATTTTACCAGTTCTTAAAACATTCAGAACTATGTAGAGTGTTTTTATTATGAGGCACATTTATGTGGATGTAGTTATGACTGTTAGCAATTCCATTAATGTGATCTTCAGAATTTCATAAATCACTCTGAACTGGTTTGGCTGAGGCTTAAATTTCACAACTAGTTCCAAAGAGATTGTCTCGTGCTGATTTACACAAACAGTCCCAGAACTGGTGAAGCCTCCAATCTCATGCATGACAAAGCCATTCGACTTGTAACAGACCTTTAACACAACTGAAAATAAATTATTAGTTTCCATTTTGTTTGCTTTAGTCTGTAGTTTAAAATGATTGTGCGACTGATACAAATTTTTTTTAAAATGCAAAATGTGGCCTTAATTCTGCAAGGTAAGTAGAGAAATGCCTATTGCTGAGCTGTTAGATACTTGCAGCACGTAGGCGGGAGTTTTGTGCTATCTAATGTGCCGTTGCTCCATTCTTACCTGGCTCTCTTGAGTGTGAAGGTGATATTTTGTACGTTTCACTTGCACTGATAACAGAGCCACGCAGTCTTGCAAAGAGTTGCTGGCTTGTGTTGAATCTCTAGCATAATGCTTAACCTTCCTTTACATTCTTAGAGCTTTGATTGGCATTATCTACTGCAGCATTTTTTCAAGTTGATGGGAAAATTTAAACCTTGGGAAGTGATGGAGACTTAACTCCATTGAGCAACAACTGTGTTTTGTGGGTGTGTTCTTGCATCGAATGAAGCCCTCTGAAGTAATAAAATTGAGTTTTACCATAAAACCTATTTTCTCTCAGCAGTTTGGTTTCATTTTAATTTTAAAAGCAACCAATGTGATGGTTGAGAGAATGTTTGTAGCAGCTTGTTCTGGGATCTCTGTTATTAGGAAAAGCCTCTCCAGTTGATTAGTTCAATAACTCTGAACTGAACACTAATGATGCTCTCTGTTCTGTAGCACTGCAGATATAACTTACTGTAGTTTGAGCTGTGACAACGTACAAGATTGGAGATGTCACACGTTGCATAAATAAGGGTGGAAATCTTGCATAAGACACTTTCTACTAAGGCGGCATTTAAAAAACATAGATCTGTCAGCAGAACAGGTAGGACTTAAATTGCTCTTCTAGATCAAACTAAATTAATTCCCTTCTTGTGTTGCTTGTTGATTTAGCAATGGAACTGGAGAGTTAAATCTTGTCTTTCCTGAATTTTACAAAGCAATGCAGCTTGTGAATTTGTGATAATGGGGGAATGAAGGCTTAGCAAATGTTTCTTTAAGTTATTAATCATGAGACTGGCAACATCATTGTCTTTATTACATTCATAATTTAAAAATTCTATCATGGAGGAGGAAACATGGGTGCTTGTTAAATATATTCTTAGTGTAAAGTGCTAAGAAATCAGATCATTAAAATATAGAGCCTTGCCAGGAACAATAATTACTATTTATATGTAAAAGGCATTGGGAGGGAAAG
>NW_009951958.1:2497931-2500577 GCF_000747805.2 Chaetura pelagica
GGAAAGAGATGAGTCTGGTTTGCTTGTGCCTGAACTTAATGGATTTTATGAGTAACCAGCTAGAAGGATTTGGGGATTGAATTTCATTTTCAGAGCATGTAATATTACAAATTATAGAGCTAAAAACTGTTGCAAACTGAGTGCAGTATCTAGAGAAATCAACTGGTTTGATGTCTCTCAGCACAACTAAGCAGAACATGTGTGAGGCAGCTCCTGCTCCTGCCTGAAATTCTGATGAGTTCTTTTTCTTAATCCTTGTGTTTGATTTCATCTTTGCTGGTAACTCACCTCCCCTAATGTGGCACTTTCTTGAAGCTGCAGGCCTTGCCTAATGCTTCAGGTACCTGGGTCTCTTTATGGGCAACTTTGGGAAGTTGCCGAGAGGAGAAGGAATCAAAGCTCCATTGGGGGGATCTGTTAGCACTGCCTAGTGGTAAATGTGTTGTGGGAGGAAGGGCAGGGGAGAAACTGAGCTCTGAAGATGTATTTAACTGGATAATGTGGGTCAGGTCATGTTTATGGTACATGAGCTTGATACAGACTAGGAGCCATCTTGTTTATGAAAACCTTTGGGATGAGCAGGAGAGAAATGTGGGGACGAAATGCCTGCTGCAGGGATGATTGCTCTGCTGTGCACATAGCGACGCTGGGTTTTGCTTCAAGCCTGTGCATTTGAGATGAACTTAATGCAGGCGGCAACTGCAGCAGAGGAGGAAACTCCCTCCACAGCCTTCAGCTGAACATCATGTTTGTTTAGGACAGTCGTGGCTTGAAAATTTATCCTCAGCATCTCTGACAGCTCCATTCTATTGAAAAGCAGACAAACATGCTTCTACTGGGCTGCAAGCAGCAGGGAGCCCAAAGGGTCTTGCAGATTAAGTAGATGCCAGCTCACCTTTCAGTTCCTGGCTTTGTTGGGGTTTCAGGGTTGGGGTTTTTTGGTTTCTTTTTAAATAACTTTTTTGGTACAGTGAAGTTTAGTGTGTACCCTCAGTAAGTATATTCCCTTCTCACTCAGGAAACTTGTCTTTGGAGATCTGATTTCAGTTTTGCATACTGTAATGCTTCTGTTTCTTACATGATTAGAAGGCAGTCTTTAAATGCTACTATTAATGGGCAGAGAAGAGGCTTCAGGGTTTAGTTTTTTGGCAGAGTTTTGGTTTTGTCCTCTGGTGGATCACACTTCAGATGAATGTTTTATTCCTGCAGAACATAAATGTAGCTCAAAGCCTCAAAAACATGAGGTTAATGAAATGCAATGCCTTAAATTTATGGCCATTTTAGGATTCTTCTATACACTTCAGTGTTCCCAGATAGGATGCTCAGTCTTTAGAAGGGAGTGGGATGTACTTTAGAATCATAGAATCATATAGAATCAGAATCCTAGGGGTTGGAAGGGACCTCAAAACATCATCTAGTCCAACCCCCCTGCCGGAGCAGGGTCACCTAGAGTACATCACACAGGAACGCGTCCAGGTGGGTTTTGAATGTCTCCAGTGAAGGAGACTCCACAACCTCCCTGGGCAGCCTGTTCCAGTGCTCTGTCACTCTCACAGTAAAAATTTTTTTTGGATATTCACCTTGAACCTCCTGTGCTCCAATTTGCACCCATTACCCCTTGTCCTATCACTGGTCATCACTGAGAAAAGCCTAACTCCATCTCCCTGACACTCACCCCTTACATATTTGTAAACATTGATGAGGTCACCCCTCAGTCTCCTTTTCTCCAAGCTAAAGAGACCCAGCTCCCTCAGCCTTTTCTCATAAGGGAGATGTTCCACTCCCTTTACTTTAGGAGGGTCAGTGCTATTTAGAAAACATGCAGCACACAGATTCAGTTCCTAAAATTGCTATTTGGTCATTTTACCAGAACATTGAGTAGAAACTGAGCATTTAGGCCCTGGTGAAGATCTTGGCTTGTGGCTTGTGTCTTCGCTTGTGGCCTTTTGTTGGCTGCGGGGATATCCTGGATGCAGTGTCAGTCAGGTGATTCTTCCCAGGGTAGTTTTTGACCACCAGATGTCACGCAAGAACTATCCAAACAGTGCATGCTGCTGCCTGCTCCACCTCCCTGTTCATGGATTGACCAAGCCATGTCTTCTGGTTGCGTGTTGCCTGCCACGTTGGTTGTTGTCTTCTCACACATTTCTCAGCAAATTCTGCACCACACTCACACAAAGAATGTGGATGTTAAACCAACCCTCCCCCCCACTCAGATCCACTGAAAATCCCTGTGTATCAAACATGTAAGTGTTTGGCTCCAGCATGATTACTCTGGAGTCCCATCAATTTTACAAATTGGCCGAAGCATTTTTTGGTAGAGAAGTCTTGCATACCAAAAGTCTTTAGTCTGATCAAACTGCTGCCCTACTGTAGATCACGACTGTTATTTTTATAACTCTGTATTACCATGGCAAATGCTGATTGGGGGGGAGGAGAAACCACATCAGTAGCAACTTCTGTCTGATTTGTGGTCATATGCTTATAACTTGACATGGTTTTGCAAATAGCTAAACAAAACCAGGAATTTGTTTAAGGAGGAAAAAAGAAACAAAACTCAAAAAAACTGCTGCATCAAATATCTTGTGTGGAGACTCTGATTTGCTCACAATTTGGATCTTTTAAAAGAAAATGGTTCAGAGCAGG
>NW_009951958.1:2501014-2512656 GCF_000747805.2 Chaetura pelagica
TTAAGCAGTTGAGGCTGTGCTGTGGCTGTCAGCCACAGCTGAATGCTGTGACAGCCTCTAGGCCATGAATTTTTTGGAATTTTTATTTAATTGCTGGTGTCTGCTCAGGCTTTATCCTAAATTTAGTAACATTCAGTGCTGCCTTTTCTCTGTAATACCTTTATAAATTCCCATATAATCTGATCTCTAATTTTAAAGCCATCTGTCATTTTTGAGCTGTATATTTTCCAGCTTTAAAAGGTCTTGTTGAAAGGAAATTTAAATTCAAGGCCTACTGAAAATGCATTTTTCTTTACATTGTTAATCAGTTTAAGTGTCTTTGAGCTTGTGTTTGTAGAACTGGTGAGACTAGAGGGGCAGATGGTGGGATGGGACCCCTGGTTAGTCCTTGCACCAGTGCCATATACATGCAGCGCTTGGCTTGGCTGCAAGGCCCTCGGCATCAGTGGGAGTTTACTGCACCCTTATGCCACCCTGGGACCAGCCCTTCAGAGATGTCCCCTGTCTGTCACATGCCATCCTGTTCACTAGGTGGCATTACTTCCTAGTCTAAAAGTTCTAAATACTTCATTAATTATGCTAATCCACGAGGTGGACAGAAAGTGAACTGCCCTGCGATAGCTTTGCCCTTGTATCCTTTTTATTCCATCCACTTTGCTGATGGGATTTGTGGGGTTGACAGACCTGCAGCATCCTCATCCCAGTTGGTGAAGTTTTGGGTCTAGGGAAGGCTTTGGCTTGGAAAACTTGCAAGAGCCCACTGGGAAAATACTGAACATAGTGACCTTGCTGCTGTTCACCCGCTCTCTGATCCCAAATCCATCAGTCTTTGCCTGCTCAAGTTCTTGACCAGGTTTATCATCTTTACTAAAAAATGTTCAAATAACGTACTTGCTGCATGAGGTAGCTGGAGCAGGGGTGGTGGAGTCTTGCCTTTCCTAAAGTGGGAGACAAGTGTGATGACCTGGAGATTCCTTCCAACATCTGGCCAATGATGGAGGCAGTATGAGAGCAAGGTGCTTTGAACAGTAGGGAGCTACTGCCTGTTGCCTGGGGGTGTTGATGGAGAATTGTTCATTTGTTTCTCAGGTAGCCCTGTTATTTTACATTCTTCTGCCCTTCTTTACCTTCCTGTCTCACTCCTCTTCCTCCTCTTAGCATTAATGATCAGATCAGCCAATTAAGGGCTGAAACACAGTGGGTTTAAGGTGCCTGCCTGTCAATGGGACTTAATTGGAACCTTGGGTGGGCTTTAAAATGAGGAGAGGAATTCTGGCTTTACAGGCTCATTTTAGTACGAGTTATACCTGGTTTGTCCATGGGAGACATCAAGAAGGCAGATGGCCAGGTCTCTGTAAGGTGTAGCTCTCACCTCCATAGGTGCCAGGCCCAGGGTGTGTGAAGTGGCAGGAATGTGCCAGGCTGAGAACTGCTGAACAAGGTGCTGGTGCCACTTCCCAGCCATTCTGTAAGTACCTTCCAGCTCTTTATTTCAAGAGTGCTTCTCAGCTTGCAATATTGATGCTGTCTTCCCTTTGCAAACCATGGAGGTGTAACATCTGAGTTTAGATGAAACTCAGTTCTGGGCAGAACAGTCATGTCTCACCTCAAGCTGGAGCCACAGGGGGCTCAAGCATAACCTCACTTTGATGGAAAGACAAGACAAAGTAGTTTTTGAACATGACTTTTTATGAACGAGCAAGATAAAAATAAATCTAAATTGAAGATCCTGTTTCTCATGTGTATTTTATTAAAAACTATAGAGTTATTCATTCTTGCTGTGTAGTATAATTGCTAAAACATGATTTGTAACCAAATATAGCTGCTTGCATTAAATATGGCACCACTGCTTACTAGGGAGGATGATATGGTAAAGAAATGCTCATTTAAACAATTACATAGTTCAATTTTAGTATTCAAAACCTTAGCTTTTTCACGCTTAAAAAAGCAAACATAATCTTTAGAAGTTTTTAAACTTGAATTTTGTTGAACTATACTTGGATGAAGAATGGTATACAATAAAAATATGCCATATACTTTTAAAGCTGATTAAATACAGAAATTAAGCTTGTCAAACCATGTTTTGCATTTCTAAGTGATTGAGTACAAGGTAATGAAGGTGACAGATTCTGGTCACA
Organism: Chaetura pelagica; assembly: GCF_000747805.2. Lineage (NCBI taxonomy): Eukaryota > Metazoa > Chordata > Aves > Apodiformes > Apodidae > Chaetura > Chaetura pelagica. The sequence continues at coordinate 2,503,153 of NW_009951958.1, forward strand.
ACAGGACCGTGACACCTTTCATCAGGTCCGGGGCCTCTGTAGCCATGGAGAGAATTTCCAAAACTCACCTATGAGAGGCCAAGGAATTAAGTTTGTTTGCTGGTTTGGTTTGGTGGGATTTTTGGTAGCGGGGGAAGGGCCCCATGGTGGCTCCGGGAAGAAGCTGCCCCAGCTCCAAACCCAGCCAAGGAGGGACCATAGATGTGCCTCTGCCATTAACATACGAAAGAGCTAAGAGCTGAGCAGAGAGACCAGAAGAAAAAGAAGAGCTGAACTAGAGAGGTGAAAGACGGTGCCGGGGTAAAGATCCTGGTGGTGGGTGATGAAGAAGGTGCCCAAGCAGGAGTTTCCCTGCAACTCATGGTGAGATGGCAGCTGTGCCCCTGCACTCGTAGAGGAACGTGGTGGAACATTCTCTGCAAGCTCCAGGAGGGGGGAGCTTGGCCAGGGAACTGGTTTGCTGCCCATGGGCTCCGGATGGCACAGCGGTGGCAGCTCCTGGAGCAGCTCCGGAGTAAGAAGAGGTTGGTGGAGGACCCTCTCCCATGGGGGGGGATCCTGTGGGGAAGCAGGGGAGGACTGTGAACTGACTAAACCCCATCCCCTTGTGCCGCTGGGGGGAAGGAGGGAGAGAAAGCGGGAACAACGCAATTTGGCCCGGGAAGAAGGGTGGGGTAACATGAAAGCGCTGCTCTGTGTGTTGTCTGCATCCTGGGGCACTTCACTAGTGAATTATTGTTCTTCCCCAAGTTGAGTGTGTTTTGCCCAAGACCTGAATCAGTGAAGAGCCCTCCTGGTCCTTTGTCTCAACCCACGAGACACTCCGGGCTGCGTCCCCCTTGTCGTGTTTGGCCCAAACCACCACACTTTGCTGGTTTAGTACCTACAGCTTTTTTACACGGTTCAAGTGGCTTTTTTTTCCTCTGAAATACTAGAATTTGTAGCACTCATCCTTCCCCAGTGGATTCAAGTTTGCTAGGTGAGCAACAACAGGAAGTTTTCTTGGTTCCCCAGTTCCTTCTGAGCTGGGCTGGGTGAGGATCCCCTTGCCCGACACTGGAAACTGGTGGCATTAGCAGATCAGCTCCCTGCGTGACAAAATGTGCAGATGTTTACGTTGAAGTGTGTAAGTTCATCCTTCATTCCAGTCTAACGACTGACGCGGTGTTTCGGTAGCCGAAGTGCTAGATGTGTTTTGAAGTTAAGGACGCAGCTTCCTGGTGTTGTACCACGTCAGAAATCCCACATCCCTAAAGCCATGATGGCAGAGAGGTGAAGGGAGAGTGTCCTCATTTCTTTAGGTAATAGATTACACTCAAGTTTTTGCCCCAGTGCAGGCCATTGCATTCAATATTAGAAACAGGTTATTTTTTTTAAATGGCATGTCAATGCTTGACTCAAATCACCTGACATTAGACTTGTTTTTGTATCTAGTCAGTGCCCCAGGAGAAGACAGTGAAGGCTGCCAGTTGGTTGCTGTTGTGCTGTACGTGGCACGGTTCTCCAGACCTCCTTGTCTTTCCCTTGCCCTCAGCTGAAGGTTTAAACACTTACTGGCTGAAACTCCGTGTCAACTGGATAGCAGGTGTGTTGTGCAGTTCTAGAGTGAAGGAAAATGCCTTTCCAAGCCTCCCCTCCAGTGCTTCCCAGGGTCTTAGACAGTAACTCATGTGTCTACATCTTTAATTCCTGAGGACCCCTCTTGTGAGAGCTAGATATGAGCTGTTTCAGAGATGTGTCTAAAAATTGGTAGTCCTGGAGAAGAGTAAACAAGTTCCCTCTGAGATTAATGTCTCCAAGAACCTGCAAATGGCTCTGGGGAGGACCATCAAAACCATCCTCTGCCCCATCCCAGTGCCAGGGTTCACATCTGGGGGAAATGAACAATTAAATTTCATTTGAAATGCTCTGAGGAAATGATAACTTAAATTAGAATTAAAATGAGAAATTTTTTGTCCATGGAAAGTCTTGGGCAATTTCAATCTTCTCTAAACAAAAGTGTGGAGTTTGGCTAGGTGTCTCCAGAGCCACATTTCTAAAAGCTCATTCAAGAAAATGTTTAAAGGTTTTATTTCTGTCCCAAAGGTGAAAGAAAACAACTTGAAAATGTCAGAAATGCTGTTACCTGACGAGCTCTATTCTTTGTAAGGTCAAGAAAAAATGATGGATACTGTAACAAGTGTTTGTGCTGTTACCTTTTAAAATATATATGTGATGCTCAAGTTCATAAATGTAGTGCGTGCCTCTCAGAAGCTAAAAAATAGCAGCAGAAAGCAGGAGTCCTTGGTCTGTTCCTCCTTGTTTCTTCTGAAATCGATTTTTGTTTTAAGTTCTTCTGGTGTAAATAATTTTAATGAAAAGGAGAGAACTGTTAGCTGGAGTTTATCATCTGGAATATATAGACTCAGATGGTTTCTTGAAATACAGAAAACAGGTGAGCAGAGCTCTGAGTGCCCTGGAGAAATAGTACATAACCCTTTAAAAAGAAAACTTAAGAATCAGTTGTCATGCTGCAAGGGGAAGCACATGTTGGTGGAGGGGAGGGGGAATAAGGGACTTGAGCAAGGTCACGATCTGTGGGGATGGCCAAATATTCTAGGTCCAGCTCGTGTTTGGCTTTGAATTAATCCAATTCCTTGCTTGGCTTGGGTCATCTGCTCATCGGAATTTATTCTATAAAGCATATTTCTAATGGGACTGTGTGAAATGGCAGTTTTGGTGGTTTCAGGGTGATACATCCCAACTCCTGCATGAATCAGCAAGGACCAACTTAGCTGCCAGAGATGGCATCTCTGGGAGAAGGGGTTCTTGGGAAAGCAGGATTGGTGAGCCTAGGACATTACAGCTGTTGCCTGCCCTCCTGTGCAGGGAGGGATGATCCTGTCCCAGCCCCAGGTCTGGGTAAAATTAGAGGCAGCTTTTCTTTACTGAACTAGTAACTCAACAGCACCTGATGGTATTGGCTGCTGGCAAGGCTGGAGCAGCTGTGATTCTGGACAGAGGTGTGAACATCCAGCTTTGGTCAACTCCTCCCTCAGTGACAATGGGAACCTGAGTGCCTGCCCTGTGAGGACCAGGCTGCTCCTGCCCCCTCTCCACATTCTCTCTTGTGCTCACACTTGCTCTGTGCTCCCATTTTCTTTCTTCTCTGCAACTCTGATGAACATATATAGGTTTGAAGGAAAACCAAAGAGATGAGGAAACACTTGAGTTAGGTAGGGACCACCTGGGTCTCAGCCTGTCTCGTGCCAGGAAAAGACTGCATGCAGTAATGTGTCTGCACAGCTTTATTCTTTAAAAACACTCTGTGCTTTTGTTCTTTCTGCTGGGGCATCCTCTGAGGTTGTAGCTCAAGATTTAGCTTTGTCTCTTGTCCTGTTCCATTCACCTTCATCATGGTCCCACAGAGCGTCCTCACCCTCCTGCTCCTCCATCTCCAGTCTTGTGGGCACTGCTACAGACACAGCTCCCAGTTTACATTACCCTGCTCTGTTCCTCTCCCTGGGCATCTCTTGGCACAGTGCTGCAGGACTGTGGTGATGAGCCATTTCTTGGTCATGTTTCTGTTTGTGCCTCTGCCACCAGTGTGGTGGTGACCATCGCCGAGGCCTCCAAACAGGAACCTCTTTGCTAACTCCAGCGGGCATTAGAGGGGGTCTGTAATGCTTTGCAGACCAATTTTCTTTTTGTTATTGTTTCAAACTCCCTGTTAGCTATTCCTGCTTCCCAGGTTTCCGTGTGTTTCAAATTATTTTCCCCAGAGGCATCGACGGCATTTTTCCAAATTGAATCTCATTTATTTTCTACCCAGGTTTCCAATCTCTCTGGGGCCCTTTGTATTATTTCTCAGTCCACGCTGCCGTGTACAATATATCCTAATTTAGTATCGTCTGTGAATTATATTACCGTGCCCTTTAGTTCCTCTTCTATTTAATGAAGATATTTCCAAGAAAGAAAGGAAAAAAAAATAAATCTAAACTACATTTTATTAAAATAAGAAGGTAGAGTCTTAAAAACTCCTTTTTGGCTTTCCAAGATGAATTCTAGAGTCTTTTTCAAATAAATTTTCATCATTTTGAAATGAAATTACAACCTGCAAAATACAGTTTGTAGGTGTAAAAATTAATCAGTTTTTCAATTAGTGGAGACCTCTGTCCTCTCATAGCTCTGCATAGTGCAGTCTCCAAGGGTGATGGAGGCACCGTCTATGTATTTGTAGCAGATTTTTGGTAAACGATCATCAGACATATGTTTGAATTTCTCAATACATTTGTTCGCTTTCCCTTTCTGACCTTTTCAGGTTTGCTTTCTGTGGCTGTTCTAGCAAACATGTACAGTGGCAGGAATGATGCTGAAGCAGCATGTTTTAATGCAAACTGTGCAGGCTTATTCATAGGAAGTGATTTTCAAATTCATAATGATGAATATTTGCACTGTAAGGTTGATTCTGGTGTGAGCTTTTTATTTATAAGCTGAGAAGCGCTGTCTGTTGATGCAGGGCTGGGACAGTATCCTGCCTTCAGCCTGGGGAGTGAGCCATGCCATGGAAGCTGTATGTCCTATCAAAGCAGGTCAGCTTTCCGACTGTGAGTAGAGAAATAGTCCTGGCAGGAGGCAATTTGCTGGAGATATGTATCCTGAAATATTTGCTGCATAATTTCTAGCAATGAGCAATTTCATGAAGACTATGATCTGCTTGCAAATAGAAATAAGGTGTAAATTGGATGAATAAATTGTTCTCTGCAAATGCTTTGCTAGCTCTGGAGGACTTTTCTCTTTGAGAAGTGCTGCAGCTTACTGGTGTCCTCAGTCCTCTTTGTATTGGCAGTTTGACCCCTTGTGCAAACTAATGCTGAGGGAGAGGCATCTTAATTGCCCTGCACTTGAGCACATACTGACTGTACCAACCCCCCCAGCAATCTGTCTCTGCTCCCTCGGAGAGCTTCACCCCTCAGCTGGAGGTAGCCATGCTGGGCAGGGCTGCAGATCCTGCTGCAGTCAATTGGGGTGTTGCCAACTGCTGGGAAAATTCCTGCTCCATTTTAACCTTGAAAACACATGAGCTATAGGGATACGTGTGAATCAGGATAGCTAGTGGTGTGGGTCTTGGTGTGGGAAGTGTGGAGGGCTGGTTTTGGAGCCTGCATGCTGTCCCTTGGCGTCTTGGCTAGCAGGCTTTGCTGCCCATGTTGTTTTGTCCCCTTTAGGTTGATGTTGCTTGGTTTTGGCATTAAAATGAGCCTTGTTCTGTGGAGATGTAGGGGCTTCCCCAAGGATGGGGGATCCCCCAGCTCCTGGGGCTGTGCCAGCAGTGCTGTGCCACGTATGTCCCTGTCACCTCCTAGAGCTGGGTCAGGGATGCTCTGGGTGGAGCTGCTGACTAGAGCTGCTGACTCGCTGGTGTGCAGCAGCTGTTGGGAATTAGAGGAGCCTTGGGGCTATTCTGGGAAACACCAAGGGAGATTCCCGAGGTTTCCGGAGAAGAAAACTGGCTCAGAGCTGCCTGCTTCCACGCCAGGCAGGGCTGATGTGGAGATGGGCACAGAGCCCCGTTAAGAGAAGGAACCTGCAGGCAAAACAACAAGACTTCATTGTGGCCTTCCAACACCTGAAGGGGCCTACAAGAAAGCTGGGAAAGGACCTTTCACAAGGTCATGTAGTAATAGGGTAAGGGGTAATGGCTGTAAACTGGAAGAGGGGAGATTTATTTTAAACAAAAGGAAGACGTTCTTTCCCATGATGGTAGTGGAGCACTGGAACAGGTTGCCCAGGGAAGCTGTGGGTGCCCCATCCCTGGGAATGTTCAGGGCCCAGTTGGACAGGCCTTTGAGCAACCTGGTCTAGCAGCAGGTGTCCCTGCCCACGCAAGGGGGTTGGAACTACGTGATCTTTAAGGTCCCTTCCAACCCAAACCATTCTGTGATTCTGTGATCACACAGATGTGGTGCAGAGTCAGAGACTGCTGAGACCAGTGGAGGTGGGTCTGGCCCTGGTACTGGTGGGCTGCAGGGTTGGCTCCAGCTGGGATGGTTGGGACGTCCCTTGTGTGGCACGTTTCTGGGTGTAGGGCACCTGATGGCTGATTTGGGATGGGGTGTCAGGATGTCATGTGCCTGTCCTCTGGGTCAGAAAAGATACAACTGCTGCATTGCCTCAGAGGGTTTTCAAAGTCAGGGAAGATAAAACCTTGTCCCATTCACCATTACTTTGTGGAAACCTTAGCCCTTGAGTCTTCAGCATTTCTGTTTCTGACTCTTGCCAGCAGAGAGGTGCCTGGCTTAGAAAAAATACCTGCTCATCTGTGAACAGGGGCATGGTGCCCTGTAATTTCACCTGAGCAGATGAGAGTCGGATTGCTCATCCCTCGTGTTAATCCTATGGACCAGAAACTTACAAAAGACGGTCTAAAAGCCACATCTTGTGAAGTGGTAGCAGTTGCAGTGGGACTCCTACGTGAGCATGTACAGGTGTGGAAAACAGTGTCCAGCTATCTCCTTAGTAGCTTCAGGTATGGTAAAGCTGTGTTTTGTTTGTTCTACCTGCAGGCAAGGTCCACCTTTTGTTACAGAAACGACTTTCCTTTAAGTCGTGGTCATGATGGGAGGCTCCAGCTTGGTGGGAGGTGCTGTGTTACTTAAGTGAGTGTTTAGAGAGTGGCAAGTCCTCCAGGACAGCCGTGGCTTTATCCCAGAGGACAGACACAGAACTGTCCTCCCCCTCCTGTGCCATGGGCCAAATACCAAGTTCTCTGACTGAGTGTCCTTCCTCCCCTTTATCAATAATTTTAATCGTTTTAATAACGTCCCCTTGCACGGATAGGATTACGATTAGAAAATGTCAGAGCCTTGTTATCATCTAATTAGAGTCACATTTCAGCAGAATAGAAAGGAAAATCTTCAAGCGCTGCCTTGTGCAGTGAAATGGGAAGAAAGTGATGATTTAAACCAGCTGTGGGCCTGGCCCGGCTGCAGTCCTGCCTGGGACATGGGGCATGGCACAGGACAAGGCGATGGTCCCTGGTCAGAGCCCTCCAGAGCAATCAGTGCAAACTGCTCCCAGATCACTTTTGCAAAGCGAAAAACTCCGGCACGGTCCAGTAAAAACAATCAGGCTGTCAAGTTTGCAGTCTAACAGCTGAGGGGGTCAGAGCAGCAACACAACACAAACCAAAATAAATACCACCTCACTCTGCCAAAGAGCCTTTATCACTCTTTTGGGAGAGAGGGAGGCACTTTCAGATGGCTTTAAGTTTTCCCTTTTTTTTTGTTTGTTTTTGTATGCTTAAATGTGAGCTGAGAGCTAGGGGATCTCTTCCCGACCTTCTCCTAATGGCATTATGGCAGGCAGAGGTACCTGGGGTTTTGCTCATTTAGGAGAGCCCCTTTGTTTGCCTTGTGTGAGGAAGAGGTTGGAAAGGCGGTGGGGAGAGGAGGGGTGTGCGGCCCCTCAACCCCTTGGAAGCTGCCTGGAGGTTTACTTTTGGCTTAGCTCATGCCCTGGCCTTGGCAGCACATCCTGGAGAGCATCTGGTTTGGGGAGGAGGGTGCATGGTGGTGGGGAGGGACAGGGCCCTGCCATCATGCTGGAATGCCAGTGTCCACAGGGGATGTGCTGTGGCGCCTGCTTGAGGGGAATCTCAACTCTGCCAGGTTTGATGACCCCAAGCACTTCAGCAGTGCTTGAGAGATAGTGTGAAATGTTATTCTGTGCACAAATAAGGTTTCACGAGCCCAGCCTGCCAGGGGTTGAGGTCCTCCTGTCATCCCTATGGGACGAGCGGAGCTTTCTGTGCTTGTCCAGACCACAGGCTGAGGGAGGAAAATGGAGCATTTCCTTCAAAAGTAGAGCCTGATCAGGCCTCACCCCAGTCCATAGGGACACATCCCTCTAAGCGTGAGCTTAAAAGCAGCAGCATTTCAGTTCTTTGCTGTGGAGAAGCAGGACCTTGGTTCCCCCATGGGTTTAGTAACCTGAACACCTCTAAGAGTCTGGGCTTAAGGACCCTCCCCAGGGCTGAAAAATCTCCCTCTTGTGATTCTTGCTTTTGGGAATGCACGGAAGGAGCAGGAGGACCATGGCCACCTGCTTTTGTGATACTCTCCTGGGACTCCAGCATTACGCTGGCATTTCGTTGTGGGAACACCTGCTGTGCAGAGGGGGCTGGACCCCAGCACTGAGCAGGCCCATGTAATAAATAACAGCAGTAGAAATAGTTATCACTTCAATAACCTTCCACATCCTTTGGATGCTGTAAAACCCTGACTGCTTAATCACAAGCTGCTCTCTTGATGTTTACAGTGAACTGAAATTTTTTGTCTCAAAGGAAAAATGTATTTTTCTGGTGCCAAGAGCTACAGGCAGTGGGGTCAGCAGCTCTGCTGAGGAGGGGGACAAGGCCAAGTTGGAGGTAGTAACAGCTCAGGGGTCACTCCGGTACATCAGAGGGTCTCAACCCATGGGCAGGGGCAGTTTGTGAGCCAACACCCACCCTGGCCTTCCACTGCCTTGTGGCTGCCCTCAAAACTCCTGACATTTTGGGACTTGCTATATTTAAACAGGCAGATAGTTCAGCCATGGCCAGGAACTCACCTCTGACAGTGATGGCTATTGAGCAAGGCACCAGGCTGCCCCTGCCATGCTGGGGGCCAGTGGTGGCATTTCTGCAAGGCAGAGCTCCCCCCTTTCCAATTAGGGGTGCTGCTAATTTTAAACGACCTGCCACTACCAAGTAGGAGCACTTCAAAATATCATCCAGTCAAAAAGTCTTTGGAGAGAGCCAAGGGTGAAGCATGAAGTGAATGTGAGTCTGGTCCCTGATATTTTGGGGCAGGGAGAGCCCTTTTCTACTTGAAGCTGGGATAGGCAGAATTGGGAGAGGAGGATTTTTTTGGATTAGTGTTTTCCAGAGCTTGGATAGGGAGAGGGAATTTTCTTTAATCAGAATGAAAACCATCTCTGATTTAATTTTAAAGCATGCTAAAACATTTCATTCTGCCTGATGCAAAGCATTGCATTTCATTTTGCGTTTTAATTATTTTTATGATCCTTTAATTAGGCTCATTTCAAAGAATTTTTTTTTTCTCTCAAAACTGGAAGTTTAAACATCTCTGCCTCTGAAGCACTGCTTAAAAGCATTAGACACTGTTCTCTTTCTAGAAACTCAGATTAATAATTCCTGCCTTTATAGAGTTTCCAAATATCTTGGGAGTTAAACCTAAGGATTGCTTTAAAAAAAGGCCCTTGTTCCTCAGAAAGTGAGCACTGCACCTTGTGATGCAGGGATGAAAGGAGAGAGCATCTCATCTCAGACCTCTCCTATGCCTGGAAAAACGCAGGACACTGGTAGGTATAGAGGAAGATGAAGCCCATCACTGAATGAGGCCCCTGTGACTTTATTTGGTTGGGGAAACTCCAGCAATGGCAAAATCTAACACTGCCTGAGTCATTACTCAGTATGAGGACACGGCACAGGACCTGGGATGGAGCCTCTGGAGATAATTCCTG
>NW_009951958.1:2513033-2522867 GCF_000747805.2 Chaetura pelagica
TGCTGAAGAGGCTTTTCTCCTTCTGTACTGCTTAGCTGCTGCAGTGGGCTATGAGTTTGATGGTAAGTCCACATGGAGAGCCTTGGGCTCTGTAGCCACAGGGGCTGAGCCTCTGCCAGCTTCAGCTTCAAGCCCTGTTGGCACTGCAAGTATCCAAGATCATCTGACCATTTCCCAGATTTTAGCTTTTTAACACAATTGCCTTTTTCAGTCAATTAACAAAATAGAATCACAGACATCAAAGTACATATATGTTTACATAGTACTGTGGTGAGTAAATCCCACTCTGAGGTCCCATGGGTTTCCCAGAGCCATCTGGGCACACCTGAGCTTGATGCAATCCTATGTGTAGAGGGAAAAAAATATTTAGAGAAAAGTGTTAAAAACCTGAATAGACTCCTACAGCTACACCAGGGGCTTGAGGGACAGATGCTTGGCTGCTGCTGTTGTGCTGCCCCTCAGCACACAAGAATCACCACTACCAGTAAGAAGAAGAAGTTCAGACCACACCGAGCCTTATATGTGGAAACTGCTTATGGAAGAGCTCAGGACCAGCAGCACTTAACCTGAAGTGTCCCCTGCCCTGCACAAGTAAGTCTGTGTTTGTCACCTTGGGATACTGTTCCCTACTCAGAGCTCTGCTGGGGCATCTCCAGCTCCCTTGAGATGTTCCTGAAGCTTTTGGTGGGTCTCATCTTCTTGGCCTCCAGGGTCTGGTGGCATCCACCTGCCTGATGCCCACATGGGGAGAATCTGCTCAGGCACAGCCAGGTAAAACATCCAACTCCACTATGCCCATAGGTCCCATTTAAAAAACTGCAGGGGATGAGAGGAAGGTGCTACCCTGGGACAAAAGGACACCTGGCTGATGCTGAAGCCAGGAGATTAAGGGAGACTGCAGGAAACTGGAAAATAATTCGGACATTTGGGAGCCCCTCACCCCCAGTGGAGGTTATTGCAGGACTGGCAAAGCAGGCTGCTGCTTTTTTGGGGTTCCGTGTATGTGTTTATGGATGGATGGCCTGGTGCTGATCCAGCTTTGTGTCAGGAAGAAAGTCTTATTGGGACACTCAGAAAGTGGGCAATGGAGGAGCTGACTGTGGTTGCATATCATTTTCTGTGTGTGATGTTGAAAGGAGAACAGGTATCAGATACACCAACTGCTTTGGGAAGTTCTGTGGTTCATTAGCAAGACTGTGGACTGGGTTAGCAGGAGGTCACTGTGCAGCGTGGCAGGGACGTGCGAAAAATCAGCATTTTACTGACCATTTGCCCCTGTAGTGACTCAGCTGGTGGGAGCGTGTTTCCCTGGGCCACTGACCTGCTCTGGGCCAGCCCCTGGAGCCTTTTCTCTGTGTTCCTGTGCTTGGGTGTATTTTCTGTGCTATGATGATTAAAAGTCACAGGCTCGAAGAACAAAACACTTTCCTTGAGGTGGCATTTGCATTTGAAAGGCAGGATGGCTGTTCCAGGGACTTGGCTATTTCACAGACTTCTGTGGAGCCTCCTGGCTTGGTTCTCACACTGCTTAATTTGGGGCTCCATGCTCTGATCCCAGCAACCTGTATCTGGCTTAACTCCAGCCTTAATTGTCCTGTGTTGGGGTGGTTCAGAGAGCCATGTAGCTCCAGCACAAATTACAGTGCTCAGAGGACAGCTGTAATTTCTGTCCCAGTGCCCCCAGTTCCTGGGAACTCTCCCGGCAATCAGCAAATTATGTGCTAAAGGAAGCCAGACCCACTAGCATAGCATATTTTGATTAGTAAGAGGTTGGCATTAAGAGCTGAGAGGTCCCTGCACGTGTGCCAGGCTGTATGTGACTCCCCCACTGCACCAAGCTCTTGCTGGCCACTGCAGCTTTGGGGAGGCAGTGAGTGCACTGTACTGGGGTGCATGCCTTCACTCCATCTTCTGTGCAATGAGTGAGGAGCTTCTGCCTCCTCAGACACCCCAGCAGGATGTGAAAGCCTTGCTCTGCTCACGGGACCAGGCTTGGTCCCCACGGGGAAGGTTGGGTTGTGCAAGCAGGGTTCCAGTGGCAGGGCTTTATAACCCAGCCCTGCCTGGGCCCTCCTTTCATTGCATGTACATTTTATGGCTGGAAGTTGGGCTTTGTTAGCCTGGAAACCTGGGCAGCTTTGCAGTAGTGTGACTTAGGTCCCCAGATGTGTGGGTGAGATCAGAAGCTGGGTACACTCACACCCACGTACGTGTGTTCGATCTGGGATGTGCTCAGAAGCACATGATTTTATCAGCTGCACCTGCTTCTGGAGGTGCCTGGTTAATTTATCAACTGAGAGGCTATATCTTGCTAAAAGTCTCATTTCCATATTCTTTCCAGATGGTCAAGATGCCACAGAGACAGTTTGTAAGTAAATAACTTGCTTCTTGACACAACCTCCCGTCAGGCTCCCAACAAGCTGCCCCAGACGGCTGGAAAGCCCAAGGTGGCACCTGGGTCACGCCAGGGAGCGCCAAGTCGCATGAATAATAGAATTGGTGCGGTTGCAGCTCCAGATCCGGGCTGAAGAGCTGCTGGAAAGTGGCAATTCCCCTTCCCCACTTTGGGGTTTGTCGCAGCAGGCTGGTTCTTTGGTGGCTGGAGGGTTGGGGAAGCTCTGGAGCTGGGCAGAGGGTGGCTGTGCTGGGGGCTCAGTGGCCAAGCAGAGTTTGTGCTCCTGGACTATGTGGTTTTCTTTTCACTGCCATTTGATCATGGGTTAAAACCAAAAGGTTAAAAGCATTTAATTATGCTGATGCTTTCCCAGCGGATTAAACAAGTGGATAAATAGACTACAGCGTGTTGTTTTGGATTGGGTTTTGTTTTTTAAACAAGGGGAGGAAGGCAGGAGGCTGCAGCTCCGTGGCAGCTGTCACACGTTTTGCTTTTGATGGTGTCAGTTGTGTCTGTTAGGAGGTGTTTCTCTTGCTACTGTCAGCATTTTCTGAGGGAGGCTGAATTCATTGATACAGTCTGTTTGCTGTCCACATATTCACAGTTCATGTGTTACATTTTACATAAAGTAAACTTAGCAAGGGGAAAACTAATTCTGCAATTCTTCAAAGCTAATGCACAGTAAATATATTCTGACACTGACAGGTATTTCTTATTAAATAGCTCTGAACTGCAGTACTAGGTTTTGCTTAAGTGGCATTATTCTCCCCGAGCAAAGACAGTTCATTTATTAGTCATTCTGAAAACCAAATAACAAATATTATTCTCTAAGCAAACTAAACAAACCATTTAAAAGGGGCCTGTCTGAAATTATTAAAGTACAGTGTCTGAAAAGCAGCTGACATTTCAGTGCCAAAATACCATATGGAGACTCAAGTGCTTTATTAACATCCTTTGACCTAATCTGCAAAGTCTCCTGACACTCTGAGCACGGTGGAGCAGCCTCCCTGCATGCAAGGGAGAGTGTGGAGGCAAATCCTTCTGCCAGTTCGTAAGATGTCACTTTGGCACACTGAAGAGCGAGGTGCAGTAATTGAGTGGCTGGGTGCAAGCAGATTTCTTCAATTTCTGCCAGAGATACACTGTAAAATAATTCAGCAAATACTGAAAGTGCAGGCTTTCTATTTACACCATAAAATATATATATATATATGGTGTTTGTCTTGCCTTCTTACAGCTCTCTCTTTTTCACTTAACTAAATATTTCCTTTCTTCCGAACATCAGACATGATTTTTAGCTTTCAGGCATGTGAAATAAAAGAGCGTGTGCACTTCTGTATATTTATTTATGGTCTACGTGGGTCTGCATTTGTGTATCCCCAGCTCTGCTCTGAAGGTTTCCTTCACGAGCAGGAAAACAATTTTGTACTACAAGTCAGACAGAATAACTGATAGGGCTGTTTACAGATCTCCACTCACTGGAGAAACTTATTAAGCCACAGTTGGGTAAGAAAAAGTCTGCTCATCCACAGCTGGATGATAAAGACATGGGTAGGTTCTAGCAGATGCCATGGCAGGTACTGATGGGAAGAGCCCTGCTGAGCACCAGGGAGTTGCTGGATGCCAGGAGTTGCTCACCAAAAGAGCCACTCAAACAAGCTGTTATAAATTGTCTGGTCAATCGTTTCAGTCCATCCTGTGCACAGAGTACTTGGGATCTGACCTAGGTCCTTTTAGAAGTAATTATTTTTTAACAAAGTATTTCATTATTCATATAAATTCATTAGATAGTGAGAGCAAATAAATTTCAGCTTGAGGTTTGTTCATGAAACATCTCCTGCGGGTGTGTCCTTGCTGGCTCTGAAGCAGGGCAGCTTGAGTTGGCAAGGACAAAAATAATATAGAAGTTATGTGAGGAGTTTAATAAAAAACTAGCAGATACTGGGCTGATGTAGGTTATTAACTTGCTTCTCTGGGATTAGGTAGGTCTGGGTAAAGGAGGAGGTATTGGTCCAGGTTTGCTTTTGTTCAGTGTTGTCCCAGTGACAGAAAATTACATGCCATTGGGGATGAGCCTGATGACATTACATTGCCAGGGTAACGATGTACATGCTGATATAATTCAAGACATTTTATCAGGTCCAGAGTTTCTGGTGTGAGCTGAGGTTTCTTCTCCCTGTTAGCATCTCAAGGCTGCCAATCTGAGCAGTGCTTTCCCAGCCCCACCATCCATTGGTGATCTCCGCTCCCTGGCAGGAGCAGGGATCCCCGCAGTCACTCCCGCCTTGCAGACCAGAGGGTGCAGGGTCATGGTTTCATAGCTGGCACCAGCCAGCCCTGTAAGATACCAGGAGTGCTCAAAATTCCTCTGTGGAGAGATGAAATGGTTCCATATGATGCTTTAAATAGCTCCTCTGTGGAGACAAGGAGAGAGTGGGTCACAAAGGCACATTGGCCCTAGCACTGATGATGCGAAGTCAGGGCTGAGTGATGGCACAGTGGATGCATGTCACAGTTTCAGAGGCACTACAGCTGGTGATGTGTGTCTGGGGACACGAGAGCGGGTTTGTTCCTGCAGCTCAGGAAGGGGCTGCAAGGCACAGGGGTGATGCCGGTGGATATAACCGGGTCTGGGGGAAATGCAGCAGAATTTGCTCTGGAAAGCTGCCTGTGCCCCTGGTCCTGCTGCTGCCTTTACCCAGAGGTGCCAGGTCCTCATGGCTGGTTTTCTCCTCCCTGCAGAAGGCTGTGGGTGGAGGGACAGCCCGTGCGGGTGGCAGGCGCTGGCACGGCCACGGCACCCACCAGCGCTGGGAAGGGATGACTCCGTCAATCTGACATAGAGAGCAAATATTGCTAATGAGGAGCCCAGGCTTTGGTAACCATGGCAATTTGTGTTCCTGAAAATGTGAAACAAAAGTCTGAGAAGAGGCCAGTCCAGCTGCCCTCGGCACTCCTATGTGGTTTGCAATGCCAGGGATTGCTGGAGGATCCAGCAGCAGCGAGGAGTGCAGAATGCCAAGGAGCTGAAGCGGCTTAGGGGGCTCATCCCACTCTCCTCTTGCCTACAGGAGCCCACCCCACTCCCAAAATGCTGCCCTCCTGCTGAGGCAGAGGCTTTGGCTGGTGCCAGCATTGCTGTGGCCATGAAGTCCTGGCTGGGGAAAGGCAGTGTGCCATGGCACTGCTGGCTTGTGCCGCACAACCACCTCTGCCAGGAGGCAATTTGCTATGTGCTCCTCAGACTGACTCTCTAGGGCCAGCTGGGTTCCCTATAAATTTTTATAGAAAATATAAAATGACATCTGGAAGCCTATGGCAGATAGGCTTTTAATCGTCCTGTAAGCAGGGAAGAGCACTGCTTTCTCTTAATTTTTCACAAATGTTGTCAAGCTCAATGGAGAGAGAAAACCAAGTAATTGGGTATCCTGGCTGCTGGAACCTCTCCCCTCTCCTGCCCCAATTACAGAGCAATCGCTAGCTGTACATATTATTGGAGAACGAACACAAACTCCAGCCTGTGCAATAGCTGTGGAGCTGTTTGCAGCACCTGGTGCAGATGTAAGAGCTAAATTTGATGCGCTGAACCTAGAGCAAAGCCAGGGTTTGGACCAAAAGGATCATTTCCCAGGAAGACCAGTCTCTATTTGATGAGTAGATGCCCCTGGGTGCACCCCGGGTGTCGAGGCATCCCACACAGGTACACACAAAGGAACTGTAAATCCAGGGTTTGCCTATTCCCCTGGGAATTCCCAGGGAGAGCTGTGCTGTGGGTAGAGGAGAAATGGGCATAGAGAAGTGTTTCAGTTGATGAGGCCCAAGGGAAATATGCTGGGAAGCCAAAGTCTACAGCAAGGAGGGGCTTCTCCTTAATTAAACTACAGTGTGGCCACTGGTGCGGAAACCTGACAAGGTGTGGGGGGGATTATTTCAGCTGGGGAATGCAGCGAGATGCTGCTGAGCCATTGGGTGGGTGGGAGGCATCTGTCTGAGGCAGCGGGGGGGGCAGGGAGCATGGACAGGGCCATGTCCTGGCAAGGAGCAGAGCAGGGCTGCCTCCCAGCAAGGGAACAGAACTGTTAGACAAGTCAGGGAAACAGAAATAGGCAAATGGTGAAGCAACACTGTGAGTGACAACCCCTGTGGGTTTGTAACTGGAGTGAAACTTGGAGAGTAGATGCATTAGGATCCTAAAAAACTCAAAAACCAACCCCAGACTTTGACACAGACAAGGTCTCTAGCATGCTATGAGAATAAAATGCAGATAGACAGTTAACCCTGGCTAGGGGAAGGAGGTGGCACTCAGCAGCTTAAGGAGGTGCAGAGCAAGCTTTTGGGGAGCACAGCATGTGTCTTTTATCTGGGGGTGATTTGGTAGCCCCCATCCATGTTGTGCAAGCCTGAAGTTGGCAGGGCAAGGTCAGAAGGGTCTGCAGAGCCAGATGGAAGAGCAGGAACATGTCATGGGGCTGATGTCATCTGCCTGTGTCGTCACCCCTGTCTTCTTCAGTGGAGCACTTCCAGTGATAGCAGAGCTTCCGCAGTCTGTCTGCCAGCCTGGCACTCACTCTGTACAGCATAATTAAGCAAATATATTAATAGAATGGGAGCCGGGGCCTGGGTAATGTTCTTCTGTGACAGACAAATGCAGAGACAAAGCAGACGCTTACTTCAGAAGTGCTGCAGGATGCTATTAGCGGGCACAAACTCACATCCCATTAGTGCATTTGCTGTTAGGCAACGCTGAGTCATTTGCATTTTAAATGAAGCTTGCAGACCAGCTCAGGTCCAGGATCACCTCCAGGAAAGCTGCAAGGCTGTGTCTGCACTGGGGTAGCCTTTTGGGGGTCCAGGAATACCCTGCGAGTGAAACTGGACATTATGTGGGCTCACCTTTTGTGCCAATTGCAAAGCCACTCCTGCAGAGGTGACACGGGACAGGAACAAGAGCACAGGAGATGCTGGCAGGGCTCATCTCTGCCTTGGTCTCTCTCAGGGTGGTAGTGTTGGTCCAAGCTGATCCTCCCAGCCCACAACTATGCCTGAGCTCATTTAGCCCATCAGTGACTTAAATGTGACCCAGCAGGGGAGGACCATGCGAGCCCCATTTGCAGGGACAACTCCTATACATCTGCATCATGTTCCAGGAGAACATCCTGACCATCTCTGCTGAAACAGCTCTGCAGTCCCTGAAACTGCCAGTTTCCCATCCCTGGCCTTATATGATGGTCTTAACAAATTATGGCAGAAATATGCCAGGCAAGGGAAGGAAGCTTTCACAGAGGATTGGGAATGTGATAAAGCAGGGGATGTTTCTTTCATTGGAAGGGAGATCTATTCATTCAAGCAGACAGTGCTGCAGAAACAAGCAGTTTGGAGGCATCAGGAGGGGAGGAAAAGGGGCATGGCAGATAAAAACCGAGGGGCTAATTGTGTAAGGCTGGTGAAGAGATGCCTTGGCCTGAGCCACAAGTGTGCTAATGGGGAGGTTGCTTAGCTACATTGGTGATGGCACCTCAGCCACCCAGGTAGGGGAAGGAAAGCCCTGTGTAAACAGCAAGAAGGAAGAAGGGTCATTAAATTGTTCCCTAAAGATGCGTAACTAGCAGTACTGGGAGGACAAAAATAAGGAGGACAAGCTGACCTGAGTGCCAGGGAGGAAGCAAAGCTGTTAGGAAGGTGACTTATTTGCTGCTTGAATCTGTCCCATGTCACTAATTTTGATGGGAGACTTTGCCCAGCACAGTTTCTCCCACTCTCAAGCATCCCTGGCTTATCCTCCCTCTGCTGCTCTCTCATTAACTCCTTCTTGAAGGCAAGTGCTGGGGAGCTCTGTTGTGTGGGTCTGCAAGTGAGGCCGAGCAGAGCCCCTGCATGGCCTTGAAAGCTGCTGGGTCACATCCCATCATGATGGGAGTGCACACGTGCCACCCCTCCACGTGCTCCTCCAGCCCCAGAAGGAGCAGCCAGGTGGCTTCAGGACCTTTCCTCTGTTAGCAAACATCGCCCAGACTGGCCTGAGCCTGAAGCCTACAGGTCACATTAACATTGAATCATTAACGAAGCTTTGCCTGCATCCTGGGCCTGTCCAGCACTTGGCAGTGGGCAGGGAGAAAACCACAGCGAGAGGCACTGACAGCAGCAGCCCTAAACAACAGTTAGGAGGAGAATTATTTTAATGAATACATTTCCTTTCAATTGTACGCGAATAGTGAGATCCCATTAGAACGGGGAAGCAATTAGAGCTAATAAAGATGAACGTGCGGTGCTGGGTGCATGTGGAATAACAAACAGCGAACAAAGGATTCAGGAGAGAGCTGACTCTAATCCAAGTAAACGAGTGGTGATGAAAGGGAAAGCAGCCCGGGTCTCCTGCCGTGAGACATGCTTCCTCCCCACCTCCCTGCCCACGCCTCGCCCGGTTGCTGCAGGGGAAGTCACACTGGGGGCTGGACGTGGAGGATCAATGGGATGGTCCCAGCCAAGCCATGCCATGCTGCTGGCCCAGCCTGGGAAGCTTTGGGAAGGGTGGCTGTGGTCCGTGGGAAGCATCCTGCTGGATTTTGTGTGGAGGGGGCAAATGGCCCCAGCCGGAGCAAAGGGGACTCAGATGCCTTTGGCAAGTGATTTGGTGGCCAGGTTTTGGTAGGTAGGGGCCTGTAGAGGTGGCTTCTGTGGAGCTGCTAGAAGCCTCCCCTATGTCCAATGGAGCCAATGTCAGCTGGCTCCAAGATGGACCTGCTGTGGGCCAAGGCTGAGCCCATCAGCGATGGTGGTGGTGCCTCTGTGATAACAGAATTAAGAAGGGGGAAAAAAAACACTGCAGGGCAGCAGTCAGAAAAGAGGAGTGAGAATATGTGGGAGCAACAACTCTGCAGACACCAAGGTCAGTCAAGAAGGAAGGGGAGGAGTTGCTTCAGGTGCCAGAGCAGAGATTCTCTTGGAGCCCACGGTGAGGCAGACGGTTCCTGCAGCCCATAGAGGTCCATAGTGGAGCAGATATGTAACTGCAGCCTGTGGAGGACCCTGTGCTGGAGCACATGGATGCCTGAAGGAGGCTATGACTCTGGGGGAAGCTTGTCCTGGAGCAGACTCCTGGCAGAAACTGTGGACCCATAGGAAGAGAAGACCCCATGTTAGGGCAGGTTTGCTGGCGGGACTTGTGAGCCCATGGAGGACCTATGCCACAGCAGGTGGATGCCTGAAGGAGGTTGTTCTTGGGAGGATTGTCTCTCGTGGGAGATTCCCCACTCTGGAGCAGAAGAAGAGTGTGAGAATCCTCCCCTTGAGGAGCAGGGAGCAGCAGAGACAAAGTGCGAAGAGGTGACTGTAACCCACCTTCCCCTTCACCCTGCCCCTGAACTGCTTTGGGGGGGGGGGGAAAGAGGTGGGGAAATTGAAAGGGAAACTGGGTCTGGGAAAAAAGGGGAGGAAAGGGG
>NW_009951958.1:2523139-2532990 GCF_000747805.2 Chaetura pelagica
AAAGAGGTGGAGAAATTGAAAGTGAAACTGAGTCTGGGAAAAAAGAGAAGGAGGAAAGTGGTTTTTGGTATTTGATTTTATTTCTCATCTTACTCTGTTTTGTTTGGTAATAAATTAAACTAATATCTCCAAGTTGAGTCTGTTTCGCCCATGATAGTAATTGGTGAGTGATCTTTCCTGGTCGTTATCTCAACCCATGAGCCTTTTGTTACGTTTTCTCTCCCCTGTCCAACTGAGGAGGTGAGTGGTGGAGCTGCTCTGGTGGGCACGAGGTGACAGGATCAACCCAGCACCAGAGACTGGAGAGATGGGACTGGACTGGGAGGGTGGAGGGAGCACATTGACTATTTCTTGCCTTGCATTTGATTATTGGTGCTGATCACCCATCAAAATTAACGACTCTGATCACAATGGGCTTGTGACTAGCCCAAAACAATCAGTGCTGTGGTGAGGTGGAGCGTGGAGGAAATAATAGCCTCTTCACAATGGTGTATTTACACAGTAGGCTCACAGGAAAATTGGGTAAACCAATAATTACCCAAGGATATTATTGGCTTTGGCAGACTTAATAATAATTAGTCCTGTTCCTTTACCTGCCTCCTTACAGGAGGGACCTTTTATAATCCACAGATTAAAAAGGACCCAAACCATCA
Source organism: Chaetura pelagica (assembly GCF_000747805.2). NCBI lineage: Eukaryota > Metazoa > Chordata > Aves > Apodiformes > Apodidae > Chaetura > Chaetura pelagica. The sequence continues at coordinate 2,523,793 of NW_009951958.1, forward strand.
AGAAATGCTTTCATGTGTGGCTTGGGAAAAAACACACCAGGTCTTTCTGCTGAGAGACTCCAAGGGTGAAAATCACCCAAAAAGAGACTGGAGAGCCAGGCTGAAAAATAATAGTGGTAATAATAATAACAACAACAATAATGATGAACAGTTTTCTATATTTGAAAAAATTCTTGTGTTGGGATGCATTATCTACCACAGTTGAGGCAGAGGTGAAGCTAGCCCTGACACTTAACAGACTTCCAGCTCAGCATGGGATGCTGGAAACTGTCCTGCTGTTCCTCTCCTGGTGCTGGCAGCTCCTGGTTTGCTTTCTAGCTGCTGCTCTCACTGGCAGAGCAGCACTTTCTCTTCCCAGAAAGCAGATAGTATCCCTCGTCTCCCTGTATTCCTCGTCCTTGCAGTGTCTCTGTACCTCTCCTGGCAGCTCTGCCCCCTGCAGCACCCAGGGCTGCTGTGCCATGGCCGGGGCTGCAGCCACTGCTCTGCTTGCACCTGAGCGTGGGGCTGAGCATCCTCTACGACACAGCCCTCCCTCCTGCCAGCCTGCTCTGCCTCCTGCCCCTGGGAACAGTCTTTTCTGGGTCAATGCTGCTTGACATTTTGTGTTAAATGGGGTGAATTTGTTTTGAGATGTGCTGGAGGAGGAGTGTGTCCTCCCCCCCAGCTGTAGCTGCCTGGGGGAGAAGGGGGACGTGCAGTGAGAGGGATGAGCTGGGTGATATGTACTCAAAATTGATGTGTGTGATCAGCTGTGTGAGCCCACCACCAATGCTGGGTGCTGGAAGGGATGGTGAAGGGGGGCACCTGCTTTCTGCACAGATAACCAGCCTCCATCCACTTCAGCCTGTGAGAGCAACCACCTCCCCCTGGGTCCCCACCTCCAAGCTGAGTCCAAATCTCAGCAGGTCTTTACACAGTCCTAAGACAAGGCTGCCTGCTGCAGCTCCAGCTCTCATCTATGTTCCTGAAATATCCTCCTCCCCACTCATGCCTGACCACGTTCAGCCCTTCCCCTGCTCCCAGCCTGGTTGCAGGGACATTCCATGCGTGTGCTGCCCTCTCCTCCTGCCCGTGGCAGCCCCTTCCCCAGCACGTAGGATGTTGGCTACCTCTCCCAGTATGGGCAACCTTCAAACACTCAAAAATCACCAGCAAATTCCCCCCTGCCCCAAGCTGGCCCATAAATCACGGCATTATAAAAATAAAACAGTTTTGTGCGTGCATGCACATTTCAGGTTGCCTTTTAAACCTGAACTTGTTTCTCACACATTGGCAGAAGAACAGAGGGGAGCTGGAGTCAGAAGGCAAGCTTGAAAAATAAATGCATACTTCTCTCTTGCTTCTTGTGAAGGGCTCCCAGAGGAAAAGAGAAAAACAGGGCAGGAAGAGGCCCCAGAGGGGGGTCATCATGCCTGTTCCCCCAAGCAAGACCAATGCCCTGCAGGCGTCAGGCGAGCTTGTGCCCAAAGCCTGGGGTGATGGGGGTACCTGCTTGGTACCCGCCGGCCCTTGCTCTCCTATGCAAGGTCCTGCCTCTGGGGCAGTGCAACCCTAGGCACAAATACAGGCTTGGGGGGAGAATGGCTGGAGAGCAGTCCTGAGGAAAAGGGCTTCGGGGTGGTATTAGATGAGAAGCTCAACAGGAGCCACCAGTGTTCGCTGGAGCCCAGAGGGCCAACCACATCCTGGGGTGCATCAAAAGAAGTGTGGCCAGCAGGGCCAGGGAGGTGATTCTCCCCCTCTGCTCTGGTGAGGCCACACCTGGAATACTGCATACAGCTCTGGAACCCTCAGCACAGGAAGGACATGGAGCTCTTGGAGAGGATCCAGAAAAGGGCTGCAAAAAATGATCAAAGGCCTGGAGCACCTCTGCTATGAAGACAGGCTGAGGGAGTTGGGGCTGTTCAGCCTGGAGAAGAGAAGGCTCCAGGGAAAACTTATAGTGGCCTTCCAGTACCTGAAGGGGCTACAAGAAAGCTGGGGAAGGGCTTTTTCATCAGAGAGGGTAATGATAGGATGAAAGGCAAGGGTTTAAACTGAAAGAGGGGAGATTTAGGTCAGACATCAGAGAAGATTCTTTACCATGAGGGTAGTAAGGCACTGGAATGGGTTCCCTAGGGAGGTTGTGGAAGCTCCCTCCCTGGAGGGATTCAAGGCCAGGTTGGATGAGGCTTGTGCACCCGGTCTAGTGTGAGATGTCCCTGCTCATGGCAGGGAGGATGGACCCTGACGATATTTAAGGTCGTTTCCAACCTTAACTATTCTATGATTCTGTGTTTTCTCCTTTCTTCCTTATTTTCCCCCCTTCTCTCCTGCTTCCTTGTGGCCCTGTGCTCTTTCCCCTTTGCCTGTCCCATGTCTGTGCCAGGGCTGTATCACCACTGAGGTGCCATGGGGACATCCCTGCTCATGCCAAGCCCTGCCCTGGCCCAGCCACGCGTGTTCTGCTCCTGCGTGAACCACCCAAGGAAGAGACTCAAAGTTGTGCTGTCTTAAGCCACAGTTTAACATAATTAGACATCCTGGCTTGAGGGCAGTAATTACTTTTATAGTCCTTAAACATATTTAAAAAAAAAATAATAATTGCCTCCCAATTCAATGCCTTTCAAAAATCCTTTTAAACAGCACTGCCTTCTTCAAACACAACTCAGCCAACAGTAATTACAATAAATTATTCTAAGTTCTGAAAAAACATACAGAAATTAATCTGTGTGTGCAAACTGCTAACCATTCCTTGTTTATCCTTCCCCCCTGCCAGCCGGCTGCTTCCCAGCTCCCTGGTTGCAGCCCTGCCCCTCTCTTGCACCCCAGCCCGCTGCCCATGCTGCCCACCAAGGGCTCCCATCCTCAGGACCTGAGCTGCCTGCTTGTGCCTGTCCCCAGGAGATGCGCATGAAGCCCATCATATCAGGGTTAGGCTGCAGGCAACAACAACCAGCTGTAGCCGGGGCTTTGCAGCCTTGGCAGCGTTTCAGAGCACGGCCATGGGCAGGCACCACTGAGTGGGCCAGGTGTTTAGGCAGAGCTTTGCTCTGACCTGCGAGGTGGTACCAGCACTGGGTGATGCATTTGATCCTCAGCTGGGATAAATAAGCCATAATTCTGCAGGAGTCAAAGGCGAGAGCGTGATTTGCAGCAGCTGAGGATCTGGCCAACAGTGTCAGCGGCACGACAATAACGTAATGTTTTCATTATGCATTGTTTTTTTCCAAATACTTAAAAAATTATCTAGGAATTACTCACACATCCAATAATAGTTACCAGTCTGGGGTGTTTAGGCAAAGGTTTCTTGAGACGGCGACAGGATTGCAGAAGCTTTAGCCGTCGCCTCTCCTGCTCCGTGCGCTTCTATCACTTCTGCTCTCCTCCTCCTTCCCATACACAGTCCAGTAACCTCTTCCTGACAATCTCCAGATCCACAAAATTGCTCACTTGGAATTTTGCAGTAAATAGAAAATTGCTTTGCTCCTTTCTCTCAGGACAGCACAGAAAATGAATCCAAATGAAAAAGCAAGTAGTGTGTATCTGGTAGACATAAACAGCACAAGAAAGGCAGTTCGGCTTTTCAGCCCCGCTGCAGAGCGAATGACCTTGGAAATAATAAAAAGCCTGGGGCCCGAGCACATTGCAAAGCAGCACGAGCCTTTATTTGGGGAAAGGCTGGAAAGCAAAACCTGGAGGGAGGGATGGATAAGTCGATGTGCAAGTCCCCACCAGCTGAAATATCTACACTCGGGTCCATGGCTCGCAGCAGAAGGGGGAAAGAGCTAATTAGTCCTTTCAACCTGGTGCTCCCAAGGCTCTTTGCCCAAACCATCTTCCTCCCCTCTGCCAGCTGCTGGTGGCATGCCATGCCTGGGTTTGAAATGCTTGTCCCAGCTGAGGTGGTGGGATGATTCCATGTGGCCAGGGGTGAACAGGTCTCCCCACCTCAAATTCAGTCACTCCCCACAAACATTTGCAAATGATGCAAACATGGCAAGAAGATCAGAGCTAATTTGTGGCTGGGGAGGGAAAATGGGCTAAATTTATAGCTAATATTTCTAATTATTTGTTGAATTGCTGCACTAAAAAAATGGGCAAATAGCATCTGTCTGGTCCTTGGCTTAGCCCTGCACTACATCATAGCCAGTGGCATCACCTGTGTCCACCCATGGCAACAGCCCCACAGGTGCCCATCACTCCTCCATGGAGGGATTGGGGAGAACTGAGGAGAAAGGATAAGAGGCTGGATCTGAGCATGATTTATGTCAGAGGGAGAAGCTGCTTCTGCTGCTGGAGCTGCCAAGGGGCTGGTGGCACCCAGCACCCGGTGTTGCTCCTGAGCCACGGCCCCTGGACAGCTCTGTCTTCACCAGGTCCAGCTGCCTCTGCCAGCACCAGCACCAGAGCACTTGCCAGGTCACTCTGTGCTGTGAGTGGTGCAAACAAGCTGCTTTGGGTCAGGTTCCCCCCCCTCCTTCCATTTTTTCTTAGTAATGTCATAAATTTGGCAAGAAAGAAAAAAAATTACATATATATATATATTTTAAAAGTCTGTGGCAGGCAGCCATCAGAAAAGATGTGTTTTAAAAATACAGGCTCTTGGAACAGAGCACAAGGGCAAGGTGTGCATGCTGTGCTCAGCGTGGTGTGCTTGGTGCTGAGGACTCTGCCCACACCAGGAGCAGGTCAGCAGCTCTGCAGTGAGTGAGTGCAGGCCTGGGACAGCTTCACCCCATGGCAACTCCCCCTCTTACCCAATTTATCCAATACATGGGACTGAAACCAGTTTGTTATTTCAAGAAAGCCCATTGATTTCCTGAAATAATCCCAATATTCACCCTTTAAAACTGCTGCTTTTTGAGATCTGGCCCCTCCCAGGCAGGTCCACAGCTGGCAAATCCGAATCAAGGCTGAGCACAAGCAGCTGGTCTGGCTGCGAATTAACTTCAGGCTTCAGTTTCACCGGTGTTGGAAGGGGCAGAGCAGTTAGCCATGGGGTCCAGACAGCTGAGAAATGTCCCGCTGACCTACTTGTGTATCTCCCGAAGTGGCTTCTCCGTCTATCTCAGAGCTTGGGAACTTGGTTGCATTTTTATTTTGTAGCAAACTGTTTAATCCAAGCTTCGGAGGTCCAGCTTGCCCCCGTGAAAAGCAGTGAAACGACTAGGGGGGGAAGAGGGAAAAGTAAACCCCACCTGTTTCCTGTTTTTATTTCCCCCACCCCCACCCTTCTTTATTTTTCTAGTGTTCCCTGGTTATTTGGGAGCTCCTGCAACTTGTCCAGAAATACCTCTGCTAGTTCAGTGGCATTTTGGAGTCCAGGAATTTAAGGAGGACTTAAAAATTCCTAACCCAGCTTTCAGCTGGTTATACATGAGTGTAGGTAGTTTGCTGGGTTTTAGTTAGCATTTCTGCTATAATGTATTTCTCCTTTCCCTTCTTCTGATCCCCTCAGCCCCCCCATGCCCAGAGCATGTTATACCTGGCTTGTCCCTTTCCTGTCCCATGCCCATGGGGGCAGCATGGACATTTGGTGGTGTCAGCAGCAAGGTCCGAATGCTCCCTGAGGCAAGCCCTGTCAGCAGCTCCTGCAGACTCTGTGTCTCTGTTGGCAGTTCTGGGGGCAAATTTGCACAATTCCTTGCTGTAGGGGTGAAATCCCTGACTGCAGGACTGGATCAAAGACATGAGTTTGGAGATGGAGGTTTCATCTGATTTCTCTTATGTCCACTGGCATTTTACTGCACTGTTTTTGCAAGAGGAATTTCCTAAGCTCTACATGTCTCAGTAAGAAGCAGGCAAACTTCCCCCTTAGAAAGATTCCCTAAGAAAACAGTCAGGATGGAAAGCCAGCCTATGGAAGCACGTAGCACCTTCTCTGCAAGAGCCAGCTATACCTCAGCTGGCTGGGTTGGCAAAGCTGCAAAAAAATGTTTGCGAGATGCTGCCCCGCTACCTAGAAACCTGTATCCATCTCTGCTATGATCTGTACCACTCGCCTCACAATACACCAATATATTTTAACTACGACCTGAAATGTTGCAAAAGAACCCTTTGAGTAAGTCTCTTTGGTGCAATACAGATACGTCAAGGCTGATTGTTATTGTACATGTCAGGGCTGTTGAAGTGCGGGATAAAGAAGGCCATTGTGCTCCCACGGAGGGGACAGCTCGGATGATTAATGACTGCTCCCTCAATTCTCCGAAGAAGAGATGGAAGTCGGATAAGGCCTCTGCTGGCGGTAGGGGCAGAGCACCAGAAGACATACCCAGAGCAAGAAATTTTTTCAAAACAAGGCCAGGGCTCGGGGCAGAGGGGCAGGATCAATAGGCAGCAGCCGGCCAGAGTGCCGGCAGCTCGCTGGCTGGGAGGTGCTGCCCAACACTGGGGCTTGTGTTCCCTGCTCTCACCTCCTTTGCTAATCCAGACTTTCTCTCACAGCTTTTCTGCCTCGGAAAGCAGATGGTTGTCCATTGAGTAAGACGAATGGCAAAAAATCAGGGAAATTGCAAATTGATCTTTGCCTAACACACACAGTGACTTTGTTACCTATTTTTTTAGGCTCCGCTCAAATACCTCCTGGTCTAATTCTAAGGCGTGCCAAAGTAAATTACATTTAGTTTGCCTTAAATAAACAATGACTCTTCCAGGAAAGGTTTGTCTCTTCTGGGCACTTGCATCATTTATCATTGCTCCACTGTTTTGAGTTGGCTGCCCTTTTAGGGTGAGATGTCTCTTGGTTTTAGTGTGTGCATAACCATAGAGAGGACAAGGTCTTACCCCAAGAAAAATGTACTGAGAAGATGTCATTAAAGCTAATGAGAGTCCAGGCAGCTGCAGCTCATTAGAGACTGCCTGGGGCCAATTGTAACTGAGACCTTTAAATATACATCATAGTCAAATAAACAACATCATATTCGATCTGCAAAGTCTCTATCAGTTCCTGCCCTGTCCTTATCACTCAGCCTTACATTTTACTGAGAAAATGTTCCCTGTTCAATAACAAACCCAGAAGCAAAAGACACCATCACAATGAAGAAGGATGTGCTGAGAAACTGGGGTGGTGATGGGTGGGTGAGTGTCCCTTCTTCTGAAAGCTCCCTTTGAAATGAATTGATTGGAAGTTTAGGAGGCACTTAGGGCTCAAGCTCTCCACCCTGCCCATAGGACAACATGGAAAACAGATCGAAGAAACTGTGAAGATGCTGAAGATGGGCATGTTTTAAGTGAGTGAGCAATTATTTTTTCTCTGGTTCTTTTTTTTTGGCTTCAGGACATGACTTTACTGTAAAAGAAAACGAGAGGTTTCTGACACTTCTTTAAATCTGTTGTCATTACGAAGCATTTAGTGAGGAATTACAGATTTACAAGCATGGGGTTTCCTCCTCAATCAGCAGAGCCCCCAGGGGGGATTCCCACTGCCCCCTCCCCACACAGCTGGTCCCCAGCCCCAGGCTGCAGCCATGGGCAGGCTGTGGGCTTCCTCCCTTCCTCACCCCACGTGTGATTATTAAGTTCTTATCGCAGTAAGGAGTCACTGACACTGGGCTGCTTTCCAGGGAATGCTGCTCCCTTAATAGGCCATTATATCTCGGTAATAAGGGCTCAACTCTTCTGGGGGCATTTAGTAATAAATTAGGTAAAATAACACCACCGATCCTGCCTTTCTCCCAGCACTCACTGAGGGAGGTGATGCTGTCCATGGATCCCCTCCTCTGCTGGCTTCTTGAGGCTGATGCAAGGGGTGCACAGAGCTGCCTGACAGTGGAATGCCCCACCCTACTGTTGGGCCCATGTCTGGGTGCCCAAAAGAAGCACAGATAATAATAAAAGAAGCTGGGGACAGGCTGTGCCTGGGTTCATTGACTCCCAGCCTGAGAGCTGCCTGCCAGCTGAGGTCACTACACCCTCATTTGACAAAGGGTGTCTCCTGTTGTCTTTGTGCTGGGGCCTGGGAAGAGGGTGGTCCTGCAGTGGGTGTCTGCTGTAGAGCACAGTGCCATGAGCAGGCTCATCCCTCATCACTGGACCAGGCTGTACAAAGCCTCATCCAACCTGGCCTTGAACACCTCCAAGGAGGGGCCTTCCACAACCTTCCTGGCAACCTATTCCTGCACCTTACTACCCTCATGGTAAAGCATTTCTTCCTGATGTGTAACCTAAATCTCCCCTCTTTCAGTTTAAAACCATTACCCCTTGTTCTATCACTCACCTCTCTGGTGAAGAGCCCCTCCCCAGCTTTCCTGTAGCCCCTTCAGGTACTGGAAGGCCACTATAAGGTCTCCCTGGAGCCTTCTCTTCTCCAGGCTGAACAGCCCCAATTCTCTCAGCCTGTCATGAGTGGGAATAAAACCATGGGCCCATCTCTACCTCATCTAGAGAGCTCTGGAGCTTGGGATGAGACAGCTGTGTAATGGGCCTTGCCACTTAACTTCCTGCCGTGGGGACCTGCAAGGTGGTCTCATCGCATGGGAGTTTGCAAGGCAGGTGGTGAGCTCTTGCCTTCTTCCTCTTGATGATGCGGCAATGCAGAGCTGATCAGGACACCAAGCAAGTGAGGAGCATGGATGGCAGCCCAAGGAAGGAGCTTCTGCACCAGCCCCTACCAGGGAAGGAACATCATGGAGGTGGAGCTGCAGCAGAGAGGCTGTATCGTGCCCAGGAAAAGGAGCATTTTCCTCCTTGCTGTTCCCACTGTGTGACATCTTGGATGCTGTGACGCCACAGGGACCTTGGCCAGATGGAGACCCTGCTTCATCCAGCCTCAGGCAGCACTGGAGGGATGGAGGAGACCTGCCAGGGTGCCTGATGTCCTACCCACAGCCAAGGAAGCTCTGCAAAATGAGATGGGCACGTCTCCATCCCCTGGGAGCAGGGACACTGAGGGTTCCTGCTCATGCTGTGTCTCCAGTCCTCATCAGCTGGAGGTGCAGCTGCGCTGGCCTGGGGAAGTCCCATAGAGTCCCTGCTTGTTTGAAAGGGAAGCTGCAGAGTTTCAACTTCACTTGGCTCTAAAGCCAATCTGGTGAGAGCCGTGCAAACCCTCCCGCAGAGGCCCCCCTGCCACCCCGCCCCAGGTATATTGATTTAATTTGCACCTGTGCATTTCTTGGCACAGCCCGGCCCACGGGAAGCCAGGAGTAAATTCACTTAGGAGACTTCTGGCACAAAGCTGCCCTGGCTGAGCTGTGCCAGCCTGAAACAAGGAGA
>NW_009951958.1:2533865-2537878 GCF_000747805.2 Chaetura pelagica
CGTGGCTTCAGCCCTGCCTCGCAACAGCGGAAGTGAACGGGAGGTGTTTGGGGTGAAGGGCTTTGCTGCAGGTAATTTGTGTGGCCTTTGAACAGCTCTTTCCTGCTACCCACAGCACACGGGAGGCTCTGGAGCTGCCTGGCTCCCGCCTGCCCTTCCAGCACCCAGCACCAGGAGGATGCTGTGACCCAAGGGTTCCCCCCCCTCCCTGGGCCCTACTGCAGCCAGCAGCTAGAGGAGCTGCCCCCCTGCTGACCTCTGCTCAGGCAATGGGGACCCATGAGCAGGATGCTGATGCTCATACTTGAGGTTTCGTGCTCAGTTCCTTTCTAATCCAAATTTTCAATTGCTCATAACTTGTGTTATTTGGGCTGGAATTTTCCAGACATGAGCTCCCTACAAAGGTGGCTCTTTCCTTTTTTCTTCTTTTTTTTCTTCTTTTTTTTTCTTTTTTTTTTTAGTGAGCATACAGCAAACACAGACTTTTCCCATTATATATAAAAAATATAGTTATAGAGTCACCTTTCCTGCTGTGGTGTCAGTGGGGAGAAGGCCTCTGGCTGACTGCCGGGCAGCTGCCGTGCGGTGGGGGCCGCTGCCGTCCAGCCAAGCTTGGTTTTCTCCAGCTCACCCAAACACTGACCCTCCACAGGGCCCTTCCAGTGCCCCAGGAAACCTGAATTACGACCCTTTGAGGAAGGCACTTTGTCCAAGGACAGAGCAATGCATGTTTCTACGTTAGTATTTGTTTTCTTAAAGCAAGCTGGGCAGAGGGCAGGCAGGGGCTGCTCTCTAGCTTAAGCCTCCTGTAGGTGCAAGTTCAAAACTGCTTTTCCCCCCAGATTTCTCAAAGACCCTGACTTCCAAGCAGAGCTGGTAAATATGCATTTGCAGTTATTTTTTATGCATTTACAGTTGCCCCTTGTCTTCTCCCTGCCGTGAAGGACCGGGGGACTGATCCCCACCAGTGAAGGCATGTTGAGAGCATCCCCACTTGTCTCAGGTTGGCCAGCAGTGGGAACAAGCCACACATGCATTCCATGCTGTGGCAGACCACTTTGCAAGCTCCTCCCTTCCTTCTGGTAGCAAAGGGGTTAAAGTGGATGGGGTTGAATCCTGGGGGGGCTGTTGGGGGCCCATAGCTCTGCAGAGCAGAGCAGAAGGAAGCAGCTCCCCCCTCTCCACCGCTGCTCACCATGATGTCACCTCCCTGCTCTCCCTGCAGAGACATTAAACAAGGCTGTGTGCTAATGGGGTGGTGAGGCCAGGCCATGCAGGTGGGCAGCACCTGGCTGGGGCTGCCCATGGCAGGGGCCAGTGCAGGACCCCAGCCCCCACCAGGGTCATGTGCCACCTCCTGGACACCAAAACACCTTGGAGTCACCAGCAGGAGAGGCAAGAACTATGCAACCCAACTTTCAGTCTGCTCCCATCTCCTGACACCTAATGGGAATCTAAAACAGGCAATAATCAGAGAAACTCCCTGTTACATTTTCCAGGCATGAACAGATCATTCCATGGCACGGGGCTCACCCAGGCCAAGACCTAAATAGAGGAAACCTGCTTTATTGGTGCTTTTTTTGGGGGGTGAAGATGACCACAGGGCATCCCTGCTGTGCCTCCTCCGTCCCCATCCCACCCTGCAAAGGGGTGGGGGTCCAGCCCACACCCTCATGGAAAAAAACATCCCTTCCTGTGGCTCCTCTGCAGAGAAGAAACACACACAAAGGAGGCTCCTCTGTTTCTCCAATTAATGTAATTAAGAGAATTAAACTTTTGGAGAGAACGAGTTTTTCATTTTCTTTTTATTTGATTAGGGAAATTCCCACTGCGCGCCTTGTGCAAATGAAACCCAGGCTCCTTTCCGTTGCTGGGCGGCCCCGGGAGGACACGTTACCTTTCAATCTCTCACGCTAATGTGTTTAGAGTTAAAATCCCCCCCGCCCCGGGCGGCCGAAGGAAGGATCTTGGAGCCTTGATTAAAGCACAGCTTCCTGAGCAAGGATGTGCAGGTGGAGCTGCCAGGCTCACCCTGTGCCCTGCACAGCCAGCCCAGCCTCTGTTGTGACCAGGAGGGCATCCTGGGGCTTCCAGTTTTCTTGTGTTTAGTCCAGGATGGTGCAATAAAAGCCAGGGAAAAGCAGAGAAGCCGTTGGGTTGAGTGGCTGGTCCCCACGTTTGTCTGGAGATGTGTCCTGGCCAGCTCCAGTGCCACATGAGCTCCAGTGCTGTGACCCCATCAGGTGGTTTACCATATAATACTGAAAAGTAATTATTTTTGTCAGCCTGAATATTAAAACCTCTTCTCCACAAGACTGGGTTTAGCTATTGAGGTTATTGAAAAATAAAACACAAGGACAAGTCTTTGTACAATCCTACCATGAGGCCTTAGGAACTTAGACTATCCCACAAGCACTCCAAAATTTTAAGTCCAGTCACCAAAATGAGATAGGCTTGAAAATCAATAAAAATAAAAAAAATACATTATGGCTTTTAATTTTTCTCCTGCTTTCTGAGCTTTTTGGGCACACAGGGGACGTGTTACACGTTAATGAAAGCTGCTATTCTCATCTAAACACAATTTCAGGTAGTTGTAACTTTGAGAACCACGGGAGACATCACCAGGTCCACAGCAGGTACAGACCTGTAAAGCGAAGAGCAGTCTAAAAATTAGGACAAAAATGGTTCTTTTAGCCCCACTGGGATTCCTCACATTTTCTCATAGCAGGAAGCTCTACAGAGAGCCAAACCTCTTTTTTTTTTCCCCAGAAAAAATCTGCTGACCCTGAGTCTGGCTTTCCGGTTCCTCCCAATTAGTGTAATGAATCAGAGATAGAGCTCCAGGAGCACCGTCTGGGGTGGGAGGAAACCACAGGACGGCTCTGGAAGCCGCGCGGGGCCGGCCTGGCCACGCCGGCCTGAGTACAGGTGGCCCAAGACTGAGCTGGAGGTGAGGACTGGATTTCCCAACATCTGAAATCTCTCCAGTAAAAACTTTCAGGATCCGCCACGGAAGATGAACGGGGTTATCTGGATTTAGCAGAAGGCGTCAGCTCTCTTTTCCCCTCCAGTGGAGTGGTCCTCTGTGGTTGGGAGGCTGAATTAGAAGCTTTAAAGCCCATCAGGTTTCTGGACTTGTAATGAGCACTTCTGATTAGAGATATATATATTTATTAGGTGAAATATTTTTGTCTGTTAATCCCTAATTCCTCCAGTTTTCTCAAGAGTTACCCGGAGAAGAGAAGATGGGGGGGAGGAGGGAAGGATCAGGTGATGCCACATTGGGAAAACGGGACATGATAGGATGTATGGATGCTTTTCCAGGTCCCCTCTTGGCTCTTACTCTGTAAATAACTACAAGGGCAGTGACTTGCTGGTGACAGTCCCACCGTTGCAGAGCAGCAAAGCACTCACAGCTGGCATGCTGGGGCCAGCTGCCCATGGTGACAATGCTGGCAAGCCTCCACTTTTGGAGGATAACGAGCATTTTTGGCTGCAGCAGCAATGCAATAAAACGCCACGAGCTGCTGGTTGCAGCTTCTGCTGGTTGCAGGCTTCTGCTGGTGCTGCTCAGAGCATCTGTGGAAGGGAAAACTTCCCAGCGTAACATCCAGAGCCTCTTAAGTAAATAGTCTTTAATGTTGCACTAAAGGATTGTCGTCTTAATATGTAAAATCTGTTCAACTTTTTTAATTCTTGGATCGTGCTGTGGAAAGACCTCCAGAACTTGCCTGTTGGCTTTTTTCCCTGCTCCTTTGGTCTCGGAGGAGCCCAGGCAAGGAATGCTCTCCCGCAGAGCCGGCCGTAACCCCGGGCAAGCGGGAGGCGGTGGGAGATGCCCTGAAGATGGCAGCAAGGCCAAGGGCACCAGGCAGCCGGGACTGGCGGCAAGGCAGGGACAGCTGGTACCGAACGCTGACTGCTGGCTGAAGCACGTGCTTGGCTTTTAAGGGAAAAAGGAAAGGGAAAAAAAAAAAAGGGGGGGGGGGGGGGAGGGGAAGGAGCCGAGAGGT
>NW_009951958.1:2538167-2546322 GCF_000747805.2 Chaetura pelagica
AGGTGGGGCTCGGGGCTGGTCTGTGGCTGCTCAGCTGATGGCACCAAGGCAAGTGTGAGCTGCGGGTGCTCGGTGCCCTGGCCCGGCTGGGTGCCGTGTAAATACGCAATCAAAAGGAAGAACCATCTTTCCCCGGAGTTCTTCCAGCCTCAAACTAGGGAGGCTGAGGCGTGGTCAGTAAATGACAAGAGTGTGGCCGGGGGAGGCGCAAAGACGCGTGAGGAGGGAGCGGCAGGAGGAGCTGGGGGCGCTGCATCAGAGGTTTTGTCCAGACTGGAAGTGCTGCAGCTGAACTTGCCTCCTGCCCGGGGTGGGGGCTCGGGGGAGGCCAACCCTGCCAGGGCACGGGGGTATGTGAAGGGGGAGCAGCTCCCCTGGGTGGGCTGGTGAAGCTGGGCAGGCCTGTGGGCAGGTATCAGCCTCAGCCATGAGGCTGCAGGAGGATGGGGGGGTTTAACCCACCGCAGTGGAAAAGTGGGTGCAGGGAGGTGACTGCAACGAAGGTAAGGAACACAGTGGGCCTGAGCAAAGACACGTGGCAGCAGGGTTTTTGGATACACGTGAAGAGAGGCAAACAGGAGGGTGCAATGAGGCCAGCACAGGCTTTGGCAGCTTTGCCGTGGGAAAGGGCCAGCCCAGGTTCAGCATTGTGGGGCAGTCGAGGCAGGATGTGGAAGGGCCTGTGTTGGGCCAAAGCTCAGACCTTCCACAGGTGTTTTTGAGGAGTTGTGGGAATAATGAGTGGAGCTGAGTGGAGGTGTGTCAGCTGGGAGGCTCAGCCATGAGGTTTTTTTTGGGGAAATAGAAAGGTCTGGTAGGTCCCTCCTAACTCAGCTTGAAGAAACACAATTACTTGGATGCTTTTGAGGAGGAATAAGCCTGGAGGGGAGGCATTTATGAGTCAAAATGCAAGAAATTAGCTGCCCTCAGTGCTCTAATCTCTGTGTTTCTGCTCCTGTTTAACATCTTTATTGTTTATTTGGATGGTGACATAGAGTGCACCCTCAGTAAGTTTGCAGGTGACACTGAGTTGGGTAGAAGTATTGATCTGCTTGAGGGCAGGGAGGGTCTGCAGAGGGACCTGGCCAGGCTTGACCGATGGGCCAAGGTCAATTGTATGAGTTTCAGTAGGGCCAAATGTTGGTTCCTGCATCTTGGCCACAACAACCCCCAGCAGCACTACAGGACTGGGGAGGAGTGGCTGGAGAGCTGCCCAGCAGAGAGGGACCCGGGGGTGCTGATTGACAGCTGGCTGAACAAGAGCCAACAGTGTGTCCAGGTGGCCAAGAATGCCAATACCATCCTGGCCTGCATCAGGAATAATGTGACCAGCAGGACCAAGGAGGTGATCCTGCCCCTATACTTGGCCTCAACTCGAGGTGAGACTGCCCCTCGAGCACTGTGTGTTTTGGGCACTGCAATCTAGGAATGACATCAAGGTGCTGGAGAGGGTGCAGAGAAGGGCAATTAGGCTGATCAGGTGTCTGGAGAACAGGTCTTATGAGGAGAGGCTGAGGGAGCTGGGGCTGTTCAGCCTGGAGAAGAGGAGGCTGAGGGGAGACTTCATTGCTCTCTACAGCTACCTGTAAGGAGGTTGTTGTGAGGTGGGTGTTGACCTTTTCTCCCCAATGACCGGTGATAGTACAAGAGGAAATGGGGTCAAGTTGTGCCAGGGGAGGTTCAGATTGGCTATTAGGAAAAATTTCTTCACAGAAAGAGTGGTGAGGCATTGGAACAGGCTGCCCGGAGAGATGGTGGAGGCACAATCCCTGGAGGTGTTAAAAAAAATGGGTGGACGTGGTGTTTTGGGAGACAAGTTGGACTTGTTGATCTTGAAGGTCTTTTTTGGCTTTGATTATTCTATGTCCACCTGCCAAGGGACCTTCCCTGTGGCCAGCAATACCTGGGCTCCTGCAGAGCCAAACTAGGCAGTGAGCAACAGACTGGCCCTGGAGATGGAGTCCGCTGCTGCATGCAAGTGATGGTATGGAGATGAGAAGCATCTGGACCCCCAAACCTCAAGGTAAGACCCCTGGGCAATGTTAATGGTCCCAGAGATGCATGTTCTGTGGTGGTTGGACAGATGGTGAGAGGAAGGGAATGGGTCCTGAGACCTAAATGTGCATGTGCTGAAGGATGTACCTGTACAAAGAGAGCTCTGTGTGCCAGGAGGCAGAACAGAGCCCACAGACAGGGGAGGATTAGGCTGAGATAATTTAAACTCGGCAAAGGTGAGAGGTGTTGGACCAAGGCAAGAAGCACATGCTGGCAGGTGGCCAACAGCAATTCTGGATGTCTGTACACAGAGAAAAGGGGCTTGAAAGGAGAAGGCAGTGGAACAGCAGACTGGGGGAGGGGGGATGCAGATGTGCAGCAGCATTCCTCTGTGGTGGAAGGGCAGGGTGATGGGATGCAGGAGCACATGGCTGTGAGTGCACACAAAGCCCCTGCACTGCCATGTGCAGCACGAGCGTATTTCTGTAGCTGTGCCTATGATTCAGCCCAGCCCAGGATAAGGGATACTTTTCCTAACTCTGGTATGGAGAAGAGGCTTGTGAGTCACCACTGTACTCCTGAACTGTGGCATTTTGGCCTTGTGCTTTGCTCCTACCAGCAAAATGAGTGCACATGGTCTGTGTTCCCCTCCATGCAGACAGGGTCCAGCCAAACCAGCAACACACCCATCACCAGTGCCACCATCACCAGTGTCCTTCCAGTAGCTGGCAGAGTGCAGGCAGCACCACACCCTTGCTCAGATAAAACCTTTCTGTGCAACGTGTACCTGGGGCTGAGGGTGGCCAGAGCTGGTACAGCTGAGCTGGCCTCTTGGGGCCCCTGTGAATCAGCACTTGGTCCCCTCTGCCTGGAGCCCTGCCAAGCCTTAAGCAATGATCTCCAGTGCATGTGGCCAGGTTGTGTGTCAGGAGGATTAATGATAGAGGCTTCTCGGGGCTTTAAGAAATCTGGGGCTAATTTAAAACCAAAACAAAATGTAGAAATTTCAGAGCAGGGGAGTTGCTGTCCTGGGGCAAGCCTGGGATGCAGCTCGTCACCTCTCCAGTCTTGCAGAAACATGTGCCAGGACCTTCAGAGAAGGCACAAGCAAACACCTGGTACACAGGAAAAACCCAGCCTCCCAGGGGTGCTTTCTTCTTTGTCTTTTGCTATTAGTCATTAGCTTATGCTCTGAAGCACATGGCCTTATCTCCCCTCCAGGCATCTTCCTTTTATCTACCTTGACTCATGGAGCTACAGAAACTTTTATTAGCCGCATAAATGTCAGATCTTCTCTAAAATCTTACAAAACTTTCTGCCTCATTGTATCTTACAGCAATGAGTTCCACACATTAATCATCTGTTGGTGTAAAAATGGGTTTCTTATCACATTTTAGCTTTCTCTCTTTGGGTTTGGCCATCTGTCCTGGTAGAGCTTTGTCTGTTGCATCTGTGAGTGTCCATCCCTGATTCAGAGTGAGCTGGATGCCAAGACAAGCTCTGGTCTTGTCTGACATTTTCTGGTAATTTTCTGGTAATGGTGGCTGGAGCAGCTTGACAGGAAACCTCCTTTTGCAAAAAGTCTTCAGCAACTTTCTTGTTGTCAAAAACAGGGGCTGGTGGTGGAGCAGCTCCGCATGCCAGAAGGATGGGAAGTTCAGGCTGAAGATGTCTCCCAAAGCAAAAGCTTGGGGTTATGCCAGGTTGTGGGAGGTGGAGGTTTGGGAAAGGGCTGTAGGGCTTAGCCAAGGACCAAAGGAAATGTGGAACAGGGGAACATTTGTCTTGATTTAATTTGACACTTAAGCTGGAAGGGGGTGATTTGTAGCTGTGCGCATTAAAAAAACTCCTCAAGATAGGGAAGTGGAGGCAATAGCAGGTTTGGGTGCCAGATCAGATAAGACCCTGTGGGTAATGCCTCTACCTTACTCATTTTTATCCAGCTTTATCTTCAGACTCCTAAAAAACCCCATGGCTCAAAATCCTCCATTCCTGACTCTATTTCCAGTATCTCCTTAGCAGTGGGGCACTTGAACCTGATGGGACATATGCTGCTGTATTGGCACAGTGCTTCCCAGCCCCACCATCACATGCCCAAGGGCAGTTTGGTGCCCTGGCCATTGCTGAACACCAAGCTGTGTGCGGTGATGTCTTGAGCAGCTTGGACTGCAGCTAGGACACTCAGTGGTACAGTGCTCCAGAGCTGCTGGAAGAGGATCCTGGAGACCCCAGTTGTGTGCAAAATCCTGGTTACTGGGTCCTAGATGGTCTATATGGATCTTATATAGGGACTGCTCCTTGAAGAAGGCATTGAGGGAGGAGGCAAACAGTGTTTGAAGGAATATTGAAGGTTTTTCTCTCCAGCTGCATTGCTTTTGCAGCAGAGGAGCAGGGCAGCAGTCTCGGGGCTCACTGACCTCCTGGGCAGCCAAGCATGAGAGCATTGCAGGGAAGGAAGGAGGCAGGCACAGCCCAGGCATGTGGAGACATCACCAAGGAATGTGCCCGCACCCTCCACAATGCACATCACACGGGGTGCTGGCACAACCTGAGCCCCATATGGAGCTGTTCCAGCAGGAAGGTCCCATGATGGGCCCTCGGCAGGTACTGGAGTGGCTGGTGGAGCACGTGGAGGCTCAGGAAAGCGCCGACTGGGATGAACATATTTTGGCACCGACCTTAATCCTTTCCTGCCAATACACTGATTGGAATTGAATTTCCAATATAAACAGTCGTGGGACTCTATCTGTGAGCCGGCAGGGAGAGCTATAGATTTTTATCATGTGTTTCACAGCTATTCCTTTCATTTTAAAATAAATAAAATAAGAGTGACTGCTGAAAGCCCTCCAGTGGCCGAGCTTTCCTGGTGGCTTTGGGCAGAGTGAGATGGGTCTGGATGTGAACCTGGGATGGAGAGGGGGGAAGCTCCCTGTCCCCTGCCCAGCCCAGCAGCTGCCAGGGCTCCTGCCCAGCACGAGGGCAGGATTAGCTCAGCCCCACTGTGTTTGCTGAAGGTTCTTCAGCTCCTTTGGGATGGAGATGGGGTTCCCATAGGCTTTGCAGCTGAAGGCATTGCATCTAAAATGAGATTTTTCTCTCTGCGGCTTCAGCCTGTTGTTTCTCACTCAATATAGAGGTGTCTCATACTCCCTGCAGCATCTCCACCAAGGGGCCCAGATACCTGCTTCTTGCCTCCTTCCATCAGGGGTGACCAACCCCAGCCAGGCAGATGCTCTGAATGGCTTTCTAGACCTCTGACAGGTCTCACTGTCCTTGGTCATGCTCTCATTGTTAATTTTCCACCTCTGTTAGGCAGTGGCACCCAGAATGGGGCGTGTTCACAGGCAAGGCTGAGGAGGGTGCTGGAGGCGAGATCCTCTTTTTATATTTCCCAACAATGCTCCTTTTTTAATGTTGTGATTTTTTTCTGCAGTGCAGCTCTCCTGCCTTGCCTTCAGCCTGCCATCCCTTACGTCCCCCAGCTCTTTCCACAGAGCAGCCACCTTGCCAGCTTCTCCCTGTATTTATTTAGGCTTTCCTCCCCCAACCCTGGATTTTCTCAGCTGACCCTCGCACTTGTCTTAGTGAACACCCTCCTGTTTTTCCTGGCTCTATCTCCAGTTTATTGCTTTGAGCTCTAATCTTGCCTTGCCTGAAGAGTCCTGGCTCTGACACAAGGCATGAGTCCCTCTATCAGGGGAATGGGGTGAATTTTGGTCATTTAGAAACATGCACAGGTTAAGGACAGAGCTGATTCCTCTTCCTCTGACTCTTTCCATTCTCTTCTCTTTAACAAGGCTGGTCCACGTGCAGCAAATACTCAGGGAACTTTCTTGCTTGAGGATAACAAAAAAAGGATAGGCAGCATGCCCAGGGAAAAGAAAACATCCTAGAGATGCTGGGAAAGGGGCACAGCACGACTCTGCCCTGGAAGAGCTTTTCCTCCGCCCCTGTTGTTATTGCTGCTCCCTCTTTTGACCTGAGCAGTTTGCAAATATTTTCAGTCCTGCAGGTTGTTTCCATTAGGAGGAAAAATCAATGAGGCAGCCAAGAGTCTGTGGCTGAGCCTGCTCTCTGCTAAAAATGGACCCAATGCTGCTCTCCTGAGCACAGTGGGGTGGGTTCATCCTTTCCCGGCTCCCACCCCATTGCTTCCCAAAAGCAACCTCTCTAGGCCATTGCTCTGGATCTCCCTGCCTTAGAGCTGCTCTGGTTTTGTCTCACTCACCCTGGGCCTGGCCCTGGTCCTGAGCTGGGACTCAGCAATTCCCACTAATGGGAAAACATTCCCATCATTTCATCAAGTCGCTTAATAATTTACCAGAAATGCCTATTGATTTCTCGCACGCTTCTGTGCAGACAGAGGTAAATAAGAGCTATTTGTCATTGCATTATGTATCTGTAATTAAAAATTACTAGGTAACTGCAACCAAAAATTGAATAATTTGAAGTAAAATTAAATAATTCTAGGTAATCAGTACTAAATGAGACCATTATTTTACTTATCAGTGACTAAAAATTACCAGGCATTTTTCCTCGTTCGGATGCTCTTCCTCCCCCTCTGTGTCAGTAGAGCCTTTCTAATTTGTTTTAATTGTTAATTTTAATGAGTGGTGGTTTTCTGATAACATTTTAGTGTGCTTTTTGTTGTTGTGGTTTTTTTTAGAGATGGCTTTTATTGCATTGCGCAAAGCCTGAAGCACCTCAATGTGGGAGCAATTTGGAAGCTAAATTATTATTATTTATTTAAATCAAATCCTCCAGCCTCTTTAACCGTTTGGCTGATTCTATAATTGCTGTAACAGTGTGATGGAAATGCTCAGCACTTGCCTCCTCGTGCCACGAGGCTGACAAGGATGTGCCTGGGTGCTCTTCTCAGCTCTCTGACGTCCTGCAGGGCATGTCCTCTGCCACCCATCCCAGTTTCTGGAAATTCTGGGGGGGATCCAGAGCTGTTCTCTACCCCAGGTTCGGGTGATCCTGGCTCAGAGGCATCTGAAGGTGGCCACAGGTAGGAACCTACTGCTTGCAGGGTCTTGTCCCTTTCAAGGAAGAAGTGAGCTCTGCTCCTCTCCCATGTGCTCATGATCCTCCATCTTCCCAAATCCAAGCAATCCACTGCAGTCTCCACACTGGCCTGGGACTGGCAGGGAGATACAGGGCAAAGCTGGATGCTGGGCTGTTGAGGAGTACCAAGGGGGCCCCAAAATCTCCTGCCGATTTGCCCAGCCTGGTGGCCCCAGTCCTTGGCTCCATGGCCAGCCCCTGCCCTCTGCTGCTGAGACCTGGAAGTGCCAAATTCAGCCCAAGCAGCCCCAAAGCTGCAGGGTGACCGGCAGAGCAGGGTACTCGGGTCTGAACACGGCTTTTTGTTGAGGTCTGCCTGGAGAGGCTGCTCCCCGCCTCGTACCTCTCACACCCAGGAACAGTTTTGTGGTACTTGGCATTCATTCCCCTACGCTTAATTTCATCCCATTTAGAGCTAGTAAAAACTATTCCCTGCAAGCAATTTATTCAACAAATGTAGCTGGCACTTTCTGTTACTGAGTTGTCCAGGAAGAGACCACAATTTTTAATGATTTTTTTCCATTCAGTGAATGCACTTTATGACCGTATTTGAGCTCAGGGTTGTTTCATGAATGGCAAAACAGTAAAAAAATATCCGGTGGCCTATCTGAGCTGCAGAGTTTGCTATTCGTGCTGGGCACCTTATCACACCATGTATTGTTTCTCTCTTCTGAATAGGAGCCCTCATCTCCCTCAACTACCTCCACTCTACCCAGAACAAAATTAATTTCATCCTGCAACAAATCTGGCTGCTTGATTAAATAAATCTGTTGCCAGCTCTGAAAGATCTCCCAGTGAGCAAAAATTCATTTCTGGTTGAACACCCACCCAGTCATGGACACAATCAGGTGGTACCTGAAGGAGCTTAGAGCTGTGTTTGCCCTGCTAACCTGCCTCTGATCCCTTCACTCCTGCTTATATCACCCTGGAAGGCAACTCCTGGAGATGTGTGAATACCCTGAGCACCCGCAGCTCCCCGTCCAGTTCCCCGACCCCCATACCTGCTCCTGGCTGATGCCTCGTCAAGCTTGACAGATTGAGCTCTTTTAATTTTTCCTTAGAAATCAATCCCTCAAGCCCTTTAATCGGTGTA
>NW_009951958.1:2547025-2561843 GCF_000747805.2 Chaetura pelagica
TGTAGGGAATTTCTCTCTCTCACACACAAATTGCTCTTTAATTTTGTGTGATCCAAAGATGTGTGTGTTACTGAACCTGGGCTTGGTGGTATGATCCTGCTGGCATCATATCCCTATTCCTACCCAGCTCCAACCCCCTGTTACATCCCAGGATGATACTGCCTGCTCCTGCTGCCATCCCCCACACTCACTCTGCCTTCTTTCCAGGGCTCACAAACAGCACCAAAGCCGTTTTTATTCTGTCTAATGATGACAAACATAGAGGAATACTCACAGTTGCTTGCCTGGGCAGGGGGTTGCCAAAGCCATCCTATTCTGGAGTGTTTTTATAGTATCTGTGTGATGAGGAAAAGATGGTGAGGGCTCACCGTTCTAATTAGGATTGTTTCTGTCTTGCAAGAGGGATTGGCGGGTAGTATTTATGGATATGAGTAGGTTCAGAAAAATTCCTAGCACCATCTGTTTGTGAGAGAACAGGAAGAATTTCAATATGCTTTAGACCTTGAAGAGTAATGTTTGTATAACAGGCTCATAAAATCAATTTCTAATAGTTACAGGTACCCCCACAGGAATTTAAATAGTCTGTTAACAAAGTTATTCCATCTGCCAAGCAAATACCTTAAATATTCACGGACTATGCTGTCTATAGCTTGCATGTGCCTTTCTCCTGCACAGCATGCCCTCAGGCCCTGCATCCCAGTTTTGCTCCTAGGTTACGCTTGGTCTTTCCCTGTGGCACTGTGCTGTGTATTCCTGAGTCAATGGGAGCTCACACACCTGCCTCTGGCCTGGTGGATAAGGCTTCTTTATGGCCACCTTGTCCCCTGGGAGCTGAGTATGGGGACTGCTCTGTCCTGGTTCCTTTCCCTTGCCCAGCTGCCTGTGGGGTTCAGAAGGGCTGTATGCAACAGGAGGGTCTGAATGTGCAAATGAGGAGTGTGCAAGGGGCAGGATCAGTCCCTTCACACCCTGTTTTCAGACTCTTCAAGCTGGTGTTGCAGCTGGTCAATGGGCTAGTTGGGCTTTGCTCTGCTTCCAGTCCCTTCACTCCTCTGTGCTGCTTCCCTTTTCCATCACCTCTTGGCATCCATCAGAGCCCAGCTCAGTGCTATGGCTCTGCTGCATCCTGCCTTGGGATTCTGAGCTCAGGCTGTCCCTTAATTAAACAGTTT
This sequence comes from Chaetura pelagica, assembly GCF_000747805.2. NCBI lineage: Eukaryota > Metazoa > Chordata > Aves > Apodiformes > Apodidae > Chaetura > Chaetura pelagica. Next base: position 2,548,198 of record NW_009951958.1, read on the forward strand.
GCATTTAACACTGCCCATGGAGCCGTGCAACACCTCACCAATCCTGCAAAGGTTGTATTCTCTGTGTTATCAGGAGTGATTTATGGTGAGAGTTACTTTGTGTGTCCAGAATATCGATGGAGGAGTTTGCTGCCTATTGTGTTTAATAGCTGTTGGGGTCCTGCTTTGTACCATCGTGTCATTTGCTGCCTGTCAGCCCATGCAGGTCCAGGAGCACATCTCTGTCCAGCCAGTTATTGATGACAGCGTGGTTGGGGTAGATGCTGGGGGTGTATGGATGCCTCCTCCAGATGGTCAGCATGTGCTGAGCTGTGGCAGCCATGGTGCTTGCTGGCCACTGTCCCCATGTCCCTGTGCACAGCATTGTCTTGGCTGGTGGGGAAGGAATCTGCCCCCCTTGCTTCATTACAACAGGAGTTAAGTGAAATGTGGGCAGCTCTCTCTGCCAATAGATTTATTTTCTTTCCCCCTTCCCCTCTTCTTCTTTTAATATAGTCAGTGAAACCTCTTTGCTGGGGAGCAGACCTCGGGTGAATTGCAGCGTGCACTGCTCTGTGTTGTGGTGAGGCAGTCCCTGCACAGTCCAACCTGCACGGTTTTAATGGATTTATCCTCTCCACCCTGCAGGCAGATGAGGCACAGAAATCCCACGGGATTCACCAGCAGTCAGGCAGGAGGTGTCCCAGGGGGAAGAGGTGAACCCCTGGCATGCCTGGGGCTCTCCAGGATTTCCTTTGCACTCTTCTAGTGATGTTCCCATAGTGTTAGGTGGTTTATTCTTCTTTTTTAATTTAAAAATGGACGTTCCCGTTTCTACATAGCTCGTTATCTCAGGGCGTGTGATGAGGTGTCCAGGGGTCTGTCCCAGCAGAGATGATGCAGAACACATTCACACAGGCTGTTGGATCTGACCCCCCTCTCCCTCAGGAGTGGGTGGTTTTCATTTCAGCCTCTTCCATTAGAAGCTCTAAGGGGAGCTCCATCTATTAACTGAGAACTGCAGGCCTGTAAATTTTGGCAAGGAAAAGCCCTTGGAAGCAAATCATCTGTGTTTTCTCAGGGCTGTTTGTCCTCCCTCTTTACGTGTGCAGCCTTTGCTGGTTGGGAGGCAGGTACCACCGCTGACTCCTTCTCCACATGTGCAGATTGATGGTGTCAGCTCCAGAGCCCGCTCCCTCTTCCCTTCCTCTTCCTCTCCCTCTCCCTCTCCCTCCTGGTTTTGTTTCTTCCCTTTTGAGCTGTTTCTGCTTTGTTTGGGAGACTCCTTTAGCTGCCAAGTCCTGATCTGTATCTGTTCATTTCCTAGGGCAAACACATTGATCTGTGATTTCTGTTATGATACTGCAGATTTCTGTTTTCCTCCCCCCAACCCCCCTGTTTCTTTTTTCTCTAAACTTTATCCTGCCACAGTTTCTGTGGTTTCTGTGCTAAGGCACAGCACAATGTTTCTAGAAAAATGTGTTTCCCTGACTCATAGCTGTGCCTAATTGCGTACAGAGCAAGCGTCCATCCCTCTTAGTTCCAGTGTAATTGTTTGTGGTGTGTTCCTTTGTGATTGTGTTATTCCAGCAGTAACAGCCGCTCTCCTTCCAGATATTTATTCTTTTCATGAACATCAGCATACTGGCAAAGGGTTGGGCTTTTATTTATTATTTTTTTTCCATCCTAATACTATACTTCATAGCTCAAATCCGGGATTTATACTTCAGGGATCTCAGAGAAGACTTTCCTGCTTTCTGCTACCTCTTTCCAGAAGCCCTGTCTTTCTGCGCCGGGATTTGGAGTTCTTGGACATGTGTTACTGCTGCCGGGGCTGCTGTTCGCCGCTTTTATATTTGTATTTACTGCAGTGCTTTGCTCTTTGATTTTGTTGTTCTCTTTCTGGCGCAAAGGTGAAGTGATGCAAATGAAGGCTGGATCGTTTGGGTTGCAGACAAGCAAACCTTGGCTGTCCCTAGAGCAGGGGTGGGAGGGCAATGGGCAGCATCTCTGTGTGGCTGCTGCAGCTCCAGGCATCCCGTGAAGGCTCTGATAGAGGGACAACAGCCTGGGCAGAGGCAGGCAAGCACCAAGAGCGTTGGTCTGGAAGACCTTATATTTTATGACAAGATGGTTTTGCAGCACCCCGATGTGTGCTCAGCCCTGTACAGTGCGGGGAGAAAGAAGTGGTCCGTGCGACAGATTTACCTGGCGTTAAATCCTGACCGAATTGCAAACGAGAGAAGTGGTGTGGCTGTGTCCTGGCCTTGCTGCCACGGGGCTGTTGAGCCACTGCTTCCCTTTTAGCAAAGAAAGGAGGTTTTGCTGCCCCACGGCAGCCTCACCACCCCCAGCACTCCATTCCTCATGTTTCCTCCCAGTTCAGCCATTTGGATGCCAATGGGCACGAGCTGCAGGGAAGAGCCGGCCGTTTTGCTTCTAAAATACATGTTTTTCAGCTCACTGGCTGGGTCAGCCCTTTGCACAGCTTGGTCCCAGCTGCCAGCCGCACATGTGGCTCCAGCTGTCCTGGTCTGGCACCCTCCCCAGACCCACTCCCAAAGCACAGAGTGGCATTTGCACTGCAGCAATCCTTATGGATGAATCAGCAAGTGGGGCTGCCCTCCCAGGAGCCAGGGCAGGGATGGTGCTGGAGTGGGCTCAACAGAGCAGAGAAACCATCCCTCCCCATGGGAAATGGGTACCACGTCCTCTCTGCATCCATCCCTCCTGTCTGGAGCCAGTTGGCTCCTTGCCTAAGGCCTGGGTTTTGGAAGGCAGGTGTCCTATGAAAGTGGCAGTGACGAGCACATATGGTGCACAGCTCCCAGACAGGGACCAGAGAACAGTGTGGTGCCAGGGCTGTCCAACAGCCTGGCTCAGCCTTCCCAAGCCACCTGCAAGCTGGGGGAAAAAATGCTGGCGTCCAGTGAGGGCTTGTTTGCCCAGTCCTGGGTCTCAGCTGCAGGCTGTACTGAAGCTGGCAGGACCTGGCAGCCAGCAGCACCAGTGTCAAGGCAGGTTTGCAACCAGGAGCTGCACTGGGGGAGGACAGGCTGCCCCAGAGCCATGCCCCGTCTCGGGCAAGCTCTCAGTGCCCTGCTGGAGGGTGCTCACAGCACCTGACCCCTTTGTCTGGGCAGGAGGGGGCAGCCTGTCTCTGGGGGGTTGCAGGGATGCTCACCAACTACCAGGGTTGAAACAAGTAGACAATGGGCCCTCTGCCACATCCTTATCCCTGTCCCCATCCTCGGGCACTGCCATCGTCTTCCCTGGCTGCGTGGGAACGGCTCCCAGGGCTGGAGCATGCCGAATTGCACTTTTCAAAATGGGCCTCCTGGCACCTGGCCAGGCAGCCCTTCGTGTTGTCAAATATTTTGGCAAACCACATCTCGGCTTCAGTCTGAAGCGTCTTTCACCAGGGAAACGGCGTCGAGCCGAGCAGCCGGTGCAGTCCCGGTGCAGAGGGGAGAGCTGCACCACCGGCCGCATCCTGCCTGGGAAGTGCTGGGGCTGGGGTGCTGGTGCATCCTGGCTGGGGTGCACTGGGGACTGCAGCTGGGCAGGGGGACTGCAGCTAGCAAGGAAAGGGCTGAAAAAAAAAAGTGTTTCAAGGTGACTGAAATGAGTTGTGAAATTGGAGTGAGCGGGGCAAATTGTATTGACAAGAATAAGAAAACCCTAAAAAGTGATTTTTCAAGTCGCTATTTTGGCTTTTTGTTCTGAAATTGCCCTGCATTAGAAAGGGAATAAAAGAAAGAAAGAAAAAAATAAACCAAGCTCTAAGTAAACTAGAAATAAGGGGACTGTATTTTTTTACCAGCTCATTGGAAAAATGAAACATATTTGTTCTGAGTCAGACCAATATGAGCAAAGCAATCAGTTATCCACAGAGCCACAGTGCAGGCTGGCTTTCCTTCTGCTCACTCTCCTGGGCATCTTTGAAAGAATATCCAATACCTTTTTATGACGTTTGAAAGAAAATGTCTCCTGGAAGGGGGTAAAAACAAAGGTGTGATCCCAAAAAGTCTGCTTTCACAGCTTGGATGGACCCATCCTTCCCTCCCACAGCTGCCGATCCTTCCCCCTGCCCGTCACATTGTGCGGTTAGAGTGCACACACTCCCAGCCCCAGCACCACGATGGGTTTTGAAAGCCTGAGAAATCCTCCCCAAAGCCTGGTTTCCGGCCAAAAAAGCCCCGAGGTTACACAAACAGCCGCAGAGCTTCCAAACAGGCCGTGTGTGCTGGATGGAGCACAGCTTTGCCAAGCAGGTGTGAGCTGATGCGGGAAGAGCTGTGCTGCTGCCTGATGTCTGCGCCCGGAGCTGGTGTCAGCCTGTAGACTAAAACCAGGTCTCTGGAATTATAAAAAAGCAAACAAGGAATAAAAATCCAACCCTGCAACATCCTCCTGAGCACAATCCGTCTGGATTCCCAGGCTGTTGTGTGGTGCCACCACTGGGTTAGGGCTACAGAACCCCTTTCTGCCAGGCTATGGCCCTCTGTGGGGGCTGTGGGGTGAATCCCCCATTCCCAGCTCACCCACCTGCATGCAGCCACCATGTTGCCACCACCCCAGTTGTGTCCTCAGAGCCTTGCATGACTTGTTCGTGCCTACATAGAGGTCTGAAGGCAGTTGGCTCAGTGGTGAAGGCACCCCTGAATTCTTGTGAGCTGATGAAACCCCCTAAAATCCTGGTCTCTGGCAGCTGCCTGGAAAAAGCTTTTCTGGGTTTCAAATCTGTTCAGAAGAGTCACTCTCTCCTGAAAAACTGCGGCTGTCAAAACACGATGGTGAGGTTGCATTTGCTACATATTAATGCCTCTACATCAGATGTGTTTGCTTTACAGCACGAAAATATTGGAGAGGTATCAAGGTGTTAGCGTTCCGGAATATGAATTGTCAGACGTGCAAATCTTGGGGTCTGGAAACCCAGCAGAGCCATCGTGTTACCCCCAGCAAACACTCCCTGGGCTGGTGAAAGCTGTTGTGACGGGGTGTGACTGCACCGTCCCGGGGCTGCACAGTCGTGACCCTGTGGTGTGAAAGGCATGAGTCCAACTCACTGCATCCTGGAATTGCACCCAGAGCTGTCAGCTCCACTGACCTGTCGTCTGGGTGCTTTTAGCAGGCCGGGGGGTGAAGCAGCTCGTGCCAGTGTGATCATGTGGCATGAAAAGGCTCAGGTGGGGCAAGGACCAGCGGTGTTTGCACTGCGGGATTTTTTTACACCAGTGTTGGAGGCTGAGCAGAGAGATGCTCTGTAGCGTGGAGAGAGTCTTTCAGGGCACGTAAACCTTTTCTGATTGTCCCTGGAGGGGCTTATTTGGAGGTCAAATCTTATCCCCCAGGCTGCTCAGCAGAGCAAATATCTGCAAGAGGGGCTGAGCCCCTTGGCTGAGCATCTGCTTCCCCTGCCCTCATTCCTCCCATCCTTCAGGGCAGGGAGGGTCTCTGCAGGTGCTGGGTACATGCTGGGCAGAGCTGATCCTCCTGGGGCTGCAGGAGACACAGCAGTGAGGAGAGTGGGGAAGCAGTGAACAGGACCCTGCTGCTGGCATTATTTCTTCAGGCTGATAAAGGAGATTGAAATAGCAGCTCTTGCTGGTTCCCTGGCTAGGTACAGGCACTAGGAATTATCTGTCAAGATAGCTTTCTGTAGCCTTCACCACACCCCTGTGAGGCACCAGACCCTGACCCATCACAGACCCAGGCGTGGCAGGGCTGGCTCTCTCCCGGACACCTCGCTGCCAGCAGGGCTTTTGCTTGGGCTTGCAGACATCCCTGGTGCATTCATCAGTAATATGCACCAGGTCCTGCTGGATTTGGACATACTTCCTGGCCTCTCTTCTCCTCTTGTTTTGGTTGGGGAAACTGAGGCATGAGGTGGTGGGGATGTGAACACAGGCACCTCCTCCAGCATAGGTGAGTCTGCAGCAGAGCAGGGACCAAAATCTAGGGATCTGGGGTTTCACTTTGTGCCGCTGATGTAAATCCACCTTCCTCTGCCACTCGGTGCTGCTTGGTGTCAGCATAACATTAGTTTGAGGGAACATTGACACTCTGTTGTTTGCAGGTTTTTTAAAAAAACATGTCCGTGGGAGTTATTGGAAGAGTTGCCTACATTTTACAAATATTCCCAGGAGCAAGCTGGTGTCTAGGATTGTGGAAAGAGGGAGCGTGATGCTGATTGGCACAGGGCTGCCTGCCAGACCATGCTCTCCAGCCATCAATTGTCCCTAAAACTTACCGTCCCCCAGTGAATGGCCAACAGCAATGGGCCGGGGCACTGAAGCATCTCCTCACCCTGTGTCTCCTCAGCTGAGGTGACCAAAGACTGCTTTCCTTCTCCACCCTGGTATGGTGGGGATTGGCTGCCTACCCTCCTCCCCCCCCGCCATGCACTTTTGGAATAGCTGGGGCCAGAGGGCTCCTTCTAGGGGCTACTGGTGAGAAGTGGGGGGAAAAGGTGTGCCTTGTGAGCATGCAGAAACTGGGAGGTCTCTCTGCAGATTTCCAGGAAATGCTAAAGTGAAGAGTAACAACAATTCTCAGTGCCACTGAGCTTCTTGATCCCCCTGGCCATAACTTACACGGTCATGACTCAGTGTAAAGTGCCTCTCGCACCTGCCTGCCTCCGTAAAGGATAAATAATAATAGTTTGTGGTGAAAATATTACTCTCAGATGATAATCTGTGGGACATGGTTTATTTAGAGCAGCTGTGCTGGGAGGGGGTAACCTCTCTGTCTTCAGTGAGAAGCCAATGTGGACTCATGGTGCTGGCTCCCGGGCCGTGGGGAGAGGGATGCTGTTGGATGTGGGGCTTTGCAGGTGCTGTGGTGGTTCCTCATTCTGCAAAGCTGGTGAGGTGCAGGGAAGGGTCTTTTGCCATTTGCAATAAGAGCAGTTACCACACTTGGAGACAGGAATGATATCAATGAAACCTCAGCAGACGTCTCACCCAGATGAGCCGGTTGTGCTATAACAAATCCACGCAACACCATTTTCCCTGGGGGCTGTTACCTCCTTCCGAGAACAGTGGTTCCTCAGGGCTGGGTGACCAGGATAACAGTGGGACAAGGATCTCAATCTGGCTCTTGAGGCTCAGAAGAGGTCTGGGGACAGACAAGAAAAGTCTCCTGCAAGTGGGTGGTGGTGACGCAGGGCAGAGCGATGGTATTGCTGGTATGTCGAGCACCTTGTTTATTATACCTCAGACATGTCGCAACAGCGCTGGGTTGTGTAATGGTTTCCAGGAGATTTTCCTGTTTTCAGCTTTTGGGGCTCTCATTCCCAGGGTTTGGTTTCTGCCAGAGGTGGGATGTGGTAGAGAGAATGAGTTAAAATCAAACCCTGCTCAGGTGGGGCTTTGCGTGGAGATACCAAGTGTGTGATGAAGAGAGGGAGGAGAAAATTTCTCTCCTTCTAAATTGTTTATTTTGTGTGCACCTTCCTTCTAGAGAGCTCACAGGCGTGGGGGCAGCACCAGGTGCCATTTCCGATTTTGGAAGTCTGATGCTACACCATTTTGTGCAGGTCACAGAGAGTTAAATATTTCTTTCTAGCCCCAGTAAGAGGTGGTATTTGACAAAAGGCTTTGCCTTCTTGCCACAGGAGGCTGAGGATCTCATGATCCAGCCCAGGCACTTCTGCAGCACCCCTCCTGCCCCCCACCTCCCTTCTCCCACTGAGCAATTCTCAGGCCTGATTTTGGCACATTCCTCCCTTTTCCTTTGCTCCTGTGTATTTTTCCTCTCCCTTCACTCCCTGCCTGGGATGGGAGGGTTTGCACCAGGCAGTGTGAGTCCCCTAGCCTGCTGCAAGGTGCAAGGGCAGAGGAGCACAGCTTTCCCCCACACCCCTAGTTTGGGGGTCAGGTTAAATCCCCAGAGTTGCCAGTCAGCAAACATGAGCTCCTCACTCAGCACAGGCGACCCGGGAGTTTCAGAAGCTTAAAATATTGCACAACTTGAAAGAATTATCACTGGGAAAATTGCTGCAGCACCCCAGGGAAATTCAGCTCTTTGCCACAAATGCAGAGGCATTCAAGCTTCTCCTTGAAGCGGTGGCAAGAGTTTCTCAATGTGGCCATCTTCATTTTCCGGGACCTCATCCGGCACATGGGCTGAAATCTTCTTGGCCAGGGTTGTGCCCCCAGCTCCAGGGGATTTTCTTGTTTCTGAAAACTCCAGCTAAGGGCTGGCATGTTTATAAGGAATCTTAAAATGGAAAATGTTGGGCAAGCCCGGGTAGCGTTGGAGCATGTGGCACGGTGTGGAGAGGCTCCTCAGCAGGGACCGGCTCTCTCGTGCTGCCAGCTGCAGCACTGGGCATGGTGCAGATGGGGTCTGGGATGATGCTCCCGTTCCTGCTCCGGCCCAGCACAACAAATACTGGGGTACAGCAACCCCAAACCTGCTGCTCAGTGCATTTCTCTGCAGGGAGATGCTGGACAGTGGCTAAGGGGAAACTGTCTAGCTCACCACCATGTTTAGGCTCCTTGCACACCTGGGCTTCAGCCCTCAAAGGATGAGTTGCCATGTTGCTGAGCCCACGGCGAGGTCCCCCTCTATGCTTCCCTTGCAAAGAATGAAATAACCTAGAAGCTGTTGGTCTCTGGAAGCAATTTAGCATGGGACGTGGCTATTAATTTAAATAGATTACAGAAATTTGAACTAAGCTGCATATAAATCTTCTGACCGGCTCTTTGGGCTTTGGTCTTTGTTGTTTACACATTTTTTTTAATTTTTTTTTTTTTTTTTAATTGTGGTTTATTGATTCCTGAAGCCGTGATGTTTTGGTCAGAGCTCGCTGCTCCCTTTCTGGGCACCGATGGCAGGAGGCTTCGCTCTTCCACACGTATCAACTTTCAGAGCTACTGTGAGTAGGACACAGATGTTGTTAGGTCTCAGGTAAAGCCATCAAAGGTGGACGTTCAATCAAGTTTGACATCATCTCCAACCTGAAGGCAAACGGGTTGGTTTTGATTAGCAGCCTGTGGGGCTGAGCCTAACCCATATCAGAGCTGCTGCTGCTACTTTACCTGAATGGCAAAACCACAGATGGTAATTATAACGATAAGTGCTTACAGATTTCCTAACAACAAAGATAATTTGTTTGCTCCATGCCTTGTTAGAAGGGGAATTTTGTTCTGGTGACTGGGTGGTTTGTGAATCAGTCGTTGCCCTTTCACCCCTCCGTCCCCAGCTTGGCTGTTCCCCCCAGCGCGGCCATTAGAAGTTGATCCAACAAGAAGGGTCCCGCCGAGTCTGGTCTCCTCCGTGGCAGCTGCAGAGACGCCGGCTCAGTGCAAGGAGCTATTCCAGCCTGACGGGGAGGGGTTGCTGTGCTAATGGCCTGGGATGGCCTGGGATACTGGGGGTGGGGGTGTCCTCCCTGCTAAATACTCCCTCGTCTCACCCTATGCTTGTACACACAACTTGTGGGGCAATGGGGGGGACTTTCTGCCCCATGAGGGTGGTAGGGTGCTGGAATAGGTTCCCTAGGGAGGTTGTGGATGCCCCCTCCCTGGAGGTGTTTAAGACCAGGTTGGATGAGGCTTTGTGCAACCTGGTCTAGTGTGAGCTGTCTCTGCTTATGGCAGGGGGGCTGGACCCCGATGATCGTTAAGGTTCCTTCCAACCTTAACCATTCTGTGATTCTATGAAAACGCGTTTTCAGGGCTGCCCTGGAGCCACTGGACCAATGCTGTCCATGCGAAGCAGGACAAAGCTCAGCCACATTCTCTGTGCTCATCCCATCGCCCTGTTGTGGGTGGTGATGAGGCAGCACGGAGCAGCCAGGCTCGCACCTCCTATTCTGGGAACTGCTGCCAAAACCCATGACTTCCCCCCCTGCTGAAGGTGACCTGGCATCCAAAGTCTTGGGAGGAAAAAGGGAAGAGCTTCTCACCATTGATCTCTGACAGCCAAGGTCTCTCTCCACCCTGCATCCACTCTGGAGATGGGTTACCTGTAAATTAAACCAGCTGGTGCTGGGGCTGGGGGCTCGCCAGCAGCCCTGGCCCACATCCACAGCCCTTCCCCAGGCAGAAAGCCCACGGCTCGGCTCAGACCCCGGCTTGGCGGTGACCGAGGGCAGCATCTTGCCTGTTGTGTGAGCAGGCAGATAACAGCTTTGATTTCTTGGTCTCGCTTTAATTATAATGGAAGGACGCGGCTCGTTAAGTGCCCGCTTTGCTTTCCAGCGATCCCTCCCGGCTGCCAAGTGCTGGGCTAACAAAAGCATTCCTCTCCCCTCCGGGGCCAGCCCCAGCAGCCCGTATGGCGAGCAGACGGAGGCGATTAATGCACACAAGACCAGGCTGCCCTGCTCCTGGTCCTTGTGCACAGCCTGACACCCCTGAGCAGCCTCTCTGTGAGGGGAAACTACCCTTGAAATGGAGGCCTCCTCCAGAAAGCACCCACACGCCTTTACACCAGCTCATCTTTGCCTTTCTGCCCGGTACTGGCAGAATACCTGCAGGGGCTTGCCCCAGAGCATGTTTCTCTTCTCCCACTGCTTGGATTGGGTGTTTCTTTCTGGGCCAATAGTACCTGGAGTTGTTCAAGATGGTGATATTGATCTTGTTCATATTTGTTGCCTTAATGAGTCACAAATTCTGTCTGCAGCAGAGGTGGTTTGGAGGTGCCGGCTGTTTGCTGCTAACCTGCCTTTCTAGAAGGGTAGGAATTTCAGCAGATTTGGAGAACTGGTGTTTTCTTAGATTCCTAAAGGAAATTACACTAATTGCAACAACCCCCATGTCCCTGCAGAGAGCAGATGTGATAGGATCTCCCCAAATGACTGCTGCTGATGACAGTAACCTTCCTGCAGCTCTTCTTCTGCCCCACAGCACTGAAGGACCTGCAGAGGGTCATCTGCCAGACCAAAACCCTTACAGCTGCTTTGAGACCAAATTGTTCCTGCGCCAGTTCATCTTTTGGCTGTGGATGGTTAACCAGGCTGAGCAAAGACGTCAGCTCACTGCCTGGGCAGGGTACTTGGTCTATCAGCTGCTGCTCTGATCTTGGTTGTGGCCAAGATTTCATTATTTTGAAATGGTTTTAATATTCAGGCTACACTAATATCCGCATGCGGGGTCACAGCGCGGTGCTAGTGTGGAATTAATATAAATACTCTGTGGGGTATCTCTAAACAATGGTCCCATATTAATCAGCTTAATATTAATCAGCTTTCTCCTCTGCTCAGATCTAGCAAAGCCCCTGCTCTGGAGCAGAATGTAGTGCCAGTTTGGGGACATTGGCTGGTTTCAGAGTGGTGGCAAGAGCAGGACAGTGTGCTTCTCACGTCTCTCGGATGCTCCTCAATAGGCGTAATTTAAACTTTAACTCCCAATTTGCCTCTGGGCTCAGGGCATGAAAAAGAATAGAGTAAAAAGAGACTTTCTGAAGAAGCTCTGAGTGAGTAAAGCAGGGTTATAATAGAAATAGTTTTTCACCTTAATTATGGCTTCTAATGGAAGCAGTTGTGCAACCTCAGTGGTGGAGTTTGTTATGTGCAGGCAGATCTGAGCTGAGGATAGTGTAAGGAGGACAGCAAGGGCTCAGTGGCCTTGGCTGCTGGCTTGCAGAAGGCCCTCGGAGATCAGGTTTGAGGCCAGTGGGGGGAATGTTTCTCTTTTCTACTGGCCACAGCTCTGGCTCGCTCCATCTGGAGCTAAGGCTTTGCCTCATTTCTGCTTCAGACAAGCATATAAGTGGCTTCGAGTCCCTCATCACTTCCCTCAGGATGTGCAGCCGGGCACCCAGCACCTCCGGATGGAGGAGCAGGGAGAGCCTGTAATTTCCTGCTGGGATCAGCACGGCAAGTTCCAGCATGAAAGCAGCTTGGTTCCCACCCCAGGCAGAGGCAGGGAGGAGCTGGCTGGCAGCCTGCCTCTCTCCTCTGCTCCAGGGAAGCACTTCTGGCTGTGAATGGCAATACAATAAACTCCAGCGCTGCTCTCCAGGGATAAACGATGCCGATGAGAACTGCCGACCTGCAGAGATACTCATTGGAAGGATCCAGATTGCAAAATAATGACACGGCATTAGCCAGGAATGGGAGCGGGATGAATTAATTACTGACAAGGAAGTACATCACCTTTGGTGTTGGGTCAAACCTCCCCACTCTGGAAATCTGCTGTTATTATTCCTGTTATAACGGGTCACTTGGCACCACCTGCAGTAATGATGTGTAGAGCTAATGTGATTTAGAAATCTCCATTTGGGGCAAAAAATGGATGCTGGGTCTCGGAGGGGCCAGAGATCACCTGGCTCATCTCCTCTCCTGCCAAAAGGCATCTGAGCTCCTCAGGCCACGGGTCGAGTAAAAGGCTTGTTTGTGACTATGGAAATTCAGGTGGGATGAGTGGTTGAATAACATACCTGCAGGGCTGGAGAACACCAGCCAAGATCACTGCTGACAGCAGGGCAGACTGAGATGATGGGAGAACCAGGGGGACTTGAAGAAGATATGACTTCCTTTCTGTTCCTGCACAGTGCCAGGAATGGTCATGGAAAATGGTGGTGACATCTTGCAAGGGATCACTCTCCTTCACATCTGCAGTGGTGCCAGGGTGGGTGGAGAACAGTAAATCTTCTGCTCCAGCACACTGTGCAGAGCTCCGTGTCACACCGTCCTCTTGCCAAACCTCAGCCAACTTTAGACTGTTCCCAGAGGAGCAGAGTCACCTCCTAGGGATGTCCTTCCCTCTTTTCTGGAATTAAATGCAAGAAATGTGTGTTGTTACCTGGTCCAGAAGGGAGATGGGGGGGACTGAGCCCACCCTGGACCTCCACAGGGTCTTTGGAAATAGTTTAATGCCATATATCCTAATATTTTGCTGCCAGAAGCAATGTCACTAGTGTGGAGGAGGGACTGGGGCTGCAGCAGCTCTGTGTCACTTCCCAGGCTGGGGCTCAGTGATCTGCAATATCCCAAAGGCAGCTTCTGCCTTAGAAAGAGCGGACGGATGATGGTCCACTTTTAGACAGGGGTCAAGGGTATGGTCACTCCAGGTGCTCTGCACCCAGCAGCCACTGCCAAGGCATGTGCCCTCACATTTACAACTCTCAGACTGGGAAACCTGGCCATTTTTTTTGATCCCTGAAAAGGTGCTTGAAAGCCCCAGCCCCAGTGGGGGGGCTTAGCTATGGGGAAAAATCAGGCTTTGTTGCTGAAGATGCAAACATGTTAGTTCCCCTCCGCTGCTGCTGCCTGTGTCTTGGTGTAGGCTGCAGAAATAAAGCAAGTGTTTAACATGCAGGTATTTAACCCTTTCAGGATTCCAGTTTATACATAGCATACACTAATATAAAGAATCGTTCAGTACATTTTGGACAGCTACTGTTTTAAAGTTCTTATCACATTTATTTCTTCTTTTATTGTGTTTTTTCTATTGTGTGGTGAAGATTCGTCTCTTTCCTTGCCTAGTTTATCTGTAATTCAGGACGGTTTTACACTTAGGTTATAATTGACTTTTCCACACTGCAGCAACTCAAACAATAACTATTAATATTCAGCAGTCTATAGTGATAAAGATTTCCATTTACTTTCTTTTACTTAACTGTGTGAATATATGGCATCCTATCTCACACAGTTAGTATTGAATTCATTCATATTTACTCTCCATTTTCCCATATAACAATACGGAAAGAGT
>NW_009951958.1:2562003-2566392 GCF_000747805.2 Chaetura pelagica
TGAGCAATGTGGTTTTGGGGACATTGGACTCCAGTGCCCATTCTCAGCCCTGCTTATGAGAGAGGAGCTGATGCTTGTGTGATGCTGTGTTTGCTGGGTGACCAGCACCCTGAGGCTGGGGAAGAAGCAGAGCACAAAGCACCTCTGTCTTCCTCTTCTCCAGGAGCACAACCTGGGTCCTGCCACTGTTGAGGCCACTGCATTTGCCTTCTGTGGTGTTTGCAGCCAAAAAGCAGTTGTCTCAAAAACCCAAAGGGGTTTCGGATAGTGTAAGAAGGCTGTGAGCTGAGCCAGGGCAGGCTGAAAATGTACTGGTAGCCTGCTGTGGGGTTTGTGGTGCCCCTCGTGGGGTGGGGTAATGCTGTAGGTGTGCAAGGCAGACTGAAGGTGGAAGGAGCTAGCTGGCAGGTCAGCTGGAAGGGTCTGAACACTGGCAGCTGAGGCACCAGCATCTGCAGAGGCATCTTGGCTTTGCCTCGAGGGCTTTATTCTGCTGCAAAGCCTCCTCCTGAGATGCACAGGCACCCTATGGCTGGGACCAGTGCCAGGCTGAGCTGGGAGGGAAACCTGTGGGAAACCCCACACCCACTTGCTCTGATGCAGGGCAGCAGAAGATGAGCAGCCATCAGCAGAGAGGATGGGTGATGGGCAGAGAAACTGCCCCTCCCTCCTGGAGCATGGGGATGAAGCTGTGTCTATTTTCTTTCCATTGACCCCACAAAAATTGGGAGCCTTTACCCCAGCTGCATGGGACTGTGCGTGGGACCCCTCAGAGGGGCTGGCATCACCCACTGCCTGGGCTCCTTGTGCTCCCAATGTGGGGTGCCCTCATCTCTGTTCATCTCCCTAAGGGAATGTGGAGCAGGGATGGGATGTTAGAGCCAGCAGCAGGCTAGGTATTCATTGCAGCTGTGTTGAGCTGCTGTGACTGAGCTCTTCCTTGTAATTATGAAAAATGTCCTGCACAGGGGAGAAGTGGCTGGGCTGTTCCCCCTGCTCGGAGAGAATTACTTTCCCAGGCAGCTTTCCTCCAAAAAAGAGGGGCTCTTCATGCTCTCTACCCCAGCCACCCACAGAGTGGGGCTGTTCCCACCGGTGTCGTTGGTGAGCTGGTCCTGCTCTTCACGGCTAGTTAAGGGCTAGTGGGGTTAAACGGATAGTCCATTAATCTCAGCCCCACCGAGGTCAGAGCCGACGGACACACACAGGGTGGGTGATTTATGGCCAGACTGGGCCCGTGCCCCATTCCCGGGGCTGCTGCCAGAGCTGCCCAGCACTGCAGACACTTGGCAAGAGCTGGCAGGACAGACAGTGTGTCAGCAAGCTGCTCCCCAAAGGTGACACCTCCAGCATTTCTGCTGCCTTCCCCCAAAAGGGCCACTCTGGCAGTGACTGGTGCTGCTGCCACCCTGGCTCGGCCCCAGGGAACAATTTGCCTTGCAGAGATGCCACAGGACCAGGACTCCCTGCACTGAAGGTCTCACCCCAGCCACTTCCACTGCCCTCCCTGCCTCAGTTTCCCCATCACTAGACAAGTCACAGCCTGTCTGGCCTTGCAGGATCTGTTGCCCATCATATCTGGTGCACTGCCCAGCCTGACGCTGGGCAGGGCTACCCAGCCACCGCAGCTCTCCCTGGTGTAGAGCAGTTAGGATGGAGCCCGCCAGCACTCCAGGGTCACCACGGCCACCAGGAGGTGGGGGCCATCCCTGCGGCACGTGCGGCCACGGGGTTTCCCTCTTCTTTAATGTTCCTTTTGGCCTCTGATCAGAAGTGCACGTTATCTGCCTGTTATTAGCCTGCCTGCTGCTATCTGCCCCGGGAGCAATCGCAGGGTGAATGAATAAACACAACAGCGTTTAGCGAGATCTGAAAGGAGATGTGATGATAATTTCTTCCCTGCAAATTGTACACGTTCATGTTTTCAGCGCAGTGAAGGCAATTAGAGCGGAGCTGGCGAGATGAGGGGCAGCGCTGAAGAAGCTGCAACTATGGAGCCGTAATAACAATTTAGATTCTATTTAGATACAAGTGGCTACAAGTTGCGTCTCAATATTTAATCAATCCACGCAGACAAATTATTTAATATGGAGGCATTTTCCTGAGTGGAAGGAGAGGGACCAGCCTTTTAGAGGCAGCCAGGTGGGGAGAAGGGGATGGGTGGCTGGGACGGACCCAGAGCTGCCGGCGGCATGTGGGGGAGATGGGAAGGGGTGATCCTGCGGGAAACAAATGGTCTTTCTCGCAGGTCTTGGCACTCTGGGCTTGCTTCTACTCGGAATCGATTGGGGAGGTATTTTTAGAGGCAGTCTGGTATTTGTTAACCTTCTCAAGCAGAGTGGAGCTCACTTCTAGAAAGCATGTGTGCGCGCACGCGTGCGAAAGGCAGGAGAGATCCTGCCAGAGATAAAAAGTAAGTAGCCAGCCCCAGCCAAAGGCCAGCGCAGCTGTATAAATACTTGACGGCCCCCCTTGCCCCCACCTCCTCGCAGTGAACGGGGCTGGTGACACTGGAGAATGCTTTGCTGTCATTAGTTAATTGAGCTGCTGATGTTAAGAAAAGGTTATGTATTTCTCCTGGTAGTTTTTCTTTGTAAAACTCTGACAGGGATCTCTTGCAATAGCGGAGGTAATGCCCCAGCTGGGGAGTTGGAGCAAATCTTCCCTATAGTGGGGATTTTTTTCTTTTCTTTCCCCTTTTTTCCCTTCCATCCAGCAGTGGTTCTACAGAGGAGCAGTGAGCCTTGCGCCGCCCTGTGCGCCTGCCTCCTGTAAGCGATACCCCT
The DNA here is from genome assembly GCF_000747805.2 of Chaetura pelagica. Taxonomy (NCBI): domain Eukaryota; kingdom Metazoa; phylum Chordata; class Aves; order Apodiformes; family Apodidae; genus Chaetura; species Chaetura pelagica. Next base: position 2,564,790 of record NW_009951958.1, read on the forward strand.
CGCTCTCACCCCATACAGGCTCTGCCCACCAGCCCAGGGACCACCAGCAGCGCGGACCCTCTGCCCCCTTACCTGATCTGTTAACAGCCCAGGGGCTGGTGCCGGGTGGCTGGAGTCCCTGCGCGGAGCACCCAGGGAGGGGAAGGGGGACCAGATCCTGCCTCTGGCACTGGAAGCACTGCAGAAGTGTTGCAGTTCACCAGAGCTGGTTCCACAGGACTGAGGGTTTCCACTGACTCGGTCTCCCATGCATGATGCTGCCAGCCTGGTCCCTAAACATCTGCAGCTTGGATGGCACCATGAAATTTATTTTCCTGTGAATACTTTTAATGCACATCCCTTGACACCGTGTACCGGCAGTCTAGGAGAGTCTCCCCACTGTGCCTTTGCTCAGAGTCCTTCTGCTGGGAGGTTTTCCAGAGGGAGAAGGGTCTCACCAGGGATCACTGTGAGTGGTGAGGCAGGCTGCTCTGCAGGATGATTCTGGGAGATACATGGCTGCAGGGGGCCCAGGGGGCCTGCAGGGGGTTGGGCTCTGGCAGCCTGGGTTTGCTGCTGTAACCTCCAGTCCTTGCTCTGGGAAGAGCAGAGCCCCTCAAGCTTTCTAGCCCCGGCAGAGGGGCAGGCAGGGGTTTGCTATCTGTAGGTAAGAGGATGTATTTGCCAGGATCACAGCGGAGGGACATCTTGGACTCACCTTTATTGGTCACCCAAATTCCCTCTGCATGTGAAACACCACCTGGGTGTTTAGCTCCTCTTGGGGATGGCAGGACTGGCTTTTGTGATTATTCATCTTCCAGCCACCATCCCAGAGCAGCTCTCAGGTGTTCACGGCCACATTAAACAGAAGGCTGTCATTATCCACCCCCTTACAGCCAGGGTGCTGAGGCAGAGGAGCAGGCTGGGCGAGCTGCTGACTGGGTTGGCTGCACCCGCAGGGAGAGCAGCTCCAGCCACGCCATGTGGCACACTCGCCCCATCCCCCTGGGACCCTCTGCTCCTCACAGGGGGGATGCAACCTTCCACAGGGACCAGGAGGGGAATGTTTGGGTATGGCAAACTGGTATGAAATCACTGAGCATATGAGATTTCACCTGCGCTTCTCCTATGGGGACGCTTATGCCGGCAGAGTGCATCTTGCTACAGCTTTTGCTCAACCAGTCGCTTCCCACCTCCTCTATCTTCAGGTTTCCACCAAACCTAGCTAAACCTCAGAGCTTTTATTGCGCCATTCAGTGCTCTCAGCTCCTCAACCAGATCACTTGGCAACCAATCTACCAGCAAGTCCCTGCCTTACAGCCAGCCATGCTTCCCAGCAGTGAGATCAGCTCGGCTGGTGAGACCTGTCTGTGTCCCCACAGCCACCCTGGCTGAGGAGCGGAGCCTTGTGAGATACCTGCCACAAAGCCAGTACCGAGGCAGGGAAAAGCCAGTGAGAGGCGGGTGCACTGCGGGGGCGATGCATGGCCATAGTTCCACATGCTGGTCCTGCCACCGCATCTCTGCAGGATGAAATGTGACCCCAGGCAGCCGCCAGGCCAACGCCATGTCACCCCGCCGGGGTCAGAGCCTGACCTGGTGGTGGCTGTGTCCGCAGAGGAGG
>NW_009951958.1:2567014-2570495 GCF_000747805.2 Chaetura pelagica
GGTTGGCTGCCCCCGCAGGGAGAGCAGCTCCAGCCACGCCATGTGGCACACTCGCCCCATCCCCCTGGGACCCTCTGCTCCTCACAAGGGGGATGCAACCTTCCACAGGGACCAGGAGGGGAATGTTTGGGTATGGCAAACTGGTATGAAATCACTGAGCATATGAGATTTCACCTGCGCTTCTCCTATGGGGACGCTTATGCCGGCAGAGTGCATCTTGCTACAGCTTTTGCTCAACCAGTCGCTTCCCACCTCCTCTATCTTCAGGTTTCCACCAAACCTAGCTAAACCTCAGAGCTTTTATTGCGCCATTCAGTGCTCTCAGCTCCTCAACCAGATCACTTGGCAACCAATCTACCAGCAAGTCCCTGCCTTACAGCCAGCCATGCTTCCCAGCAGTGAGATCAGCTCGGCTGGTGAGACCTGTCTGTGTCCCCACAGCCACCCTGGCTGAGGAGCGGAGCCTTGTGAGATACCTGCCACAAAGCCAGTACCGAGGCAGGGAAAAGCCAGTGAGAGGCGGGTGCACTGCGGGGGCGATGCATGGCCATAGTTCCACATGCTGGTCCTGCCACCGCATCTCTGCAGGATGAAATGTGACCCCAGGCAGCCGCCAGGCCAACGCCATGTCACCCCGCCGGGGTCAGAGCCTGACCTGGTGGTGGCTGTGTCCGCAGAGGAGGTCACTGACCCCAGCTTCCCACCGCTGCCTGCCGCGGGGAGGTCACCGCAGCCCCCCCAGCAGCACAGCAGTTGCTGGCTGCTCCTTAATTAATCCCAGGCAAAATTAATCAGTTGACATCCGACAGCTGAAGAGCGGATGGCAATCGCTCTGGGGCTGTGTCAAACCAGCAGTGTTGGGCCCATTCAAGTGCTTCTGCCCCTAGTTTTGGAGCCAGGGGCTGTGCTGGGTCTGCATGGTACTGCTGTCACACAGCCTGGCCAGGACACAGGTCTCCTGCCTTCTCTTCCATTTGCTGCCAGCCCACAAGAAGTGGAAGCAATGCCTCTGTAGGTGTCCCAGGGGCTGCCCTGTTGCTCAGAGGAATGCTTGAGTGGGAGGTGATGTGCTATGCCATGGGTTAAGCTACCAAGAAAGATGACAAACAAGATGACGTAGGGTTGAGCCTGCTCTCTCCAGGACCCTCCTCACCTGGCAGACAGAAGAAGTGTGGTCCTGGCAGCATTTCGGTTAAGTGGCAGCTGACACCTATTGAGTGTCTCTTCAGGAATTCCAACAGGTCTGCTGGTGGCAACAGGTGATGTTTTCCTTCTGGGCCCATCATTGGGGTCTGTCTTTCAGTGTGGTCACCATGAGCATGGCTGGGATACAGTGGAAATTTCCTCAAGGTTGTGTTTGCCAGTCTTCAAATGGGAGGGGGCTTTTCCACTGCCGCAGAGCAAATCAGTCCCGGGACCACGGCAGCAGCTCTTTCTGTCACCAGGCTGTGTTCCCCTCATCACAGAGGTGATGGCTTCCCTGATTGTACCCCCTCCCATTTCCCACTGCCTCACTCTCCCCTCCTGGCGGGAGCCTTTAATCCTTCCCCTGCAGGCTCTGCCACTTTGGATTGCTAATCACGGCCAGTGGATGCTGGAATTAACGATCTGATCCAATCAACACCCGTGAATCCGTAACGAGACTCCACTTTAGAATAATCAGTCATTAGGCCAAAATGCCAACACAGTGCCTGCAAACTATTTGTCTTTACTGCCACACTTTCTTTTTGTTTGTTTCATTTAAAATCAGTCCAAAGGGCTCGGCTCTTCCCCTTGTCCTCCTGGGGAGAGAGAGTGGTTTTCACTACTAAGAGCACCAGCCCCAGGTGCCAACCCTCTCCCATCCCTTACAGGCATCCTTGGATGCTGCTGGCTCTGCAGAGCTGCAAAGTTGCTAGTTGGGCATGCAAAGAAAGGAAAGTCAAACCTGACCACAAATGCAACAACTGGGTGTTGTTCTGGGAGTGGGCACACACCCTCACCAGTTTGAGTGCTGCCAGAGAGTACCAAGGCTTCTGCTCCAGCCCTGGCTTGTGTTTCACTGTTCTCTGAGCACGGGGGATGCTGCACAGCGTGGGGTCCTGCCTGCAGGCAGCCCCTGTGCCCCGTGTGCTGGCGTGCAGAGTGGACACAGTGGGTGCTTCTTTGGAGGTGTGGGTGAGCAGTTCTGTTTAGGTGACCTCATTCCTGCAGAGGATATTGGAAAGCAGCAACAAGGTCGGAAACAGGCTGAGAGATGCAGCAGGGCTGAGCTGCGAGACCTGCTTACCGTGAGAAATTTAAGGCTCTCAATCAGTTGATCAAAGGAGATGAGACCTGAGCTGCACCAGGGGAAGATATCTGATAGCAAAGGCTTCTCCAGCTTAGCAGGTAAAGCAGGATGCCACAGCTGGAGGTTTCAAAGGAGGAAAAAAAACTGAATTCAGGCACAAATATTTGTTTGGGAGAGGAATTAACTGCTGCAGCAAGTGGATGCTGTGAGTCCTTCAGCTATGGGGCCTTTAAGTCTGTGGGTGTCGTTCAGATGCAGAGGTCTGATTTCCTGCACCCACTCAGGGAAATGATGGGGAGTTTTCTCTGCCACGTGCAATGCAGTGCTAATGGCTGTGGCCTCCTCTGGCTCTGAGACATGAATAAAACAAAACCAGCGCACCTCTTTGGAGATGGAGGGGGTAGGAGCAGGGTTTTCAGTGCGTATCCATGGCTCAGCTTGCTCATAGCACCCTCCTGCCCGAGAGCTGGGTAGATCTGATAAGGCACTGGGGTTAGACTTGATCCCACGCGAGTCATTTCTGAAGCATGCCTTGTTTTTAGCCAAACTGGCTCCTTTCCCTGGGGAGCTGAAAACGAACCTCACTCAGCTGGCAGGGAATAGAAGTCGATCCATGAAACACTGGAGCTTTGTGGTGGGCTGGGAGGGTGTGGGGTGGGGGTGAAAGCCTGGCTGTGCCCACCACCCTTTGGAGAGCAGCAGGAAAGCAGAGGGGAACGTGCAGCCTTCACCAGACCCTGTCACCAGCTTTGCTGCCTGATTTATTCAGCTGCTTTAAAAATGGGGGTTGCCATCTCTGCAGGAGCTAAGCATCCTTCAGGAGCAGGGCTGCATGCAGGCACCCCTTCCCCATGCCACCCTGGTGCTCCCTGGGCTGCTCCCTGCTCAGCACCACAGTGGGGCATTGCCAGGGCAGAGCCTTTGCCCCAGCGCACTTGGGGATGAAGGGTTTCCCTCTCCCTCAGGGCTGCCCTCAAGGGCTGCACCCTGCAGCACTGCGGAAGGGCTGGACCCCCTCCGCAGCCACAGACTTGCTGCAGTCATCCATATCAAGATGGGAAGGGGCAGATGGAGGTGTAAAAGACACGAACAGCCCCCCTGTGCCCCTGCAAGCCCCATCCCCCACCCCAGGCTGGTCCAATACAAAGTCCCCTCCTCACCTGCACTTGCAGGCATCACCCCTGGAAGCCAGCCTGGCTCCAGAGACGG
>NW_009951958.1:2570705-2590971 GCF_000747805.2 Chaetura pelagica
CGGAAGGGCTGGACCCCCTCCGCAGCCACAGACTTGCTGCAGTCATCCATATCAAGATGGGAAGGGGCAGATGGAGGTGTAAAAGACACGAACAGCCCCCCTGTGCCCCTGCAAGCCCCATCCCCCACCCCAGGCTGGTCCAATACAAAGTCCCCTCCTCACCTGCACTTGCAGGCATCACCCCTGGAAGCCAGCCTGGCTCCAGAGAGGTACCCCCACAGCTGTCCCACACCCCCAGATGGGAAACCCCCCCTTGCAGCATCAGCCCTGGCTTGATGCCCATGTTTCCAGCCCCAGCAGCAGAGGCTGGGAGCAGGAGATGCTGCACTGTGCAGACTGCAGTGCCAGCTGTCCCAAAGGCCATCTCCTTCCCTCTGGCCTCTCCAAGGGGGAAGAGGGACCAAAAGGTGCTGGGAGCTGATTCAGGCTTCTTGCAGGAGGAGGGGAGTTTATTGGAAAACACCTGGAATCTATTAGGCCTGGAATATGGAGTCAAGGTTTTGCCGCCTGCAGGCAGCTCAAGTATAAATAGCGGCAAAGGGTTTGTTTTGACTACTTTAAATTGTGCAGGTTTCGTGCCCTGAGAATTGGGAGTTTGAAGCTGCTCCTAACGTAATAATCCTCCTGCTTCCCCCTCCCACCCCAGCGGCCAGGAATCTGCACCTTGTTCTCTTCTCCTTCTCATTCCTCTCTTTGTTTGACTATTTTCCCTATTTCCCATCTGTTTATCACAAACCTCCCTCTTCCTGGAGCCTTTGGGAGTCTCTGAGGAGGGGAGGGTTGGAAATGTTGTTGCACGCAGGGAAGTGGAGGGGAAAGTTTGGAGCTTTACAATAAAAACCAGAGAGCTGGGGGTAAAAAAAAAAAAGAAGAAAAAAGAGAAGAAACAAAACCACATGCCAAAAACATGGGGGCAGAGCCCACAGTGTGATGGGGTGACCCGTTGGTGATGGGGGACAGGCCCCCCACCCCCAGGTGATGCTGTGTGCTGCACCCTGGCTGGGAGCAGAGCAGGGAGGGAAGGTGGGAGCTGCTGCCCCAGCGGTGCCGCATCCTCTCCCGCTCCCGTGGCTGGCGGGGCCCCCGCCAATGCTCCTGCTGATGCCGTCGCAACGGAGCAGGGTGAGGCTCCTAATGGAAATGCTACATCACTGCCACCACCGAGTCCCCTCGGTCCCAGCACTAATGATTATTGCTACTCTCTCGTGCTGATGCCACCGCGCCGACGTGTCTGGTGGTTCCAGGCGGAGACTGATGCAGCCTCTGCTCCAAGGAGTTGCTGCTCCAAATTAGACCATATATCTGTGAGGAGAAGGAGGAAGGGAGCTCTGGGAGCCATGGGCTCCTGGAGGAAAGAAAGGCTGTCAGCATGGGAGCAAGGGGTGGGAGTGGCTGCCAAGCTGCCCCAACCCCCCCTCACTGTTTTCGCCTATTTGGCATGAAGCTCGCTGCCCAAGGCCAGCCCTTGCATCCTGCCCTTGGCATTGTGTCTGGTTGAGTTCCTTCTGGAAGTATTTTGGCATCACCCACTGCAAACAGAGCTGGAGGAGAGGCAGTGCACCAGAGCATCAGCATGGTGGCACCCAGCTGCAACAGCCATGCGAGTGGAGCCTCTGCTGAGGACATTGTGGTGGGACATGTGAGACTCCAGGTCTGCTGTGGGGCTGAACCATAGCTACTGACCTCAGAGGAGAAGCTCTGTGAGGGTTGGGGTGTGCCAGGGGCTGCCATATACAGCGGGTAGCAGCTCATCCCCCAGTGTCAGAGGTAGCCATCTGTGCTGTAGACCTGCAAGTCAAACCCTGCTGAAAAACCATCTGGGGTGTCCAAACAACTGCACATGGTGCAATTTATTTTCCTACTTTACTTTTTAATCATTTGTTTATTTCATTCATCTGGTGAGAAAACAGCCTAGAAAATGAAGGGTTCACATCCTGGGAAGAGACTGTGGTGGCTGGGCTGGCTGGGCAGAGCACAAGTGCAGGTGTTGGATTCTCAGTCACTCGTTGCACGTGGCCGATGGGTCCAGTCACACCTTGGGGCTCAGGGGATCAGGAACCCCAGCAGGGAGCCCTTGGATGGGAGCAGCATCAGGCTGCCTGGAGACAATAATAAAACACTGATCTACAGGAGTAACAGTGGCTGTGAGCCACCCAGGAGCATCACAGCACTGTGTCATGCCTGTGCAGAGGGATGGGGCATGCCACCAGGAAAACCGGTGCGGATACAGAGATGGAAATGGGGGACTGTCAATCCAAAATGTCCCACCATGATACTTGGGCTCATGGGAGGAATTTCCCAGGATTGGTTTATGCCTTGTACATATTTCAGCTCCTTGTACTCTTTGTTCTTTTAATCCATTTTAAGAAATAGAAGAGGATGGAGCTAGGTTGGATGTGAGCTGCTCTGGCAAAGCTGAGCCCAACCTGTGAGTTGGGAGCTGGGAGAAGCTTGTGGCCCTGCTCAGCCTGTGAGCAGCCATGCCCATCACTGGGGATGAGTGTGCCCCAGGCATGGCATGTCCTGTTGCAAGAGTTTCCCAGCTCCCTGGATAGTGTTTGATTGCAGCCATGATAGAACCATAGGATCATTTTGGTTGGAAAAGACCTTTAAGATCATCAAGTCCAACCGTTATCCCAGCACTGCAAAGGCCACCACTAAACCATGTCCGTAAGTGCCACATCTATGTATCTTTTAAATACCTCTGCAGATAGTGACTCCACCTCTTCCCTGAATAGCCTGTGACAGTGCTTGACAACCCTTTCTGTTAAGACGTTTCCTCTTGTTCTATCACTAGTTACTTGGGAGAATAGACCAACATCTACCTCTCTACAGCTGCCTTTCATGTAGTTGTAGAGAGGAATTAAGGTCTCCCCTCAGCCAGCCAATGGGTTGGTCCTGAGCTCCCAGCATCCCAGCCCCATGCACAGACCCTCACGGCACCACCTGAGGGTCTCAGTGTGTGGCAGCACCTTCCCTCATCCCCTTGAGCCACCCAGCACCTGGCATCTCTCCGCTGCCCCCCGTGTGCACCCCAGGGTGCCCTGGGGCAGCAGCTCTGTCTGCACAAGATGGCTCCACTGCTCACCCCATTGTGACCGGGCCACCAGGGGGAGGGAGACACGCTGTGGGCTGGGGTCCTGCACCCGCCGTGACTGCACACGTGCTCAATCTTGTCTCCTTTCACGTGGAATTAGCGTGACACAATTAAACCATCTCGTTAGACGGCATTATTTGCTCCAAAGGAGACGCGGGGCCGGCTGGGGAGCTGGCAGCTCAGCGTTCACACATCATTATGTTCCCCTCGCAGCTTTGAAGTCAGAGAGCAGAGGCAGCTCTGGTTCCCTCGGCAGGCTCCCGCAGGCCTGGGTGGAGGTGGTGGCAGGAGGGCCCCGAGGAGACCGTGTGGCACCCTCCAGATGTCCTCACCCCAGTCATCGCCCTGCAGAGCATCTCCCAGAGCCATAGCCTCATGGAGTAGCTCGTGACCACTGCTTGGGGCTGCAGGGATGGGGACATCTCCACATGGTCCTCCAGCATGTCCCTTTTCCAGATGCCTGGGTAACCCCCCTTGATGTGCCACCAGCTGCTGCAGCAGCTGAACAACACTCCCAGAGCCCAAGTGCCTCCCTGTGCTCCATCCTGCAGAGCAGTGTTGTGCTGCCCCAGAGCCACGGGCTGGAATTGGGGGCGTGGGGGCTGGAGATGAGGCCTCCTTTGATACTGGGGCTTTATTTACAAATGAAGTGTGATATCCTTTTCCTCTTGGCACAGCAGGAACAGAGCAGCAGAGGCTGTGGGTTTGCTCAGCCCACCAGGCCTCCCTGGGCAGCGCCAGATCCAAACGCTCCTTCACCTTTTCCTCTTTCCAGGGCTTATTCCACCCCTTTTTCAATCTTCTTCTGCTCTTGCTGCTCCTCCTTTTCTTGTTTTCAGCATGACTTACTGCTCTGTGCCAGCAATGTGAATCCTTTTATCCCTCCATGCCCACGCAGCAGGGCTGGAGAAAGCTGCCTAGGCAGATGGGTCATCTCCAAGGTTAAGCAGCATCTCAGCTGCACTCCCAGCCACCACTTGCCTCCATCCTTGTGTTAAGGTTGGAGGCATCTGCCAGCGTGGCTGGCTCTGCTGGCTCTGCCTTGGCTGTCGGGGTTTCACCAATCATTTATTTTAATAGGACTGGGGGAGAAAAAAAAATAATTTAAAACCTCTCTAACCAGCAAGCTCATCTTTTCTTTTAGGCACTGACTGCAGGTTGCCTTCCTCACAGCGTTTGTGTCTGAGCTCTGGTGTGTCTCCCAGCCAGGGCCAGCCTCTCGTGTCACCAGAGTGACCGGTGGTGCCACCAATGTCAGGCAAGAGGGAGGTGGCATAGCAAGGTGGCACCTTACCACAGGAGCAGAACTTGGCAGGGTCAGCACCTCCTGCCCTGGGAAGCCCTAAGGGTCCCATCCCAGCACAGGGACCCTCAGCAGGTTCCTTGAAGTGGCTCCAGCCCCAGCAGATCCTTGCGGGCTTCCACCAGCCACCACATCTCAGCCACTGCTGCCAAATGTTTGGGGGAGAGGAGCCAAGTCAGGCAGTGAGGAGATAAATCTGAGCTCACTCTGGCTGCACTGGGACTTTACTCAGGATTAATTGGAGGCAGCGGTTCTCCTCCAGCTTCTCTCCACCCCCCCAGGGCTGGGGCAGCTGGGTTGGCAGCCCAGGCTGGCCTGGCTCCTCACACGGAGCTGCTGAAATGTTTTCAGCATGAGGAAGGTGCTTGTGCCTGAGCTCAGGTGCAATCGCTTGTGGAGCTGGGAGGAGGTGCAGGATGTGCTAAACTATGAATGAGCGCAGATTGGAGCCTCTCCCCTGCAACCCTGACAGCCTGAAATATTTAGAGATGTCTGCAAGATGTTGTTAGATCTGGCTGCTCGTGGGATTGTTTTTGTTCTTTTTTTTTTTTTTCCTGGACAAAAGCCTGGCATCCACCTGAAGTTAAAGCTAATATAAACAGTAAGGAAAAATAAACACTGGGATGTGAAGGAAGGACAATAGCCCCAGCACTAAGAAAGCAGGGGAGTAGGATTTGGCAGCAGCTGGTTTAGTAGCCACAGAGCACCAAAAACATCCGATGGATGTTACAAGGTGCAAAACCTGGTCTCAGTGCACAGGGAGATGTCAGTGCTTGTCATCCCAGAGCACCACAACCCTGCTCCTCACAGCCTGAATTAATCAGTCTGCCTGGATCAGCCTTGCTCTGACCTCTGCCCTCCCCAGCAGCAGAGGCTGGGAGTTCAATGCAATTTGAAGGCTGCCTCTTTCCAGACACAGAGCATGGATGCACCCGGGGCAGCTACAAGCACCCTGCAGCTGCCAGTTACACTCACCTGGGGTGCAGCAGCTTCGGTGCCGAGGGTGCCAGCGCACGTCGAGCAGCGGTCCCAGCCCGCAGCCGCCTCCTCCTCTGGCATGTTATGGCGAGGATGTAATTTCTAAAATAACACGTTATTCTTGCTTAATTATCCCACTTTATAGAAGTCACTTCCGGCGCTGAGCTCCAGCTATGAGATGCGTTTCTGAGCTGTTGTCTGGGTGCCAGGAAAGAGGGAAAAGAGAGAGTCAGAGTTATGATTGTTATTGGAGTGTTTTATTTTGGTTTTTAGATGTCTGGCTTTCTGTTATAAAATGTATGAACTGCAAAATAACTTAAATCTTTATGTTCACAATATTAGCTTCTCATTTCTAGGCTGAAATAGTTATGGCTCTTCTTAATTCTCTTGGAAATATTCTGCGTGTGTATTTTTTCCCCCAAAATGTTTATATAACTTCCTCTGGAAGCTCAATTTTTAGTTAATTAACTTTTTGTCCAGAAATTTCTTTGGTCGGTTTCTTTGTTAATATACCTGGCATTTCCAGTTAAGACCATAGCTGTGTCTCTGCTAAGTTCACTTGGTTTCCACCACATAAAATATATTGCCTAAAGGGTTTCGGCTTTCCTCGGAGCAGACCCAGCCCAGCTGCACCTTCAAAGATGCTCGAGGAGCCGCAGGAGGTGCGAGTCCTCCGTGATCTCGTGTGGTTGTGGGGGCAGCAGACAGGAGGAGTGGGTACTGTTCTGCCAGTGGTGGTTCTGGCAGCACCAAAACCTGCTCAGACAGGGATCTGGGGGTAATGGGATGCTGGAATGGGTGGGCTGAAGTCACTCCCCAGCCAGCTCCATGAATGCAGGAGGAAAAGGGGTGCCTGGAATAAAAGCCTCCCCCTGTCTCACCCCAGGTCCTCCTGAACCACGTGGCTGAGTCAGCCTGGCTCTCTCCACACTGCTCCATGGCCTTCCCCAGCCCCTTCTCACATCCCTGCCGGTGTCTAACACCTTTTCACTGTAATGTCATCTGAAGATTTAATTAAGGTGCTGTTTGTTCCCTCTCCTAGATAATTAATTGAAGGTGTTAGATAAAACCAGGCCTAACACCAATCCTTGCTGGGTCTGAAAACGCCTTCCAGCTCAAGATATTATTGTTCCCTTTTGTTTCAGATCCTTCAGCTTGTTCTCAGCCCCTGTGAAAAGGCTTATATCCAAACCAATTTGAATTAATTTTTCAAGCAAGATACCACAAGACAGAGATACTATTAAAGGCTTTGCTAGAAATCAGGATTCATTAAAATACACCCAGCTGCCATTCCCTCCCCTACACATTCTGCCCTTCAGAAAAAGACAAAAAAGAAAAACAGTTTTTAACTGCCAGAGCTTTGGTGTTTAAGCCAAAGGACGTGCGTGGCTGTAGAGAAAGGGATCTCTCACGTGCCACAGCAGTGAGGAGGCTTTTGGCAGTGACCTTGTGTGTCCTTGGCAGAGGCTTTTGGGGCAGAGCCCAGTGGTGGTCCCAGCAGTGATGTCGACCCCCCCCAGGGAAGTGTGTGGTGATGCTGGAGTCACCTTGGCCATTGGCAACCCAGCCTCCCTGCATGCTGCCCCATCCCCATCACACAAACACCAGGGCTGGGGTCAGGGGTGGGACTCCAGTCTTGCCACGTATCAATTTTGGAGAGCAAACTTCAAGGGCTTCTCCGAGATAACGTGGACATCAAAGGTAATCGCTAGAAAACACCCTCCTGCAACATTTCTCCTCTCCTTTCCCCAGTCTTTCCCAGTGGCCAGGACCATCCCAACACAGCCAGTCATAGCAGCATCACCAGGCTCTGGAAAGGTGGCAGTGTTGGCCAGCAATGCTCTGCATGTGGCCCAGGGACACCTGCTCCAAGTGGGCAAGGAGGGCCTGACCAGGAGCAGCCCCACTGAGCGTCTCCGTGCTTCAGCACAGCTCCCTTTCTCTTGGGTCAGGAGATCACTCTTCCCTTATGCTGGAAAGGACCCTCACTAATGACCAAAGGAGCTGGAAAACTTGTAATTTCTCCTTTAAGTGGAATTTTATAAAGCGAGAAGAATCCAACTCTTGTTATTTGAAGAGGGGGTCCTATCAGCAATGGGGCTTTTGTAATGAGTCAGTGTGAGACTGTTCCTGCTGACAGCACAGGTGCCTTTACCCTCATCTTAATGTGAGATATTAAATGTAATTAGTAGTAACTGTTTGACAGCAAATGTACCCTCAGCACACGGCACCCCGGTTTGCCTGCTCTGCTGGCACCGTACAGCCCACAGGCCAGGATGGACAGTGTCTGAAGGGGTTTGGCCCCAGTTCCTTGCCTCTCTCCAGCAAGATGCAATTCCCAGTGTCAGCAGAGCACTGGGCTGTGCTGCTCCAGCAACTGCAAGGAGTGGGGCAGAGCGGGACTAGGAGAGGATGCTTTGCTTGTCCTGCAGGCTGGGGAGAGAATGGGCTGAGAGCCCATGCCTGAGGTTGCTTTTGGTTCAAATCCCTGAAAACACTGACAGGAAGATGACAGAAGGCCCTATTTTAGATGCTGGAGTATTCCAGCCATGTGCTCATTCTGCCTCTGCTGTCAGAGAAAATGCAAACTGCCCTTCCTGGCTCCCTGAGCCACTGCAGGGAGGCACTGGGTGTTCTCCCAGCCCGGCTTGTGTAGCCCCACACGTTGCATTTAAATGGAGCCCTTTCTGTCTCCTTAACAAGAATGACACCGCTTTGCTTATTGCCTATTAACTCAAGAGGTGAACACATCAGCTGGCAGAATCAGAAACATTTACCATGAAAAGGAAAAGCTGAAATCCCATTCCTACCCTCAGCTTGATGGGAAATGGTCTGTCAGGGCTGGGCAGAGCTGCAAGCGCCTGCATTCATCAGGCACCCGCTCCTCAGTCAGCACTTCCTGGCCACACTGGGAGCCCCATGGGAAGGAAAAGCACCTCAACAGTTCCAGAGTTGAGGACCAAAGGGGTGATTCCCCCGTATGCTCCCAGTTTCTGTCCCCAGTGCACTCACCCATCCACTGGTACCCAGTCCACGCACACCCTCTCCTCCAGGGAAGATGGCACCAAGCAATCAGAACTCCAGAAGGTCACACCACTGTCCAGGGACAGTGGCACTGGAGACCCCTGCCCCTTTCCTTCTCTCCCAGGCACAGCCTGTTCTCGGATTTGGGTTTCCTTTAGAGCCTGTTTGGTGGCCTTTCTCCTTTCCACTGGCCTTTCCACGGCTGCTTAACTTCAGTGCATTTCATTAACACAGAGGTTTCTGTCGATATTAGAAAGTCACTGTAATCACCAGAGGGATTTGCACGGCTGTTAGCCCAGGAGCCTTGCTGTTCAGATGTGTATTTGGCAGCATTTTTTCAGAAAAAGGCGCCTTCCATGTATACACCATTGGCAGGGACTTCATACCCCTGATTCCCACCCTGCAGCTGTGGCTTTAGCAGGAAGGCAGCAGTGGAGATGCCAGCCCAGCCAGGAGCTGCCCTTGCTCACCAGCATGCCCATGCCTGTTGGGATGCTTATGTCCGTTGGAATGTCTATGTTCTCTAGGAGGTTGCCCATGCCCACTGGGATCCCCATGCCCACTGGGCACCTGTACAACCCGTGGCAATGGTACCCCCATCAACAAGCACTGCTGCTCCTTCCCTGCCATGGGGCATGCAGGACACAGCGGGTCATCCTCCCTTCTGGCCCATCACTGTCTCCCATCTCCCTCCCATGGAACCCATCTTCATCCCTGCATGCCCCTCCCTGGTGTTTTGTGAGCCACAGTGGCAGCAGAGAGAGGCACAGTGGTGGGATGCATGGCAGTGGCAGGGTGGCAGGGCAGTGGAGATGGCCTCCCATCCCTTCCCACTTCCCCTGTGCTCTTTGGGACCAGCCAGCCTTTCACGGACAGTGCAGTTCTGTTTTGCATCACCGCTTTGAAAAGCCCTTGGAGAGAGCAGTGATTTATGAGAGGTTTCTTGTATGAGGGGAAATAAACCTCTGACCAGACCCAACTGAAATCCACACTGCTTAATTTTCTGTGGAATCAGGATTTTACCCCTATCTGAGGATTTTGCTTCTTTCCAAGAAAAACAACCAGTGCCTTTCTCATAAACAGCCACTTTCTCTCTCTCTTTTCAGAAGCAGGGCTGGCTGGGAAGGTCTCCTCTCCCCACCGCCCGCACGCCCTGGTCCTCACTCCTCCGCGCCGGGGCCCTGCGGTTCACAAATCACCGCGTTTCCGACCAGTGCCGAAGAGAGACCATCTGCTGGGAAAGTCAACAGTAATTAATTAGCTTTTAACTGGGAGATAGGGAAGCAGGAGAGAGGCACGGAACCCTTTAATGAGAATAAAAGGTGTTTAGGTTTAGAGGAGCACAGAGGCGCCCCAGTTACTTTGTAATGTGATAAGGGGCTGGGAATGTGAACCAGAAATGGAGGGGCTTGGTGGGATATTCCGGGTGCTCCAGCAAAATATGGTGGAGCCTAAGGAGGGAGATGGTGCTGGAGAGCTGCAGTTCCTGGAGCAAAGGGGTTCCAGGTGGGAACAAGAACAACTCAGCCCCTGCCTTGCCCTTGGCTGTGTGCAGGGGTGAGGCTGAGGGTCTCAGGTGCTGCTGGTAGCCAGGTGCTGGAGTGGGGCCAGAGGTGCTACAAGGCACCATGGGCAGGGCTGAGGGAGGGACTGTGGAGATGGTGGTAGCAGGGTCTGCATCCCACTGTGTGTGACAGATCCAGGATGGCTTGTCCCCACATGATCAGGTTTGCTGGGACTTTGTGGCACTGGAAGGGCTTGGGGTGGCTTGGCAATAGCCCCTTGCTGGCTTGGGAAACTGAGGGTGTTCCTGGATTTGGGGATGACTGAGCCAGAGAAGAGGCTCTGTGAGTTGCTGGAAGCAGAGACCTTGAGATGTTGTTAAAAATAGCACAGGGAGAAATGGAGAAGCAGGCAGGGAAGGGAGGAGAAAGAGGTGATGCTGGGGGCAATGAGGTTTGGGGGCAGAGGTGAAAAAAGCCATGGTGGGGGGGGGCAGGCAGGGTTGGGATGAAAGGCAAGAACTGCATCCAGGGCTTGCTCTGCTCTCCCTGCCTGGGCTGTGGGTAAAATAATGGTGGGAAAACAGTGCTGAGCAGCCCTAGAGAAGAAGGGGAGGGCTGCTTATGGAAGGAAAAAAATTACCAAAGGCAGCTGGAGGTGTATAATTACAATTACGATATGTTAAGTTTAGTGCAATATACCCTGTGCAAAGGGATGGCATCAAAGCTGTGAGGGAAAGGCTGGTGTAGGAAGAAACTCAGTTAATTAGTTAATCAGAGCTCTTTAGGAAATGTTTCCTCAATTTGCTTTTTTCCCCCTCTATTTCTGTAACTATGAAATTGTTTGTTGCTCATCCTTAAAGTGAAATCCCCCCAAGCCTGCCATGGGAGCTGCTCTGTGTAGAGCAAAAGGAGGAAAACCAAAAAGCTCTGCTGTGGATTGGAAACCCCACCTGTAATATTTTAAATTTCTTTTAAAAGCCTGATTTATTTTTTTCACTTATACATGCAAAACTGAACATTCCCCCTGTGTATTTAAACCATCATCCCCATCTCACCTGGCCTGCTGGGGTCTGTCCCAGTGTGTCTCTTTAGCTGTCCCTGAACAGGAGAGGTATCTGGGGAGGGGGTGTGAGCTCCTGCCTCCCTCCCAAGACAGTTCTGACCACCACCTCCCCCCAGTGCTGCTGGCACTCAGGGCTGCTGTAGCCCCACCAGGGAAACAGAGGGAGAGCATTACCCAGCTTTGCACAGGGGAAATGATATAATTGGAGCTGTTTGGATTTAGAAATTAAAATAATTTGGGCTTGCTCGGAAAGGTTCACACAATGTCAGCTTCCATCAGGCAGATGAGAAGCAGAGATGCCCCAGGAGTGAGTGCTCTGACAGCTCTTCCAAATAACACCCGTTTTGCTGGGGCTCCCTGCTTTTATTTGCCCTGTTCAGAGGGTGGTGGGAGGGGGTTTCTTCCCACACTGGATAAATCTGTGTGCCCTTTCCCAGAGAGGAGATCTCATCTCCTGTGGGTGCCCATCCAGCCCTGGCCATGTCCCAGAAGGCAGTTCATGCTCCAGCTCCCCAGAGCCAAGGGAACAGCTTTCCCCTAATCTCCAGAACTACCCTTTCTGCCCCAAAACCTCTGGTCAAGACAGCAAGCAGTCTCCTGATTGTGCTGCCAAAATTCCTGCCATGCCCCAGGAGATTTTGAGGGACCCCGATGCCTTACAGTGTTAGGAGTGTAGGACTTTGAGTCATTGCATTGAGAAATCCCACCTAAAATGCTTCTTCCAGCCACCTCCTGTCCTGGGGCTGTCTCCCAGCTTGTTTCCACCACCTACATGTTCTTGTTGAAGACACCTTCTCCTACGAGGTCCCTACATACTTCTAGGCTCATTGCTCACCTGGTTCCACCTGTGTTTCAAACCATCCCAGCTTGTGTTGAGTTATTTTTGTTCTCAGCATGACCTAATTAAGCATCATCTCCAAATGCAATTACTTTGCCTTTTATCTTCTTGATCGTGAATGTTCATCCCAAACAAGACCAGGCCTAGTGCTGGTTTGTGAGCTGGCCTTGCTTTGCAGCCAATTAGTTCCTTCAAGAAGGATCTCTGAGACGCAGGGTGAAGTGCCATGTGTCCTGATGTCCTGCCAGCTTTTATCCATCAGTCCCTGCCTCCAGAGAGGGTGCGATGCCCTGTAAAGCACCAGTTGGCTTTGACCGCCATGGTTTGTCCTTAATAAATTCTTCCTTTGCGTTGCTCGTGGCTTTTCTCTCCTCTGGGAGCCAGCAAATGCCTTTTCCTTAATCCCCAATTTTTCCTCGCCTGGTGGATGAAATGAATTTCCTGGCTACTAATTGTCAGTCTCCTTTTCCAGGCTCCCCTTTTTTTCTTTTTAATTTTGCTTCATGTTTATTTCCTTCCCTGCCAGTCCCTGCTGCCCCCTGAGCCCTCCATTGATTTGTTACGCCGGCTCGGAATTTGGCCAACTGTGATTTTATTTCTGTTGATGGTGGTGGGTTTTGAAGTGGCAGAGGCTGGCTAAGTTTGTTAGCAAATTCCCTTAATAATTCAAAACGCATGTTGCTCACCCCGACTGATTTGTGTATGTTGGGTTTGTCAAGCGTTCCCTTACGTGTTTTTTATCAGTAAGTGTATTTACAAGGTCTTCATTACTTCCTAATTGACCATGCCTCTTCTCTTTAGTTATCACCTTAAAGAGCAATTTTAAAAAGCAATTCAGCAACAGCCATTTTAAAGCTCTTTATTCCTTCCAGTCCCTTTCTCATTTATTATTATCCTTCTGTCTCACTAGCACTTCTTTTCCCCTATGTCTTTAAAAGCCTTTCGTATTCCATGGAACATTTTATCAGCTCTAACTTATTCCATCCATCAGCTGCCATCCCCATGGCTTCACCCACCTCATCCCCAGTTTTGGTGCTTTCCCTCCTCCTCACTGACCTTTTGTATTCTGGAGTTTCTTATCCCTTCCCCCTGTTCAAGAATGCAATATTTGGCAGTAGGATTTCTTCCTCTGTTGAGCATGGGGGTTGGGGGATGGGAGTGATGCTGCCTCTGCCCTGTGGTCCCTTCAGTGGTTGTCCATCTCACACCTGCTCCCAAGTCCCAGTGGCTGGGGGGGCTTCTGTCTCACTAGCACTTCTTTTCCCCTATGTCTTTAAAAGCCTTTCGTATTCCATGGAACATTTTATCAGCTCTAACTTATTCCATCCATCAGCTGCCATCCCCATGGCTTCACCCACCTCATCCCCAGTTTTGGTGCTTTCCCTCCTCCTCACTGACCTTTTGTATTCTGGAGTTTCTTATCCCTTCCCCCTGTTCAAGAATGCAATATTTGGCAGTAGGATTTCTTCCTCTGTTGAGCATGGGGGTTGGGGGATGGGAGTGATGCTGCCTCTGCCCTGTGGTCCCTTCAGTGGTTGTCCATCTCACACCTGCTCCCAAGTCCCAGTGGCTGCAGGGGCTGATCCTGCCCCAAGGCAGATGTTCCCTCCAGCCAGCCCCCCTCCTTCTCGAGTGTCCTCTTACTTCTGAAAATTGCTTCGCTCCACCAACTCCTCCCAGCCACCAGTTCCAAGGTCAGTCACATGCTGTGCAAAAAACAGCATCTTAATTGGTGGCTTTTGGGTTTATACAGCTCTGTGCTCCCTGAACCTCCATCATCCCCTTCATCTTCTCACATCGTTTCCACTGCCCATTTCCAGTTTCCCTCTCTTCTGCTGCATCATAATTTTGCAGGCTGGGGGACTGGAACTGAACAAGTATTCCCTTGATTTATTTATACATTTGTAGGCTTTAGGGCCAGGAGAAACTATTATCTCACTTAGCCCGACCTCCTGCATATTACAGGCCATTAAACCTCATCTGGTTATCCCCGTACCGAGCTCCATAATTTGTTTGGCTAAAGCATATCTTTTTGGAAAGGCCCCCAGTCTGGATGTGAAGACAGGTTTATATAATAGTATTTTCTATCCCACCCTTTATATATTCTATAATGTTTTGTTTGGGCTTTGAGAGCTGCTGCACGTTGCATAGAGGCATTTGAAGAAATACCTTAATTGATGTTTCAGCTATTTCCTTTTTGCTTCAGCTGCAATCAAGCCATTGAACAGCCCAAGACATCCCCACACATCTCCTCTGCACCAGCACCCAGCTGGACTGGGGTCTATCCCCTGCCCCACATGGTGTTTGCTGCCCTCCATTAACCCACCCTAAATAGTTTTGCAAGTTTTCATCTCTTTACAGCTCTGGTAGAGAGGGAGACAAGCCTGGCTCTGGCAGAGATCTCTGGGCACCCCATGGTTTAATGTTTTCTTTCTCCTTCCTCTTTGAAAACTGGTCTTTTTTTTTTTTTCTTTCCCCTGTGTTTTGTCTTCTGTGGCTTATGTTCCTTGACATGTCAGCTGGTTTTGATCTTTTTTCTCTTTCTGCATTACAAAATTGTCAGCTGTGTAACCTAGAAACGGGGCTGGCTGACTGATATGTTTGCAAATAATAATTGTTAGAAGTTTATCTCTTTCCAGCTCATGAATCATGCCTGCTCCAAACCTGGTTTGGGGGGACACATTAGTAAGGAGGAGCGGGTGCCCCATGGCAGGCCACCAGGGAGCTGGAGAAACCAGGCATCGCTCCTGGCCCCTGCACCAATTTCCTCTGGGACTTGGCATGAGTCACATCCTCCTCTGCAACACCCCTGCACTTCCGAGCCAAACACAGATGTGTCCCTCTCCCCTTTGTGTTTGGGGTTTAAGCAGGAGAGCCCCAGAGTGGCAGGGCTCTGTGTATCCCACATCTGGAGCCCAGAGGTGTGAATTGATGTGGACTGTGTTCTTCTGCAGGTCATTAATGGCCCTCTCAACTCCTCTATGATATTGGCCCCTTATGACACGTGCAAGCAGAGCCCCTGTCTTAAAATGATGCTGTGGAGCTTGGTGCAGGCCAGGCACCTTCCTCACTCCCACCACTGCTGTTTGGGGAAACAGACAGGCCCCATAGCTTCTCCTTTGGGTTTTCCTTCTGCATATTTGCTTTTCTCTTGGGTGCCTTTGCTGCCAGCTTTGTCATTGTGTGGCCAATGTGTGCTCTGCAGCCTGCCCCATGCTCCCAGTAGCTTCCATCCATCTCCTCCCTCCTCGTGGTAGCATTTTGTTGCAAAGCTACTTCTGGTCTTGAGCTGCAGCCCTCACCCTGGCCATCCCTCTTCACTCCCCTCAGACACAGACACACTGGTGGCACTTCTTGCCTTCTTCTGTAGGCAGTTCATCTCCTTGCAGTGCACCACCATTCTCTGCCTTGCACTAGGTAGATGGTCCTAGGTGTTTCTGCCAAAGCTGAAGTACCTCTGTATCTGTCCTCATTTAATTTCAACGCCAACAAATTCTCCGGCCACAGTGTTCATCCATCTCCTAAGCTGTCCAACTCATGCAGCCACATCACAACTCTCCCTGGCTGTGCAGTTGATGTGTCCCTGGGTTGGCTGATCATCAGAGTTGGCTGGTTTTATTTCTTTTGCTTACAGCTAGCCCTGGTTTTCCAAGCAGGCATCCATCTGTGTCCCACTGTTGGCTCCCTCCCGGGGGCTCAAGCCTCTCCAGTTAGGTCACCACTTCCTAACTACAAGTAGCATTTCTATGCTTTCCTTGGGATGTAACAGTGAGGACATACTATTGTCAACACCAAGTGGTGTCTTGGTGGAGATGCTGCCCATCTTGGGGAAACCATCAGTATGCAAACCCCTGGGTTGGGGACACCAGGTTCTCTTCTCTGTGCTCCCTCATGTCTGCCTGCCTGGAGCCTTGTGACCCAAAGCCATCTTTGCCAGCATGCCTTTGGGTCACAGTGGGCCATTCAGTACCTCTGCCCAGTCCCTGGAAATTGGGGAGCAGCTGGGGCTGTGCACCCCTCTCCAAATACCTCTGCCCCTCTCAGCATCAGCCCTGCTGGGCTCCATGGGTAACACTTGCATCTCAGTCGACACTTCATACTTCAAGTGCTCACCCTTCACTTGTCGGAGCCTGTTAATCTTGGCAATTAGCTCTTGCTCTGATGCAATGTTCATGCATTCTCTCCCTCTCCCAAATCCCTCTAAGACCCCCTTGGAGTGTGTTCCTGGGCTGCTGCAGCTGCCTGCTTGACTCTGCACCATCCCTCCCCAGCAGAGCCTGAACGCTGCGGGGAAGCCAGGCACTTATTTAGGTGTTATGTGCACTTAAGACGCCTGCTCCCTGACATGGCTTTCTGCAAATCTGACAAGAGCAGTATGTCACCCTTCTACCTCTGCCCTCCCGTCCTGCTGGGGAGATGGGAGAGCCAAACGTCTCCTTTATGTCTGCAAAGCCCGAAGGCCTGATAAAGATTCAGGGTGAGCTATTGCTGGAATGAGGAGCAGGGAGAAATCCGAGCTGCATAATTAGGTACTTTGGGGACTGTATCAAAATGCAGCTGACTATAGATTTCTGTATGGTACGTGCTCTTCTGCATTGACTTTCCTGCTCCTTCTTCCACTAATGCACTGTGGGGTGGTGGGAAGCTCCTTGCCCAGGCCCCTGGAGAACAGAGCTCAGCGTGATACTGTGAAAGAGCTGAGCAAGAAGTTGGAGGTGAAGGGCTGGCAGGGTGCAGCTCAAAGCCTGGAGCAAGGAAACTTCAGCTGCTTGCTTCCTGGTGCTCTCTGCGCTTGGGCTGTGTGACTTGGACCCCCTCTATAAATAACCAGGTTCATGGACTCTCTGGTGCCACCGTTAATGTCTATTCCTGGCAGAAATAGCCCATAGAACCTAGCAAATGGTTTTAGTTAAAATTATATAATTGTGTAAACTGGTCAAAAATTGCACTGTGTTTTCTGTCTCAAATCAAGACAAAGTTGAAATATGAAAAATGTTCACAGAATGGGAACAAAAAAAGATTAAGAAATGTCAGACTTTGCCACTGACATTTTTGATGGAAATACTTTGACATTTGCAAACCCAAATGTTTAGTTTGTCAAACCAGATGGAAATGTCACACCAAGCCAAGTTGAAACGTTAACCTGCTGGCTCCCAGGAGGCTGCAGTCTCCCATGGGATCCCCAGCCCCACCCCTTGAGTTCTGGGAGCTGCCCTGTGCCAGGGCTGGGGGTTTGTCCCCCTGCATTTGAAGGCCCAATGCATCTGGGCAGACAATAATGGCTGAAATCCCCGTGAAGGAAGGCCATTCATGGGAATGGGAAGGGAAAGGAGGATTTGGTATTAGGATGCTAATCCGAGAGACGAGAAACCGTGTCCCCTCTCTTGCTCCACTCCACATTTCACTGTGGATTTGGGCAAGTCCTACTGTGTTGTGGTTCCCCCTTGCTAAACAAGAGTAGTAACTCTTCCTTGCTTCAGCTGGAGGTTGCAGGCTTAAATCCATTAACGTTTGTGAAGTGCTCAGATGTCAGAATAACGGAGTCCTGTGAGCTCTGGAGAGAGCTGTGCAGCCGTTTGGAGATGGCATCATGTGGTAGGTGGTGGGGGCTGCCCACAAACCCAGCAGCAGGAAATCCTCGTGGTGGGAATAGTACTTGAGCAGCAAAAGTGAAGCATGAAGGAAAAGCACACAGTGTGTCAGGGACTTGGGAGCATGACTGGCATTGTGGCCCAGTGCCGGGCAGCTCCAGACTGGGATTGCTTGGGAGAGGGGGTTGGGCTGCCCTGGCCCCCGGTAGCCTGTGGCCATTGGGGTATTGGTGTGCCCCAGTGGGGTGGGTGTAACCTGCTGAGAGCTGGGGTTTGCCTTTCCCACCTGCCACCACCTGGGTATTTTATTATTTATTTTTAGCCTTCTTATGGTTGCTTGAAGAGTTTGAGGAGAAAAGGCAAAGAGACATTTGAATTAAGGAACGCTTCTTGGAGAAGCTGTTCATGGAAGTAATTTTAACTGTATTTTGTTATTGTCTGGCAAAAAAAAAAAAAAAAGCCTGTATTTTTTTTAATCTGCCTGTACATTAATGTGCTGGACTGATGTCTGTAGGTGAGACATCATTCATTGTCTGCACAAACCTCTTGTCCTCTATTGCTTTTGAACCAAAACTACAGAGCCAACCACCACAGCTGTTGCCTCACTCCTGCCCATAAACAGATGTACCTCGAGCACTAGTTTCCATTAGTGATGCCTTTCTGCTGTTTAATTTTCTGGCCTTTGAACTAGGTAAGCCTCCAGTTGCTCTTTAGGGCTGGTGACCCCCAGAGCCCTCCTCACCTTGTGCCAGGGCAGTGAGGGCTGTGGCAGGGGTCATGGAGCAACAGCAGCCCAAGATGCATGGTCCGTGCTGTGGTGTGGGATGTCTTGTAGTGCTTATTAATGCCTCTGCTTTGCTTACCCAAGTGTTTAGATGGTTCAATACATTTTCAGACCTGTCCTTACCCTATTGTTGGGAAAGATTCATTAGGACTTTGGCTGGAAATTATAGTGACAGATAGAGCTGGGTAATTTATGGCTTTTCTTGAGGGTTCTGCAATTATTCAGTAAGTGTCTTTCCTTCCTCTACCTCTTGCCTGCCACTTGTTGGATATAAATATTGAATTTATTTATGGAAAAGTAGCCATTGACAAAGCTGTGAACAGCCAGGAGAAACCTCATGGGGCCCTTCAGGTGTCTTTGCTTGCTTTCAGCTGCTGGGATGGGTGCTCCCTTTCCTGTGCCTGCTCCTTGCCATGCATATGTGGCCTCTGCAGTGCTGTTGCCACCAGGTCTCCCCCATTCCTCCTTGCAAGGTCCCTGCTAAGCCTGGTCAGTGTTCATTTTGGTGTATTTATGTCAGTCCTCCCCTGCCTGTGATGGAGAACACCCCAAAGCCAGTGCTGGAGCTGGGCCATGCAGCTTGCAAAGCAAAGCCCTGGCTGAAGCCTGGTGTATCTCAAAGGGACCAATGGAGCTCCCCACCAGGGCACTCCATGGGACCCTGCTGGTTTCTGCCCGGCTGTGTGACTGCCCATCAACATCCAGATGTTTCAAAAGCACTGTAGATGCTTAACACTTTCAACCCCCCCAAAAGGGACCCATTAATGCTGACAAAGTCCAGTCCTGGCTTCTCTGTGCTGTTTTCAGCAGTGCTGGGGAGGAGTGGGGCAAAGAGGGGAGCTAGGGCCATCCACAGCTGGGCAAACAAACAGGCAGTGAGACTTGTCCCAGGAGAGAGATGTCACTGGGGTCAGGCACGATGTGGACCTTGCCAGACTGGCTGATCCTGTCAGATCTGGACTCCAAATGGGACTTCCCACCCTTCTGGCCTGCTTCAGAGTGGCTCTTATCCAGAACGACTTGGGGAGGTGCCTTACCTTGCTCTTGGGAGGTTGTTTGGCTGAATAAATGCCTGCCTGGTCTCTGCAGGCTCCTCCTCTGGGTGATGGGGAGGGTTGTTCTGAGTGCAAACTTGGCCCTCAAAATCAGGCTCTTGCTCCTGTTGTAAGAGATGCTTGGTGTTACCCCTCCTACATTCTTGGTCTGTCATTCCCAGAACACTGGACATCCCTAATGATGGGCAGGCTCCCTCCATGTCTTTGTAGTCCCTGGGCTTCTGCTGGGGGAAAGTGGGACTTAAAAGTGCTGTTATTCAAGGTGGAGCAACCAGGGCTGAGCTCAATGTCCTCAGTGAGGAGTTGCTATTGATGGAGGTGCTGGTACCATAGCATTTTCACTGTTATCTCTCCCACTCCTTTTGCATTTTTAACATTTTGTTTGAATTAGTGGGGCCTGCTCCTCACAGCGTGCATGACTTCGCATTTGTCTACTTTGGATTTCGTCCGCCATTGACTGGCCCATCCATCAAGCTCTCTTTGAGCCTTTTGAAGTTCCCCGTAGTCTTCTCTTGTTCTGAATGCTCTGTGCAATTTGGGTCCTCTGCCAGATTTTTCTTATGACATTTTTCATTCCCCTTTTCCAGATCATTAATGTATCTCTCTAACCACCAGTATTAACATGAAAACTTGGGGAGCCTCCCCATGAGTGCCGTAGCCTTCTGGAAGGTAGCCCTCATTAATATATGCTGTTTTGCTTCTCTGTTTCCAACCATTAGAGTTACTTTTTCCATTTGCTTTGCAAGCATTTAATTCCCTTAATAGCCTCTCACAAGGGACCCTGTCAAAGACCTTTGAAACCCCAAACACATTATGTCAAGTAGTTCTCCCTACTTCACCCTCCTGATGATGGGAGAAAGCATCCTAGCAGATTAGAGGCATGAACTTCCTTTCAGGAAGCCGGGACAGCTCACCCCTCTCTTAGTTAATTTACAGGTTTTAAAATACAGCTTCTTATGAGCACCTTCATCTCTTAACCACTGCTTCAATTCTCACAGCCTTAAAAAAGGATGTGTCTCCTACACCTG
>NW_009951958.1:2590988-2592466 GCF_000747805.2 Chaetura pelagica
TGGGAGCTGTCAGAGCCTTTGGGCGTTTCCCTTTCAACTCCAGCAGCTTTGTGCTGGACCGACTCGTACAGCCTCTGCTCCTTCAGCGTTGCTCTTTGTAGAAATGCTTCATTGTTACCACCTGAAAATAATAGGCATTTCTCTGCTGTTCCTGCTTAGGAACCAGCTGGTTTAAAAGAAACCTTCCTTGGCTCTGCTGCAAGGCCTCTGCCTGCCCTGGCTCTTCCCGTCGCGCCCTGGTGATGCTGGCAAGTCGAGTCACGCAGGGGTGCCAGGGGAGGAGGATGGGGCTGATAAGATCCCGGGCAAAGCTGGGCTGTCTCTTCATTAAAGCTATGGGATAGAAACCTGTTTCACCCGCCACCGTGTGATTAATGCCACTTTGCTCCCGTGAATCATCCTGGCCCCTGTGGAAGGTTTCCACTGGTTGCGCAGCAGGGCTGTATTTTTGTGGTTTTTATAAAGTTCTGTGCGATTTATGCGCTGCTCCTGCTTTAAAACACTTGTGGTCTCTATTCAAGGCTTTAGGATTTATTCTCCACTCACCTGGGACCTTGGGAATGATACTGCTGGTGGGATGATCCTGGGGCCAAGACACTGTTGTTATCAGAAACGATCCTGGCCACAAGGAAAGGAAAACCACTGTTTTTCTCTCCAGCAGCTATATCCATGAATCCTTAAACAGAAGGAATTATTTCCTTGAATAGTGCATACTGGTAAAGATGTTTAAGAATATGTGACAGCTCACTGGAGGAGGGAGCAAGATGGCTTTGGGGCTGTGGAGGGAATGCAGAGTTCCTTCACTGAGACCAGTCCCTCCACCAGGATTCCCACAGCACCCCTGAGCAGCTACCAGGCAGGAAAACCACTCCCACTTAATAAAGGGTATCCCCCCTCCTGCTGGGGTACCCAATACCCAAGCAGCTGGGGCAGTTCCCTGGTGCAGCTGCCTGCCCTGGCCAGGCCTTGAGGTTTTGTTTTTTAAACAGTGTGTGGCGACTTTTGCCTAAGCTTCTCCAGACAAACCTTTTGTGCCAGATTACCTGTCTAGTTGGGCTCTTATCTTGGTGTTTATCACCGCCACCCCTCGCTGTCAGCACTGTTTATAGGCAGGGGAACCGAAACCCCATGCTAAGAAATTTCCTCCTCCTCTTTTCTTTCAAATCTGCATCTGTTCCAGACTCCCTTTCATTAGAGACCACATGAAAGCCAAAATAATCCCAGGCTATCAGGCACAGAAACCTTCACAAGGTAAATAAGGCACACCCTGACCGAAGCTCTGCACTGGCACCCAGGGAGGTCCTGTTAAGCCCATTTCACTGGAGTCCTTATTCCTGGGTACCTGCAAGGCCGCCTGCACTCACGGGGAGTGTTTGCAGAAACAAGGTCAAAATGCAGAGGGCTGAGTTATGTTAGATCCCAAGTAATGTTAGGTCCTTCTGCTTCCCTATTAGTGCAGTGATGGTGCTGAGTAAGCA
>NW_009951958.1:2592527-2602105 GCF_000747805.2 Chaetura pelagica
AATATTTGTAGAGTTGCAGTGGGCTGTAAACGAGCGATTTTGGGGAGGCAGGAGCAGGGCTGATACCGATTAGGCAGGAAATGGCTCGAGGTGGATGGCATCCATATGGGAGAGCTGATAGATTTGGCGTCTTGCAGGCATCGCTTGATGGATCCACTGATAACCTGGCAGCAAAACAGAGCTGGGCTCTCTGATTCCCTGCCAGCAGCTGAGCCCCAGCCTGCTGGGGCGGTTGGCCTTTGTTAACACCTTTCTGCCATGGGAACCTGCCGCCCTGCCCTGGGGGCTGGTGGCCCCATGGTCCTCCCAGGAGCCCTGGGGAGCTTGGCCAGCCGGTCCCCACTGTGCTGCTTGTCAGGGATGCTGCTCTGGCTCATTCCCTTTGAAGGCTCAGCGTGAAATCTGGTTGGAGTTTAGGGAGGCAGGAGGGCAGTGTGCAGAGCAGCCTGCGTCCTTGGGATTAAGAAGCTTCGTTTTGCAGCTCTGGAAAGAATCAGCGGGTTTCCAGTCGGGGCTCCTGCCTTGCATTGGAGACAGATGGAGAGTGTGAAACACAGGGAAGGCGGCCGCCTGCTCCTGCCATGCCAGGGACTGGATCATTCATGGGCATGGGTCCCACTCCACATCTTTCTCTAGGTGGTTTAATTTCATGAGCAACTTCTTGTGCCTCCCAGTAATGTCCAAAGCCTCTGTGGAGATGGTGGAAAGCTGATGGCCCAGATGTGCTGTAGGAGGCCCTTGAGTTGGCTGGGTTCCCAGCAAGGTCTCCCCATGTTGCAGGGAGCTGGTGCATCCTTCTCCATGGTGCGTCTCCCTCTCTGGAGGCTGTCAGCCCATTCTCTGTTTTCCTCCATGCTCCTAAACAATTCAGGGCAGTGGAGGGTCCTGGCACCCACCTTCTCAGGCTCCCCATCCTATCCCCCCATCCCTCATGTGGGGGTTCCTTGGTACAGCGGGACTTGGCTTTGCCTGTGCTGGTGACAAGCGTGTGCTCAGAGCAAAACCAAGCTCTCATGGAGGGAGGTGAAATATGTAGTGTTTGCTCTAAAGCTGCTCAGGGTTACAGCAAATTTGGTGGCTAAAATATAGCCCCCAAAAGCCCCAGTAGCCCTCTCACTCTTTGGTTGCGTTAGTTTCAGGGAGAGCTGTTTGCTCCTGCACTCAGGTCATGGCCTTCTCGGCTGTGAGTCAGGACTGTAATTTCCCTGTGGTTATTTCTAAGATAACTTATTTCAGGTTTTTATGATGCTTACAAATTGGACAACATCTTAAAACATAATTCAGGCCTTAACTGGCTTTAAATGTGTGTGATTTTACAGGGATGCATAAAATATTTTTAAGTGTTGTTAAATTCCAGGGACTGTGGCTGTGGGTTGACAGGGAGGGAGGAAGGGTCTGACCTAAAAAGGATTTTGGAGATGCCAGCTGGGAACCAGTAACAGGAGCTGCTTACAGCCATGAGGAGCTGTATGGTTTGAGGTCATAGAGCACGTGACAAGTGTATACAGGCAGAGAGTCTGTGTCTCCTCTTCCCTTTAAAATTGGTTTAACTTATAATTTGTGCAAATTACTTGTGAAGCTGAGCACTCAACCATGATAGGCAAGGTGTGCTGTGATGCGGCGATGGCTCTGGGAATATGAGAGAGCAGATGAACTGGAATAAAGGTGTGTTCCTCTGGAACACTGCTCAAGGCTGCAGGAGCCATCTTGTGCCTTTTCATGATCTTCAACCAAACCCCTCTTTATGGGGTAGAGAAGGTGGCCACTCTGGGGACACAGCCAGCTGTGGGTTGGGTGCTGCTGCCCCAGCTTCTGTGGCACTCGCTTGGCTGGCAAGGATCCAGCTGTGCGCTGCTTCGGAGCTGCCATCGTTCCCACTGCTCATGCAGGGACACTGGCTTGGCTGGAGAGTGATGGTGCCTCACTCCCCAGCCTGGCCACCCAGCAAGGGGAGCATCCCAGAGGCAGCTTGCAAGGGTGGGTAAGGAGGCTTCTGTTATTTATTCTCATTGTTAATGAGCTGGCAGGAAGCACTGCTGGGGCTGGGCTGGGATTTGCCAACATGGACAGAAGTGGGGCTGGTCACACAGTGCATGGTCCTGGGGCAGGGGCACCCAGGCAGGTCACACTCGTGAAACCAGCAGAAGAGCCAACTCTGCTGGTGGGGAGAAGCTAAAGAAAATGACTGTGCAGAGCAGAGATGGAGGGAGAGCCAAATCACCAAAAATCCATGATCCTGCAGTGAGGAGCTGGAGCCAACGAGTGGATGCTGGGAGCAGTGCTGCTTCTGTGCAGGGAGGCTGGAGAACCATTCCAGGCAAGCTAGCTGTTGCAGAAGGTGACATCTGGGTGAGCAGAGCTGGGAGAGGTGGGAGCTGTGCACCAGCCTCCCTGCCCTTGTCTCTAGCATCTGAAGCAGGCAGGGATCTCTGTGGGTGTTTGTGTTTGCAGAAATAACACTGTCATCTTATTCTTCGCATTGGTGAGGGTGTGGGGATTTCACTGAAATGCAATCCCAGGAAAAGCTTGGGATTCTGGCAGCTGTTTCAGGCACATAAGGAAGATGTTATTGTCAAGTTCTTCCCTCCGTCCTGGTGGAGTGGTGCTGCTGAGGTGGCTAGAGGCTGGGGGAAGGTGGGGCAAGCCGGGGCACCCCTAGATGAGGCAGGGTGACAGTAGAGAAGCCAGGCAAGCTCTTTGGCATGTGGTCTGCCATTGATTGCAGTGGCACCCAGGGCTAGACTTGCCTGGCCTGCCAGCTTCTGCCTGCTTCCAGCCTTGGATGACAGCAGCTGCCAGTCTCATCGCCAAAGCCCACGTGAGTTTTCCTGCTTGCCTCTTTTCCAAAAAAAGCAACTTGCAGCCCACGGGAGAAAGCCAAGTGTAACAGCAGAGACGCTGTGATTATGCATTTTCTCACCAACACCTACCCCCGTCTGCAGGAGGAGGGACCTGCCTGTGCAGGCGTCCCACTGGCAGCCCTGCACCCCTGTCACAGGGGATGGAGTGGTGGGGTGGGGTTCAGCCACAGCCCCTGGGTTTACTGGCACTGGGAGCTTTCATAACTCCATCTGCCCAGCGGGAGAGACTGTGTGATTAACATCCCTCCGGAGCAGATTGCTGCACGAGGTGCTGCCCATCCCCAGGAGACACTCTGAGAAATCTTTGCAGGGAACTCCTCAAGGACAGGCAGAGTCGGGGTTGTCCCTTCCTCTGCACACAGCCTGTGCTCACAAAAGGTGCTGAGCTTCTGCAAGGCTGCCCCAGGGGACAGCAAAGGGTTGGGGACCAGCGAGGCTGATGCTGGGCTCTGGGTGTGTGCTGTCCTCTGTGCACAAGGCTCTGGAGGAGCCGGGGGATAGACTGTGTATTTGGGGGAGCCTTCCCCTGTCCCTGAGCTTCCCACGGGGCAGGTTTGCAGGCAGAGAGAAGAGTTTAGGTGAGGTAACAAGGTGCTGACAAGAACCGGTTTGTCTTTCTGGATGGTGTTTCACAACTCCTTGAGGGGCTGCCTCATCTCCGCGGGGCCAGGGGAGCGGGTCCCGCTCCCGGGACAGGGTGCGGGGGATGCCGGCTGCTCGTACGGATGCAGCCCGGCTCCACCATAAGGAAATGATTGAAGCTTTCACGATCTGTTTAACCGGTGACATATGTTTCCTGCAGGCGGGGCAGCGTGCATGGGGTACCGGCCGCTCGTCCCTGCCCGGCTCTGCTGCTCAGGGAAGGGCCCCAGACCCGCAGCCACGTTTGATACGGTCCCGGGCTCCCTGTGTGGGAAGGGGGAAATTGCTTGTGCGGCAAAGGGAAATAAACACGAGGAGACCAGCCCTGACCAAAAAAAAAAAAAAAAAAAAAAAAAGTGTTTCTCTAGTTTGAGGCCCCGCTACAGGCAAAGAGCTGCATCATGTGCAGTGGGGCTGGGGATGAAGGAGGGGGAAGCCAGAGCTGCGGTGATGTCTGTGAACTCCCTCTGGCTTACGGGGGGTCCCTCCCTCTGGGTCTCATCTCGGCTTTCATCGCTGAGACATCAGAAGGACCAACGAGGGGGGAGCTGTGTGTTGTGGGAAAGGTCTGATTGCCCAAAGCATCAAGCCTGGTTCAGCATCACCAAATTCAGCAGCAGCCATAGTGGGCTGAGTGCTTTCCCCAGGAAAGGGGCTATCCCCTGAGAATCACAGTCACTGAGCACCCTGGTGTTCGTTCCTAATCTCAGGTTTGTGGGGGTCCCTGCTCTGTCCCTTCCTGTACCACCTGGCTCTTTCTGCCCCATCCTTTGGCATAGGGAAAGTCAGGTAGGTGCCTTCAGCCAGGGGGGTGCTGGAGTGGCCCTGGGCATGAAGCCAGTGTTGCAGTTGTAGGAGCAAAGAGCTGCAAGGCTGGCAGAGTGATCACAGGGGATGCCTTGGGGCAGGGAACATCAGAAAAGGTCCCTAAAGAGAAAAATATTTGTCTCAGAACAGTCTGTGTGTCCCCACGGGCATTGGGACAGACAGAAGTGCTGCCACTGGCTGGATGTGCTGGGAATGCCCTGAACCAGCCAGGCTGGGGTGGAGACAGTTGAAGTGTCAGGCAGCTCTGAAGCTGTGAGCAAGAGGATGTGGATGTTATTTGGGAGCTGGAAGCAGAGGAGGCTGGTGATGATCCTTAGGTCTGAGACCTTGGGCTTGGCCCCACCAGACAGAGGCTGGTAAGTGAAGCCATGTGGAGGGCTGAGCTGGGGGAAAGGGAGAGGGCAAAGTGTTGGGAAAGATTCTTGACCAAGTGTGGGGTGCCACCGGATGCTGCCCTCACTGGGGATGAGGGAGCCCATGGCAGCTGGCAAGGCTGACCCCCTGCTGGGGCCCCTGCTCAGCCTGAAGCTTGGCCAGAACGAGTCTGAAGACAGGTTTGCAGCAGAGGCTGTAAACTTGGTGTGAGAGTGCAAGGAGGAGTGATGGAAGGAAAGGATAAGGAGGTTTTATGACGAGGTGAAAGCTCCAGAGGCTCCTCTGCCATGTTGTGGGTACAGCATCTTCTCCTGGCACCAGCAACCTGACAGCTGTGCCAATAGGAGAGAGCTGGAAGTAGGGCTTCTTGTCCCTTACTAGGGATTTTGGCTTTAAAACATAGCCCCTTTCCTTAGCTCCAGGGCAGAGAGCCCTGCAGCTTCCCTGTGCTGTAGGCTGGCAGCAGCTTCCTAGTTCTCCCATGAGGTCCCACGTCCTTCAGTCACCCAGCACCAGGCATGCTAAGATCTTGCACTCACCCCTGGAACATTGCCCAGTGCTGGAGTGGCAGCAGCCCTTCCTCACCATGTGCCTTTTCAACAGGGAAAGGTGACTTTAGGAAAGGACTCATTTGCTTATGAAGTTCTCTTAGTGAGTGTTTTTATCCTCACCTTGCTCCATGTTTGGTGCTTTTCTTCACAGGATTCAAGATATTTCTTGGAGTAGTGGGGAAAACTTCCCTTCCTGGGTCTTGCCTTGGTTCAGGATCTCTCAATCTGCTCCCGTTAGCACAGGCTGCCAAGCAGTGCCTGGTTTGGGGAAGCTGAGCTGACTCGATGAGACACCTTGAGCCCACGCATGTGTCGGTGGGGGCTGTTTTGTCCGGGATTGGTGTTACCCTTGGGAAGTTTGGCTGCAGTTGGCAGCAGTGAGAGTTCTCCTGCCGGGCTGCTGTGTGGTGGCTCGCTGCAGCCTGGGCTCTCTCCACAGCTTTTAGACATCCCAGCCCTGTGTTCGTTAGCAGATAGCCAAGGTTAGCCTGTGACTTGACATGGTGGTTTGTTCCAGCAGTGGATTAACTTCACGCGTTACAAATCAGTGCCGAATTTCTCAATGGTTTTGGCACCAGGCAGGTGCCTGGAGCACGTCGCAGGGAGGTGGAGGAGGGAGGAGGAAAGGACTGGGGGAGGAGGTGGAGATGGAGCAGGTGAACTTCGCTCTTCCAGCTCTGGAAAAAGAAAAAAAGCTCCTATTCCTGATGGGGCTGCTATTGCAGGGTGAGCCAGTGTTATTTTGCCCTGCTGGCAGCACTGCCAAGGCTACGCTTGGGTGCTCGAGCAGCGCCAGCACAGCGCGTCACGGGGCTGAGGCTGCTTCCCCAAAAGCTGCTCCCTTGCAGGCAGTGAGGCAGCCCACACTGACAGCCTGGGATAAGCAGCGATTGATCATCTTCCATGTAACTGCTAGACATGCCTAAATAATTCATTAATGGTTGGGGGAAATAAAAATATTGTGCAGTGAGTAATAGCTTGTGAGTGACGTTGTGCATTGCTCGAGCAGGTCACGGCGGCAGCAGCAGTGTGATGTTAGCTGTGCAGCACAGTGCAGAGCATTTTTTTGTTTTCCTTTTTTATTTTTCTTTTTTCCTTTCCATGTGAACTTTACTGCCTCTGGCTCCGTGCAAACGTGAAGGCCTTTTGTTTCCCAGGGAATTAGGGGGAGGTGGTGGGACCAGAGCGTGGGCTGGTGGCATGGGATGCAGGGAGGAGGTGAGGAAGAGAAGGGGCCAAGGAGAGAGCAGCCGTTCCTTCCCCCCAGACCCCCTTTTCAGTGGATAGGACTGGTGGCACTCTGCCAGGCAGAGCCCTCCCTATCTGGTCCCCACACTCTGCTGGAGAAGGGCTCCAGGCATCCTGTCCCAGCGCCAGCTGTGGGCAGGGAAGGGCCCAGGAGCCCCATGCCGATAGCGGTGACAAGGGACTTCTGTTTTTCTGAAGGGGTCTGGGAAACGTCCCCAGCTGCCTGTCTGTCCCCAGTGTATTGTGGTGTCATTCAGCAGGCTGAAAGCAGAACTCTGGTGCCCCATGAACATCCCAGGGCACAGGGCAGGAAGCCCCCTTGCCTCCCTTCATGGCTCCTGGTGAGCATCACACCAGGGCTGAGCGGGGTGTTTGCACCCCGCATATAGCTATGGATCTTGTGGGCTCCTGGAGGAAGCCCATGTTGCATCCCCCATAGCTCCTGCTTGTCACTGGTAAATTTCCATTTTAACATGAAAACAGCTGGTTTCATGGTACCTCTGTGTTATTTACACAGTCATGCACACAATCCATGCTGAGAACCATATTACTCCCTGCAGCAGCAGCCCTCTGTCTCACAGGTTCCTTGTGGGTAGGGGGGAGGTGATGCCAACCTCTGGGTCAGACCACCAGCATTTTTCTTGCCCATGGCCACCCTGGAAGCTCAAGGTGAATCTTGGGTGACTCAAGGGGGGGGGGGCAAACCCATCTCAGAGTGGTGCTGGTTCAGCCCAAGGGCAGGATGAACCTGTCTCCATTCACACCAGCTTGCAGCTGTGAACCTGGCACTCTGTGCCACCTCTAAGCCCCAAGGATGGGATGCTTGATGCACATCAAGGGGCAGAGACAACAACTGTTGGCCATGCTCAATAGTGCTTTGTTCTCAGCCTGGGAAGCAATGAAAATCCTCCTGCTTTGAAGCCTGAGGATGCCTTTTTATTATAACCAGGGCTTCTGGAAAAGGGAACTGGAAGTGCTTTCCCATAACGTGAAATAAAGCCCTCCTGGCTGAGACTATGCAACTTGCTGCATGTGAGAGCAGTGAGTCAGTGCAGCATGGGGCTGAGCTCAGTGCTTGCCCAGACACTGGAAATCACTGGTTCTGGAGGTGTGTTTAACTGGGATTTGGAAGAGCCTTGGTACAAGTCCTGTTGACCCTGCACTTCCCCCAGAGACCTGGCAGTCCTGGTACCTGGTGTGTGGTGGTGGGGGGGGGCATCCTGAGGGGAGGATGGGTGGTGGGCACGCCCCTCCCTGTGCCCCCACCAGCAGGTAAGCACAGGCCAGAGCTGAGCCATGCATGTGCCCTGGCTTTGTGTTTCAACAGCAGCAGCAGGTCATCTAGGAACAATAAAAATGATCCACTAATAGGAAAAGTACCGAGGAGATGAGAGGCGTTTAGCTCAAGTAGGAAGCCAGGCTGTAATTTACAATGGCCATAAAGTAGCTTGGTGTGGACTGAGAGGAGACCAGGCCCCCCTGTGCTGGCTGGGGAGCGTGGGGAGGTGTGGGTCATTCATCAGGAGAGAGTCTGTGAGCATCTCATGTTTGCATCCAACTGTGGGCAGCTGTAGGTGAGGGCTGGGGTGCATGGTGGCATCCCCAGGGTGACACTCGTGGCAGAGATGCTCCTGGGGATGGAGGCCATCAGGGTGCCCGTGGCTGCTGGGGAGGGGACAGGACTGGAGTTGTTCTGCATCCCTTACCACCAGGCTGGAGCACAGCAGGTCCTCCCTGGCACAGCCCCCACCTGGCTGGGAAACTCCTAAGCAGTGAGGCTGGCCTAATTAGTCTGCTTAATCTTCCCCCATAAATCACGCCTCTCCATCCCCTGCAGACTATCAGCCGCATCTGAAGTCATTAGTTAATTTAAACCTGGGAGTTCACACGTTGGCTTATCGGGAGCCATCTCCGTGCGCTCGCTCGGTGCCGGCTCTGGCTGCGCGATCCGATCCGCGCCCGCTTTGAAGCGGGATGGAGCGGGCGAGGCGCCCTGCCCGCCCTCCTGCCCGCTGGCAGGTGGGAGGGGACACGGGAGATCCTGCTTCTCCCCCTCTCCGCGCTCCCCTTTTTTGAACTTCTAACTCTGACTCATCCATTTGATCCGATGTTTTCACCTTTGTTTTACAAATAGCAGTTTGCCCGAGCGCTGGAAGGAGAAGGCAGCTCCGATGCTGCAGCGGCTTCCCCGGCTGGATGGGGAGATGCCCAGGTGCCCAGGGCGGGCAGGCAGCCAGGTGAGCGGGGCTCCAGGGAGGGAGGCTGGTGGGTGCCCAGCCTTCCCTCGCACCTGGGAGGGATGGGGGAAAGCTGGGATTGCTGTGGGGTGGCCACGGGAAGTGAGTGATTGGCTGGGGATCCCATCAACAGCTTGTATTGCCTGTCGGCTGTGCTGTCGCCTCTCCATCCTCATCCTCATCCTTTCTGGGTCTCTAACCTGGGTGAGCAGGACTCCCTGAGGCTCTAGGGTGGGATGTCCCCTCCTGCACGAGGATCAGGGCTTCCTAAAGTGAGCTGTGTTGGCTCGGGGACCATCCTAATGGCCTCGGTGCACCCCTGTCTTTGCAGTCATGCTGCAGGGGCGGGTGCCAGCAAGCCCCAGGGGCCAGCACAGCAGCACGCAAGCCAAGCTCCCAGTGCAAGGCAGGGAGCAGGATGGGGGGGGGCTGGCAGTGGGAGGAAAATAGCTGGGCTGGGGAGTCCCAACAGGAGCCTGAAACCGAGGGATCTGTCAGCTCCTGGGTGTTGTTCCACAAGGTGCTGGGAGGTGGGGAGTCATCCTGGCCCATCCTCAGCACCTATGGGCAGGCAGTGCCCAGGCTGGGGACTGCATGGCTGGGTACCTCTGTACAGGCACCTTGCCTGACAGAGCTACTCAGGGAAGTCTTGTCCCCACAGCAGCACCCCTGGGGCAGCTCTGTGTTGGGATAATAGCCAGACACCCCCCTGCACAGCATCCATGGCCCCCACGAAGGCTGCGTCTGCCTGCTTGTGCTGGCACAGGGTGTGTGGGTGATGCCAGAGACTTTGAGGGTGTGTGTCCTGCCCCTGCACCCTTCACACCCCCAGGCTC
>NW_009951958.1:2602273-2610980 GCF_000747805.2 Chaetura pelagica
AGTCATCCTGGCCCATCCTCAGCACCTACGGGCAGGCAGTGCCCAGGCTGGGGACTGCATGGCTGGGTACCTCTGTACAGGCACCTTGCCTGACAGAGCTACTCAGGGAAGTCTTGTCCCCACAGCAGCACCCCTGGGGCAGCTCTGTGTTGGGATAATAGCCAGACACCCCCCTGCACAGCATCCATGGCCCCCACGAAGGCTGCGTCTGCCTGCTTGTGCTGGCACAGGGTGTGTGGGTGATGCCAGAGACTTTGAGGGTGTGTGTCCTGCCCCTGCACCCTCCACACCCCCAGGCTCCACTCCTGCTGCTCCTAGGAGGGTGAGGGCAGCTGCTCCCACTGTGACCTGCCAACCCCACCTGCTGCCAAGGATGCCCTGTGCATCCCTCAGGCTTGGGGACTGACAGCCCAAAACAACCAGAGCAGCCAGTGCTTTGGGGCTGCATTTTTTGGCCAGAGCACCCTGACAGGGCCCCTTTAAAGCATCCTGGTTGCTCAGCAGACAGTCTGGGTTGCAGAAGGGAGCATGATGTCTGTGCTCCCCAGTTGCCTTTGTGGCCACCATCTTCCCTTTGCTTCCCCATTCCTAAGAGGAACTGCAGCCGTGTTTGGTTTTGTAGTCCAAACTCTGGATTTATTGCTTCCAGGTCTTGGTGTGTTTGTTCATTAAATGAAAGACGGCTGGGTGAGCCTGTTTTCCACTCCTCCAATCCCCTCCTGCAGCTCAGAGGGGGTCCTTCAGCTTCAGGATGGTGCTTCCCTTCATGTCTCACATCTACATGGGACGATGTCCCATGAGATGTGTCCAAGTGCCCCTGTTCAGCCCTAAACCTGTGCTTGGGGTGATAGGGACAATGTGGGTGCAGAGGGCAGGTGTTGGTATCACCCTGGGCACTGCTGGGAAACAGCACGTGGCGCTGGCCAGGGAGCCCTGGCTGGGCATGCTGGAATTCTCCCTTGTCCCCAGGCTGATGCTCCCCTGCTGCTGCAGCCGGAAGACATGAGCTCCCGATTAAAGGATATTTCAACCAGAGAGAGGAGCTGTGGTGGCCGGGAATGCGCAGCAGGAGGGGACAGGGACGGAACATGTGAGCGATGAGAGGAGAAACCAATTTAGGCTGGAATGTAAATACGGCAGCAGCACACTGCTCCAGGGGCTGTCACCCCCCTCCTGATCCCAGGAACCAGGGTGAGAGCGACCTGCAACAGCTCAGACCTCGTTGGTGCTACGGGACAGCAGAGCCTGCAACTTGCCTGGGCAGCATGCAGAAGTGAGGAAGAGGAGGGACAGGGATTGTTGTGGAAGCCCAGTCCCACTGCTGCTGCTCCTGCTCTCTGCAGCAAAGGTACCATGGGTTACATGTCCAGTTGTGGAGGGACAGAGTCTCAGCAGTCCCCTAATAATCCTAAGAATCAACAGCAGTGTCTATAACCCCCCTGGATGTGTAGAACAACATCTCAGAGTTAGAGGGGAACTTCTCAGCAGGATTAACTCTGAAACCTAGTGACAACACTGTAAATATCTGTGCTATCTGTGTCCCTGCTGCTCATTTTAGCAGCCAGCTCTTACTAATGAGCTTTACTCAAAAGAACTAGATTTGCCTGTAAGAGCAGCCTCTGGGGATCAAGAAGTAAGGTTTAAAGATGCAAATATTTTGTGAGATATCCAGATATAAATGTCTTTTTTTGTTATTCCTTAGTCTGGAGTCCAGGGATAAGCTTTAAAGGAAGCAACAAAAGATCCTCCAAAACGTGAGACAGACAAACTTTTAAAAAGAAAATACCAAATAAAATAAAACCACAATTATTTTCTATTTTTTTTTAGCTTAAAACCACTGAATTTGGAAAAGTTGCCGTCTGCTTGCCCAGGACGGTGCAAACACGGCTGCCCCAGCCCTGGGGAGCAGGTCTGGTTTGTCCACCCCTCTCCCGTTTGCAGAGCATTGTCATGGTGAGCCGTGCCCTCTCCAGCAGGTGCCAGCAGCAGTGGCATGGGACAAACCCCTGCCAGCCCCCTTGCTACCCAGAGCGGAGGGAGCTCAGCAGATGGGGCCACAGCACCCCAAAAAGCTACAGGTGACAACAAAGTGCCTCAGACTGGCAGTAGGCTCCTCCTCTGCCCTGAGGCTGGACTCTGCTGTGAAGATCTGAGCTTGGTCACAGATGCTGGGAGAATTCACACACCGAGGCAAGTTGCTTTTGGGGTTTTTCTAATCTTCCACATAGCTTTGTTTTTTTCTTTTTCGTTTTGAGGCAGGAGTGCTAACTGCTAAAGATGCATATGGAATTTGAATATGAATGATAAGAACAGCTGTGTATATCTATTATGAATGAACATAAACAGAAATGTATAAACTGAGATTTTTGGGGCTTTTGGAAGAATTAGTGCCTTTGTTCCTGGATTTTTTTCCTATCAAAGTTTGAACCAAAGCCCATTAGCCTGGACTTTCCCGTAGCCGACAAAGCCAGGAGCTTCATTTCACCCTGGCTCTGAGCCACGCCGAATTCTCCTCAACAGCTCAGTGAGCC
Organism: Chaetura pelagica; assembly: GCF_000747805.2. Taxonomy (NCBI): domain Eukaryota; kingdom Metazoa; phylum Chordata; class Aves; order Apodiformes; family Apodidae; genus Chaetura; species Chaetura pelagica. Next base: position 2,604,805 of record NW_009951958.1, read on the forward strand.
CTAATCCTAACAAATTTACCCAGAGAAGTGGGTCTCTTATTACACAGCCTAATTTGAATGCTTTCCAAGGTTAATTTCTGCTCCCTCTCCAAATGTGCCTTCCCCTCTGGAGCTGACTCCCCCATTTCCCAGCCCCCCAGCCCAGGAGGGACAGCCTCCTTCACCACTGCAATGGTTTTTAAATGAGAAAATAATGTGATGTGTGTCCCTGGGTCCAGGCTGTGCCCGGAGGGTTTCTTAATGCCGAGTGACTTCCTTTCCAAATTAATTGCAACTTTCCTTGGGTGAAAATAGCCCTGGAAGCCCCTTCCCCACAGGCTCTTCCGTGTGTGATATATACTTGGTTCATAATCTGATTTCTGTGACTGTATTTCTTCCTTCCCCTTCCCAGCATGTGGTGATTGCTGGCAAGGGCACAGGCAGGATGACCTGTAGACAAGGTATCGGAGGGGAGCATTGGTGCCACCCAGCCAAGCCCCCACAGCTTTCACTTTGCAGCAGATGGGGCAAGAAAACCTCAGTGTGGAGAAACCAAAGGCCGGTTCGGAGCAGGTATAAGCACTCGGATCCATCATGGAAGGATCCTGCCCTGCCTAGTAAGTGGCTGTCACTGGAGCTGGGGGTGAGGGGCTGCTGGGGTGGTACAGACTCACAGGCACCAGGGGATTAAATTGAAGGGTTTGGTGGAAAAAGGGTCTGGAGGAGTTAGGAGTCCACCCTGCCCACCAGCCTGGCTGGATGTGGCCACAGGGGTGCTTTCTGCTGTTTTTTGCAAGAAGCAGAATTGCTGGTGTGGAACAGCAGCCTTACAGCCCTGGGCAAGGACTGTCCTACACCCATAAGGCAGTGAGGTGGCTGGTGAGGGCACAGGGCACCCTGCCCATCTCCCAGCTACTACTGCTGCTAAGACTCCCCCTGCTTGCTCTACTTGCTGTGTTTTGCTTCTTTAAACTCAGTTCATGCCTTTCTAATACCATCACAGGTAGCACAGCATCCCACTGCCCTGGCAGGTGATGGGACAGGGAAGGGGCTGGAAACACATCCTGTGCCATGCCAGGGCTGCTGGAGCAACAGCAGGACCAAAGCACTAGAAGCAGTGCTGGGAACAGTGCCTGGCTCTTCCCAGCAGGGATGTCACAAAGATGTCCTCTCCAAAGTGCCTCTACAGGTCACATCTGCTGCCAGGTAACCTCCTGTTGCTGCTCCTTGTCCCTCTGAAGCCCAGGTGCCCAACACTGCCCGATGCTCTCAATGCTGCCCAATATTTGTCTCTCAGAGCAGATGCCCACGTTTGATAATTTTGCTCCAGGCGTATGAGCTGCACGTATCAAAGCTGAACCACATTTATCTCCTAGCTGTGTTCCTGCCTGCTCCCAGCCCAAGAGTCCCAGAAGAGGGGCACTCACAGCAGCTCCCCAGCACCATGTGTCACAGTGCCTTTGAGGTGATGGTTTGGGGGGAGCTAAAGCCCCAGGGCAGAGCTCCAGGGTGTGGATCAGCGGGAATGTTGCTCTCCTGCCACCAGGAGAATGCTGGCCACTGCTGTAAGGTCAGCCTTAAATAATGGGAATGATAAAAATAAGGCAGCCTGGAGGGAAGCAGAGAGCAAACTGAATCCTAATGAGGTTTCACAGGAGCATCAGCATGATCGTTTCACAGAAATAATTTTTAAAAGGGGAAAAAAAATTATCAAGGTTAGGGTGAAGAATGTAGGGGACAGCAGCCAGGGAGGGCACAGTCCCACAAGATGGCCTGTGTCCCTGTCACCTCTGAGATCATACACCCATGAGCTGTGCCTGCCCCGTTGCAGTGGGGAGGGTCCAGGGCAAGCCCTTGGCCACAGAGGGGGTGGGAAACGGGCTTGAAGGATGCAGGAAGAAGGTGCTCTGTGCAGGATGTGACCTGGTGTCTTTTCACCAGCTTTATTGCAGCTGAGTGCAGTGCCTGGTGCAAAGGGGCAGGACGTTTGCTTTTAGGGATGGCCAAAATTTACCAAGAATTGTGGTGACAAAGACTGAAAGAGGAAGTTTTAGAACAGAAATAAAATGTTAATACCTCAGTACTTAGGGCGATCCTTGGTGCCAAGGCAGGAAAGTGATAGTGTGGGGAAATAACCACGGAAGCAGGGTGAGGGCAGGTTGAAGAGACTGCAAAGAAGAGGATGGTCAGCGGCTCTTCAGGAGGTGGCAGGGACCAAGCCCTGAGTCTGGAGCCCCCAGGATCCCTCCTGAGCCCCGACAGCACCCGACCTGCTGCTTAGATAAGCCTGCAATGCCCTAGCCCTGCTCGCCCTGCTCCTGCTGGCCTCGGGCCAGGCAAAAAGCTCCTCTGAGCACGGTGGGGACGACTGGTCCAACCTCGTGCAGCTCCAATTATCCCAGGCTGGAGACTTTCCAGGAATCCCATCCCCTCTTTTTCTCTCTCCCCCGACCCTGCCTCCCCCAGTCTCTCCCCCCTCAAAGCAATTTGACTTTTATAGTAATAACTTCTGAACTCTGAATTGGGGCCATGCCAAGGAAAGCAGCAGAAAACAATGTGATGGGCCTTGGCAGGCGCGGAAACTCCAGCGACCGAGACCAGCCCTAAAATAACTTTCGAGCGATTGTTATTTATTCTGGGAGAAAGTTCGTTCATTCACAATTTGCAGAGGAGATAAATCAGGGTGGGCTTGGGCTGCAGAGGCAGCACACCACAGCTGCAACCATGGGGTGACTGCTCACCACAGTCCTCATGCACGTCTGCATCCCTGTGCCCTGCAGACAAAAAGAAAAACCCAAACAAACCACTGATTTTTTAATATTTTTTTTTTAGGGGTATTTTTGTTTTGCTGAGGCTTGAAGTTGGTAGTCTCTGTGTGCCACTGGGTGCAGGAGGCTGCACACTGTGTATGTCTGTGTCTTGCATGTGTTTTTGCTTCCCCTGGCACACTGTTAGGTGTGACTGCTGTGCTGCATGTCACCAGCTTGCACACCTGCCCCTGGGTTGAGCACAGTTGAGCCTGTGGTGTTTGGCAGCAGTGGGTGGTGCAGGCAGCCTCAGGCAGGGAGTCTGGGCAGCATCCTGCTGCGGGTCCTGGTGAGCATCAGCCTGTGCTCAGCGGCTGCCAGCCCACATCAGCTGGACAAGAAGCAAGTTATGTGACCTCAGTAATGCAGGGACATTCCCACAGCTCCCAGCCTGCCATGGCTTCCCTGCAATTCACCAGGGCTGCACCAGAGCTGCTGGCCCTGCCAGGGGAACCTTGGGCAGGTGCAGCAACTGCAGTTGGTTTCTGAATCTGAGAAAATGCCCCTTGGAGGAGGCAGCCAGCAGGGAGGCAGTCCCTGGCAGCACCACATCTGCTCGTGCTGCTGTGTTCTATGGTACCTGTCACCACGGCCTGGACGCTGGTCAGGATCTGAAGAATAGTAGCGGGCACCTGGGCCCTCACCAGGTTTTGAGAATAAATGGTAGGAAAACACTGATGAGGGCTGGGAAAACCTCTCTCTGCGGGCAGGTGGGTGGAACAGGGATGAACAGTGGCCTGACTGGGCAAAATGGGCATTGCCAACTCTGCGTGCATATCATCTCCTGGAAGGATGTACATTCAAGACCACCAGCCCATGAGCACCTCCAGGACAAGGTTCAGTCCCTCTTCACTGGAGCACTGGCCAGCTCAGCCACAATGCCACAGAGGCATGGGGCAGTGTCACCATCAGCACCTGCCCTGCATATGACTCCTGGGGGGGTACACTGCTCTGGAGAGGGAAAGCTCTGCCATGCCCCGTCCACCTAGGAGGGCAGCAGGGCTTGCCCAGGCCATCACCCTCCTCCTCTGAGGGACCTTGCTGAGTGTCACCTAATGTTTTTGCTCTTGGATTTGTCTCTCTGATATGTGGATACAGTGGAGATGGGGCCCCAGAGCTGCAGAAGAAACCCACCCCAGTGCTGCTGAAGGGTGATTTGGTCCTGTCCCTTGCTGAGCAAGGAGAGAGAGGGTTTATGTTTAGCAACACAAATTGTGGCTCTGCCACCATGGCAGCACAGGCCATGGGGAGAACAGGGTTAAAGCTGGGTCAGCCACGGGGCAGAAGCAGCTCTCTGGCACATGCAGCTTCCTTCATGGCACGGTGCCTGCGACGGTGAGACTGGCCCCGCTGGGCCACATCCCTCATCCTGCCAAGCAGGAAAATCTTCAGCCCCATGCTTCTCCTCACCTCTGCATATCCCCTGCCCTCTGCCCATCCTCCACCCGCTGCCCTGACACTGCTGCCCCGTGCCTGCCGAATGACTTCCAGCCTCACTGCTCTCTGGGTTCTCTGAAGAGCTTGTGATCTTGGCAGGCAGCTTGGGGTCTTCCTAGCCATTCTTATAATGATTGTTTTTGTTTTCCTGGCTCAAAGGGGCTCTCCTCTCACCTCATTCCCAGCTTGCCCTGAGCAAGGTAGGTAGGACTGAGCACAGAGAGAGGGGAGCAGGGAGCACCCTGTGCTACCAGGGCAGGGCACTGTGGAGGGATTCAGGAGGTGGGGCAGAGGGGAGAGGCAGTCCTAAAGGTTCAGATGGGAAATCAACACCTACTTGTTTAATTCATTAGTTTCGATTAGTGACTCTGAAGCTTTGATCAGTTAATGGGCTCCTTCCCACTGCTAAATCTCCAAGAGGAGCTCAGCAAGGTTATCTGCACCAGCCATAGCAAGGGAAGGACAGGGATGAGAGCAATTGGATTAGGAAGCTGCTAAATGAATGAGCCAAACTGAGCCTGAATGGGGATGATGCAAGGTGGCCACAGTGCTAAAATACAGGGCACAGCATCTCGCCGTGGCTGTGCCTGGCTGGGGCAGTGCTGGGGAAGCAGCTCCCCCTGGACACCAGCCCAAGCTGAGGTTTGGGATTGTGTTTGCCATGTCCTGGCAGATCACACCACCGATATCTTCGTCTTCCTGCATGGGCTGCATCTTCCTCCAAGGGGGAGTTTGTCCACAGCCTAGGTTTGGTTGTTAATTAAATTAACTGAGAAGTAACCTATTTCTGATGATGATGTGGTACTGTGACCTTTGGTTATTTCATTAAAATACACACGTATATATTTGTTTTCTGCGGTTATGAATGTAATTCCACAACCCACTTAGGAGCTGGTAATTTTCTGGCTGAGGTGGGAAGTTGCTGACAACTTGTGATACATGACAAGATTGATTGTATTTGCTTACCCTTTAACCTAATAAAGAAAAATAATGTTCTTTAGTCTGGCTAATTCTCTATAAACTTGGGCATTGCTTTAATTCAGCTGGAAGTGCAGGTGCTGAACCATGCCATTGCTAAGGCAGAAGTCCCTCTCTGCAGGTCCTCTCCAGCTCCCACCTCAGGGGGACCTGTGTGGTAGCATCATCCTCGAGGGCATCCAGCACCCCTGAGGGCGCTGGGGTGGCTGTGGCAGGGAGGCGGCTCTATAGCCCTGTGCATCCTGCTTGCTGGGAAAGAATTAACCAATTTACTGCTAATTGTGTTATCAGCAGCACATCTGAGCAGCTGCTGGGGCAGCAAACCCCACCCGAGGACAGGGAGCACTTCAGAGGCAGCTGTGCCTGCTCTCAGGTTTCCAGGTCCCCCTTCTCCCACTGCAGTGGCCCCATGACCTCTGAAAAGAAGGAAGCTCTGCAGGGCAAACCTGGCCAGCTCTGCAATGCTGCTGTGGCCAGGGAGGGCTGAGACCCTGCCTGGATGACCTTGGACATGCTGCACTAACCATGCCTGGCTGTTCAGGCTCCCACAGCATCTGCCTGCCTTCATGGGAGATTGATGGAGTTTTTAAGTGGCGATGAAGTGGGCTGGGTGGTGGGGTGCATGGTGCAGGGGGAGAGCCAGCGCTGCTGAGGGGTTCTGCCATCCTCTGCATCTCCTCCTTCATCCTCCCTTCCCAGGGAAAGCCCTCTCAGGGGGATAGGGATTAGGCAGAGAGAGCAATGTCACGACACCACCGTTTCTCTCCATGACTCACCCACCCTCAAGGGAATCATTTTGTCTGGGATGTTCTTACTCAGTTTCGGAGCCCTGCGGCCAGCTCAGCTCCTCCAGCCTTTGGATTAAGATACAGACAGGCCGATGGCATCAGGGCATCACGTTGCCCAAAGGTGATGGATGAGAGGCATAGCAGCGTGCCCCAGACCTGGGGATGCGGGGGCAGCAGCATTGGAGCT
>NW_009951958.1:2611174-2614876 GCF_000747805.2 Chaetura pelagica
TTTTGCCCTCTCCAAGGCTGGGCTGCAGTGGCTGGGCTGGTAGGGGCTGCTCACCTGCCCAGCAATGGTTTGCCTGCTGGGAATTGCCGTTTTTGCCTTTGCCAGTGTGCTTAAAAATAACCCGCTAGCTTGTCAAGGTTATAAACAGAGAACAAATTGCTTTCTGAGTTGATTAAACTGCTCGGCGTGGCTGCACACGCGGCACTCCCCGCATGGCTGGGACGAGCCGGAGCCTGGCACGTTAATTTGCACTCGGCAGTTCCTGTGCTAATAAGGCCTTGATGAGCTGCCTCCTCTTACCCTCAGTGCCGATCCCTTGGAGCAATGCTTGGCTGGGCCCCGAGGCCTTCAGGGGCTTTTTTGTCTTTTCAAAATGGCTTTTTTTTATTTCCTTTTTTTTTTGCCTTTCCATTGCTTTTGAGCAACGCCGTGTCCAGAGCTGCCCCAGAGTCACTGAACCAAATCTCCGGAGTATTTCACTGGTCAGTCAATGGAGGAGAGGCAGCAGCACACTCCAAAATTCAGCTGCAGGGAGTGATACCCACCTGCATCCCCAAAGTGCTCCTGGGGACTTTTCTCCCAGCCAATGCCCTTGCCACCATGTTTAGCATCACCCCATGGTGCTGCAGCCACGACGGGGTCTCTGCGCATAAAAGAAGTTTCCAAATATAACCAGCCTCTTGCTTTCCCCACCCTCCCCTTCCAACTTGCTGGGAAAATCCCTTTCTGCCTAAAATTATCCAGATGTGCTTTACAGCTCAAGGGGAGTTTGTGGGAAAAATACGAGGTTCCCTGGATGAGATGTTTCCTGAAGCGTGGGGCTGGGAGCTGGTTCCACTTTGGAGCAGACCCGCACCGCTCACACGCCCGCCGCTGCCAGAGTTTGGCTTAGTTAGGCCAGATCAGTTTTATCCCTTAATGAGAACTAGGGAATAAGGGCTTTTGTTGTTGGTTTGTTGTTTTGTTTTTTTTCTTTTTCTCTTTTTTAATTCATACTGTGCATTGGGAAAGGGGGAAAGAGATTTCCTAACAAAACTGATGCTTCCTAGCACTCCGGTTCTAGATGCTGTACTTGACTTTCATGAGTTATGTAGAGGTCATCGGTGCTGCTGTATCCCCCCAGGACCCTGTACCCCAATGAGCATTCCAAGGAGCTGTTGCCAGCAATTCATCTAGGGACCAAATCTGGGGCCACGTGGTGCAAATGGCCCAGTTTTCCCCCAAAGGACTGAGCCCATTTGGGGGCTGCTCACCCTGGGCAGCTTCCACCCGACAAACGCATTTTTTGTGGCGACAAACCAGCTGTGGGTGGGTGCAGAATTCTGGGTAGGGGCTTCACATAAATCGCAGCAATTTGCTGGCTCTGCCACTCTAAATCCTGTCTAATTATACCAAGGGTAGCATCTGACATTAATTTGTTACAGTATTTGTGTACGGAGCACTAGACATTTTGGGGACAGATATAAGAGCAGACTTCAGATCTCTGCCCTTGCAGAGTTGCAGACAATTCTGGCCATCTGGTTACCTGCATACACTGGAAAATTGGTTATTTTTAACATCCTAAATACTATTATTTTGATTTGTAATCATTATACAGATGCAAAATTAGAGGCTGCATTTGGGCAGCACTGGGGGGGGGAAAAAAAAAAAGAAGAAAGTAAAACCAGGGAAATATTGTCCCTCTTTGCTCCTAGCTGCCCTTTTCAGTCTCTGAGCTGTAAAATAAGATTGACAGCAACTTTGAGACACCAGCAGCAAAGTGCAGCCCAGGTCATGAGCCCATGGAGTGCTCTGGAGAGGAGGATGCCTGGGATCCACGCTGAGGAGTAGCCGGTGTGGACTGAGCCGTGAGGTGTCAGGTGTTTAACCAGCCTGCTGCTGCTCTTTGAGGATATTACTGCTTTGCTAGATAAGAGAAATTCGAGGGATGTGCTATACTTAGAGTTTCAAAACACACTTGGCATCAGTGCAGATCAAAGCCGAATGGTGCAGGCAGCGTCCCGGAATAGAAGGCGAAAAGAGGGAAAAGATTTGGAATTTACTGGGAGGAAAAAAAAAAAAAAAAAAAAAAAAAAAGCCAAAACCAACAGCACAAGGCTGCTGAGCTAAAAATAGCAAAGAAGGTATTAGCGGCAGCTCCGCACTCAGAGTGACATTCGGCTCGGGGAGAAATCTCCTACCCGAGGAAGAAAACCATGGCCACTGCCAGAAGCCTCTGCTGCCCCAGCCTGGCTCCCACCTGAATCCAGTTGAGACCAGGAGGGTTTGGGTGAGCCCCCGCAGGGCTGTCAGCTTGTCCCTTCCAGGCAGCCCATCCTGTCCCACCATCTCAGGTTGTCTGCATCCCATGGGCAGCTGTTTCCAGTCCCACAAATGGGAACAGTGCTGCTTTGTCAGCTCCTGTGCTGGCTGCCAGCTGTGACCTGGGGCTTTTGCACAATCTTGGTCTGCCCAGGGACATGGCTGTTCCCTGATGTCGGGTGACAGCAGGACCAGGGCACACATGCCCTCCCTGCAGCAGCACCCAGCTCTGCTCCCAGCTCTGCTCCCAGCTCTGCAGCGATGTGCGGAGCTGAGATGCCACATGCTGGCTGTGACCTTGGCCCTTCCTCCTCCTCCTGCTCACCCCAACCTTGCACTCGTGGTAGCAGTGACAAATCCACCTCTTGCCACCAGGGCCAGTGGCACCCAAAATGTATCTCTCCCAACCCAGTGGGACACGAGGAGGGCAGGGTGACCCACCCACAATGCCCTGTGGCACTCCTGGTCAGGGCTGTGTTTTGGGACAAGCTCTCCATGCCATGCCCAGCAGGGATGAAGCACGGCCTCCAAACCCACTCTCAGAGCACGAGGGTTGTATTGCAAACCTGTGACAGCTGGGGGTGCTGGGGAACCCCGCTAAAGCATCAGCTGCTGACAGGGCTCAGCTGATGGAGACCAAAGCCAGGGAAAGACCCACAGAGGGTCACCTGTGAGTCATGGATGGGTGGGAACTGCTATAAACAGCTCACATACCCTCAGCTGCGTTTGGGGGTGTTTCCCCACAGACCTGAAAGCTCTAAGCTGGAAGTGAAGGAGGGTCTTGTTTCTTGCTGGCTTCTTCTGCCCTTTTCCTGCTTGGGGGTTTGAAGAGTGAAAAAAAATCCTGTCCTCTCTTGGGAGGAGAAAGAAATATTTCTGAAGCACCTCAAGCCATGGAGCTCTTCTCTAGGTTAGTGCAATCAAGCTAATTTCAGCCCCGGGAGGGAGTGGGGTGGGCAGATAGGCTGTCCCTGCTGCACAGAGCTCTGAAGCTCCTGTTGGGCTGCAGGGGATGAGCCCACTGTAGCAGAGGTGCTGGGGGGCTGTTGCCACATCCCCATTGGTTCTGGCAGCTCCTGTAGTGGCTGGGAAAGGGCTGTATCCTGTACCACTGCAGTGATGCAAGCATCTCCCTGAAAATGGCTGGATCCCAGAGGGATGGTGTGTGCCTCCCGGCCAAACATTCTAGTGGACCAGCATCCTGGGGCACCGCTGAACCAGCCCCCTGCCCCCGCGGGGGTGACAGCTCACCCTGTGCCATGCAGGACACCGTGGGCTGGGGCACAGTGACATGTCCCCGCGGTGGCTGAGGGCTGGGTGCTGGAGCGTGTGCCGGGAGCCAGTCCGGCCCCGCCACGGGCTGCCGGTTTCCTCTGGGGGCTGCCAGGGCCCCGCCACCCG
>NW_009951958.1:2614886-2615483 GCF_000747805.2 Chaetura pelagica
CTAACACTGGTATCTCTGTTAACGTTGCCATAAAGCCATGAAGGTAACTGGATTGCGGAAAGGCAGGGAGACCAGCGGGTTTGGAGCTGTTCCACAGCACTGCTATTAGAGAGCTCAAAATGAGAGTTATTAAATTACTGCCAGGTACTGCAGGCTTTTCCTAACAGAGAGACTCCGGCTTGGCTCAGAAACTTAAGCTCTGGCTTGCTCAGGTTAATTAAAAGAGAGCTGGACATCTTCCAGGGCCTTGCTTCTCATTCCTGACAGCCACCCCTCCCCTCCAGCGCCCAGTCACAATGTGCCATGAGCACCCATGGGGTGTTACCCTGCTGGGGATACCAAGGATGCCCCAGCATTAGCACCAGGCAAGCCGGGGAGGGCAGGGTTTGATGTCCCACAGGATGGTGCCTGAAGTGTCACTTGCAGTCCCTGGGTGCCTTTGCACCATCTGGCTTGCCATGCTGTCCCCAGACCCATGGAGCATGGGAGGTGCTGTGGGGCTGGAATCCCAACTCTTTCATCTGGGAAATGGCCCTTGGGATCCCAATGCAGGCAGCAGGCAGAGGCTTTTGTGGTGCTCACTGAAACAGCTGCTGC
>NW_009951958.1:2615898-2618217 GCF_000747805.2 Chaetura pelagica
AAGGGGCTGTATCCTGTACCACTGCAGTGATGCAAGCATCTCCCTGAAAATGGCTGGATCCCAGAGGGATGGTGTGTGCCTCCCGGCCAAACATTCTAGTGGACCAGCATCCTGGGGCGCCGCTGAACCAGCCCCCTGCCCCCGCGGGGGTGACAGCTCACCCTGTGCCATGCAGGACACCGTGGGCTGGGGCACAGTGACATGTCCCCGCGGTGGCTGAGGGCTGGGTGCTGGAGCGTGTGCCGGGAGCCAGTCCGGCCCCGCCACGGGCTGCCGGTTTCCTCTGGGCGCTGCCAGGTCCCTGCCAGCCGAGCCGGAGGTGAGGCACTAACACTGGTATCTCTGTTAACGTTGCCATAAAGCCATGAAGGTAACTGGATTGCGGAAAGGCAGGGAGACCAGCGGGTTTGGAGCTGTTCCACAGCACTGCTATTAGAGAGCTCAAAATGAGAGTTATTAAATTACTGCCAGGTACTGCAGGCTTTTCCTAACAGAGAGACTCATAAAGCCATGAAGGTAACTGGATTGCGGAAAGGCAGGGAGACCAGCGGGTTTGGAGCTGTTCCACAGCACTGCTATTAGAGAGCTCAAAATGAGAGTTATTAAATTACTGCCAGGTACTGCAGGCTTTTCCTAACAGAGAGACTCCGGCTTGGCTCAGAAACTTAAGCTCTGGCTTGCTCAGGTTAATTAAAAGAGAGCTGGACATCTTCCAGGGCCTTGCTTCTCATTCCTGACAGCCACCCCTCCCCTCCAGCGCCCAGTCACAATGTGCCATGAGCACCCATGGGGTGTTACCCTGCTGGGGATACCAAGGATGCCCCAGCATTAGCACCAGGCAAGCCGGGGAGGGCAGGGTTTGATGTCCCACAGGATGGTGCCTGAAGTGTCACTTGCAGTCCCTGGGTGCCTTTGCACCATCTGGCTTGCCATGCTGTCCCCAGACCCATGGAGCATGGGAGGTGCTGTGGGGCTGGAATCCCAACTCTTTCATCTGGGAAATGGCCCTTGGGATCCCAATGCAGGCAGCAGGCAGAGGCTTTTGTGGTGCTCACTGAAACAGCTGCTGCACAGCCTCCTGCCCCACTCTGCCTGGGCCCAATACCCCCAGTTCCCAGTGAATTCCTGGCCCATCTGTAGTGAAATAAGGGGTCAGTGCAGCACAGTGAGGGATGGCTGGAAGGGATGGGGGGGATAGGTGAGCAAACAAGGTCCTTGCTACCCCACTTCCTACTCCTCCTCTTACATTGTTCTTGGTACCTGTGGTCAGGCACATTAAGCTGCCTCACAACTGGCACTTGAGGATTTATGTGGCCTCTTATCATGGAAAGAAGCAAACCCAGCATGGCCAGGGAGGGCAGGGCGAGGAGGGCTGGCTTTGCAGGGGATTGCCTTCTCTGGGTGAGAGCAATTTTCTTTTCCATTGTGTTCAGCTGTCCCTGCTGCTGCTTTGACTCTTGCCTCAGTCTCTGCAGGGATTTTCCAGCTCTGTCACAGAGTGATGGAAAGTTTTGGGCAGCCCTCCCCTTGCCCTGGAGCAGATCACCTGCAAAGTGGACTTTCAGGGCTGGGAGGTGCAGGCAGGTCCCTGTCCCCCAACCTCTGAGCTGGGAATGACATGCAAAGGGGCTGGGGGCTCAGGGTTGCACTGACCCTCCCTCCTCCCTGCCTGACACTCCCCAGTGCAGCTGAGCTGGATCCCAGCTGGTTTGCCCTGCTGTGCCTGGGGAAGTGAAAAGCAGCCAAGGGATGTGCAGTGCCAGGAGGGTGCATCCTGCTGCCCACCGAACTCACCAGGAAGGAGGGTGTGGGGTGACCCCCAGGTCATGCTACTGTGCCCCGCCCCCCACCCCAAACCCTGCAACTCCTCCAACCAGCCCAAACTATCCAGATAGCAGAGGGGTGCCTGGATCTGAAAACAACACCCCTGTGGAAGGCTGAGGTCAGGGACCCTGCAGGACAATGGGTGCTGGGGGTGGTGGGTGAAACAGGGTGCTGTAACTGCTTGCCAGCACCCAGCCCCCCACAGCACTCTCCCCTCACCTGCCCTGGCTGTGTTTTTGGGCTGGGCTGCTGGAGGTGTGGGTAAATGCTGCTCACAGCTCTGTTAGTGACTCAACCCCCCGAAATGCTTTTTGGACTCATTTTCCCAGAGAGAGTTTAATGGGGTTTGTCGTGCCAAAACCCCAAGCTATGCCTCACTTTCATCCCCTAATGCAAGCCATATATCAAGAGACACTAACGGAGCAGGGAGGGTTTCTGACAAGGGGATCCTGGGAACAATCAGCCGATACCCCCACCCCCTTCCCACCCCCGCCC
>NW_009951958.1:2618312-2621855 GCF_000747805.2 Chaetura pelagica
GTCGTGTCCCCGGGGAGGGCGGCCCCGGGGCAGCCGTGCCCCTCTGCATCCCTGCTGAGCGCGCTCAGTGGTTTGGGGGGGGGGGGCCGTGTCCAGCTTGGCCAAAATTGTCCCTTTTCTCTCCTGGGAAGTTGTCCCTCCAGCCAAAACAGCCTTCCTCCTAGCAAGCTATGAGGTGTGGATGGAGGGTGTAGCCCGTGCACCAACTGGGAGCTCTGAGGCCCTGAGTCCTTTCGGGTACCAGCTGCCTTTTCCGAGCACCCTGGGGAGTCTCCATCCCCTGACTCTTGCCCAGGGGAGTTGCAGCTTCCTTCCCTCAGCATGGTGAGGATGACCTCTGCAGCGGGTCAGGGCTCTTGCACCCTGTTTAGGGCAGCATTGGGTGCTGGGGAGCACATGGTGGTTTGGCACAGGACACCAGCTCCAGGTATGGCCTGGAAAGGGGGAACTGTGGCTGGGTGCCCTTTCTGGGGTTCATTACAAGGTATGGGGAAACCTGGAAGAGGAACTTCTATTAATTTAAGTACTTATGTGTTAGTTTGCTGTGCATGTTAGCAATGTGGGTTTCAGCTTTCCTGGAGGATGCTGACCACGTATGTCACTGTGTCACCCTGGAGAGGATCTACAACCCAGGCTGGGCATACAGTTTTGTCCTCATACATTTGCTGATCATAGAATCATAGAATCCTAGGGGTTGGAAGGGACCTCGAAAGATCATCTAGTCCAACCCCCCTGCCAGAGCAGGGTCACCTAGAGTACATCACATAGGAACACATCCAGGTGGGTTTTGAATGTCTCCAGTGAAGGAGACTCCACAACCTCCCTGGGCAGCCTGTTCCAGGGCTCTGTCACTCTTACAGTAAACAAATTTTTTTGGATATTCACCTTGAACCTCCTATGCTCCAATTTGCACCCATCATCTTGGGAGAAATCAAAGCAAACTCAGCCAGCGCCAGGGAGCCCAAACTGTGCACACCTCATCCTTCTAAAGGGAAAAAAAAATCAAGCCAAAAAGCCTCCCCTGGGAGAGTTTCCAAAACAAATCCTGAGCCTTGGCTCATGGCACAGAAACAGGAAAGCTCTCAGAGGTTTCCTTAGAGCTTGTCTGGAAGAGGATCTCCAGCAGCATTGCAGCCAGGGGAGGGGACTCAGGAGCCGGTGCCACCAGTGCTGGTCCCTGACCTTCAGGCTATGGCAGGAGAAGCAGATGCAGCTGGGAACATCTGGGTACAGAGTAGAACGTGCCAGCAGAGAGGATGCCAGGGAGGCTTGTGCTGGCTTGTGTATCAGAAGCAGGGTGGATGCCAGTTGCAGTGTCCTTGGAGAAGTCCCAAGCCAAAATCCTGGCACAGGTGGTGGAGCTGAGGACCTGGGCGTGCAGAGATAGTACCCAGGACCATGCATGCCAGGTAGACATGTATCTGTGGGAGTGGGGACACCCTGTCTCTGTGGGAGCCTTCCCCAGGGACCAGCCACCACAACATGGAGTGGCATTGCTTTGGCTGCCCATGACCCTTCCCTTCTCCTGTAGGGAATCCTGTGATGGGGCTGGTGATGCTGGGTGGCCCTGGGGGGACCCCAGGGAGTACAGGGGTCTGAGGGCATCTGCAAGGGTTTTATTTGCCAGGACCAGCCTTCTGCAACTCCAGGGTTTACGAGGCAGCCGATGCGGCTGCTTCCTCGCAGGCTGCAGCAATAAAGTTTGCCGGGAGGGTCAGAGGTGACACTGACTGCTCTTAAGTGGGCAAAACCGGTGGTCTGGGGTGGAAACTGAACTTCTTGAGCCATAATCAGAACCAGCGGGGTTAAATTCCAACGGCTAAATACCAAGGACTTAGCCTAAACATCTCTTCAGTCTTGCTCCATCTGTCCTAAACAAGATCTTGCAGTGTGCAGTTGTTTGGGCAAGGTCAGGCTGCCGGCGTGCCGGGGTTTGTGTGCCCCATCTCCCCGCTACCTTTGGATCAGGCGCCGCTGGGGCTGCCGAGTTTCCTCCATCTCGGTGCGCTGTTGCACTGGGTAAACACCTCTGCAGATCTTGGGAAGTTGGGAGAGACCTTGGATGCAGAGTTAAGCAGCTGCCGGTTTCAGGGCTCTCCGAAGCACCAGGGTGAGGTTGACGCTGGAAACCCGAGCCCTGTAATTGTGTTTTTCTGCCCGAGTGATATCTGAAGGGCTGGTTGGTTTGTTTGCGTGTCTGTTTGTAGTACAGCTATCAAAGGAGGTCTCAGTGGTGATGCACACTGCTTCTAAAAAAGGGCCTGCCCCGGAGCCAGCACCAGCCCTTCTCCAGGTCAAGCCACTACACGTCCCCATAAGCATAACCTGTCCTACCGGTGGCTCCAGAGGCATGCCGGCATTCCCGCGGGAGCGGGGGATTCGCCTGCCATGCCTGAAAACAGGCTCCAACCTTGCTGAACTCTTCTAGGAGAGCCTTGGGAAGGGCTTTCTGCAGGGGACAAGCGGTCAGTGCGGAAGGATGTGGCCAAACGTGGTTGTGGAGAGGCAGAGGGAGCAGGGGAGTCTGCAGGAGCAGGGCAGAGGCACCATCACATTTCTTCAGTCATGGAAAGCCAACAAAATCCCCCCTCTAGAAAAAGCCACCAAAGAAATGCAAACATGGCCAAGCATGTCAAGGTTCATGTGCTGACCATAGCTCAATCCACTGAGGAGACCTGGCTGCACCTTTCACAGGGTGGTTTCTCCCTTGATCAACCAGATGGGGAGGTAGAAAAGCCCTTGGTGGCATCAACCACACAAAGTCACCCCCATCCTGGCGTCTGTGTGGGCATCCAGGCACCTCCACCTCACCAAGTCCTGGTTTCTACCTCCAGCCTGTGGGAACTGAGTCTTGACTCCCTGTGGCAGGAGTTCAGTGGAGGGCTGGGAGGGCTGCTGAACATTAGCATTGGTATGGTTTTCTACCCTCATTAATGATGTGGAGAAGGCAGCATGTTAGCAAAAATGTGACATATTTAGGTTAGTTAAGGCTGAAGGAGTCCACTGCTGTGGGAAAGGATTTTGTGAAGATATATGACATTCACCATGGGGCTGTGTGAGATGATGCATCTTGGATAGACTAATCAATGTAATTCACAGATATTGTCCTAAATTAATTATAGACACTAAGTACAAGCCCAACATGTCAATGCAGACACTCAATTAACAGCTCTTATTCAATATATGCTGATGGTCAAAAGAGCAAAGAAAATATTACAATGGGCAGAGAGAATGAAGCAAATCAGTGGAAATATTGCTCTATCACTGCTTAAATCAACCCGGCTCCTCCAGCATGTGGAGGAGTGGAGGGCAAGAGTGATGAGCATGGGACCATGTGGAGAGAGGCTGAAAGGGCACGAAGACTGACTTGCTTCTGCCCTCTTTTCCTGATAACCTCTTAAAAATTATAGAGATCAAGTATACGTGGTAGATTTTTAAATAACGGGGGGGGATTGGCGAGTTATGGGGTATGGGGTAGGATTTATTTTGGTGTTGGTTCTGGGGTTGGTTGTGGGAGGGTTTGTGGAGGGGTGGAAGTTGGGG
>NW_009951958.1:2621893-2629472 GCF_000747805.2 Chaetura pelagica
GGGGTGGGGGGGTGGGGTGGGGCAAAAGCTATTATAAAAAGAAGTGCTCTTTGGGTGGAGCAGGAGCAGCAGTTCCCATCTGTGCAGGGCAGTGACCCCAGGGTACAGTGCTGGAGTGTGCATGCCCAGGGTGTGGAAGAGCAGAAGGATGTGCCCAGCTCTGTATTCAAGGGGTGAGACCAGGTGCAGACATCATATCCTGGCTCGAGAAAGGATGAAAACACTGGAGCGGGCTCAAGAATATGAGAAACTTGAGTGGGAGGCTGAGGCAGCCCCCTGTCTATTTAGTCTCTTGCAGGCGAGCTTAGGATGTGATTCCATTGCAGTCAGCATGTACCTCCATGGGAAAGGGATTTCTTTCAGTCAAAAATGTCTAATGAAACCCAGTGGCTGGGGGTGGGACTGGGTCTCAGTCACAGCCTCCATGGCCAAGGGTGTACTCTCAGCTTCCCTCCAGTAAAGGTGCCCTTCCTGGGTGTCATGGTGCTCAGCAGGGCACCCCAACACCAGGCACCTTGTGCCTGGGGCGAAGGGTTTTGTGCCAGAGCCCAGAGGTGGCTGCGGGAAATCCTGGTGCTGATTTCCCTCCTGCAAGACTCTGGCCAGCATTGTGCAATCTGTTTTCATTCCTATTTCATGACATGTGAATAATTAATGAGAAACACAATGCAGGGAGGATAAGATTTACATATATATCTATATATGTGTATACTCACATATATGGTGTTAGAAAGAATTAAGGCTCAAATACTTGGGGGATGTTGTGGTACAGCAGCAGTGACAGGGCAGAGACCAGGGGCACGGGAGGGAGTCCTGAAAGGCAACCAGAGGGTTTTTGAGGGATATAGAGGATGGGTTGTAGGTGCTGTCTCCTACGGAGGACAAGGCCCAGGCAGGCTGCCCTGCAGAGCCCTTGGGGTCCAGCAGCACAGACCCCTGGACCTCCTGCTCAGCCCAGGAGCTCACTGCAGTCAGAGGCATCTCCCCCATAGCTGTGCAGGGCTGGGCCCCAGGGAGAGGACAGTGCTGAGGGCTGCTCCTCTGTCACCCGGGAGGGGCGAGATCCCAGCAGGTGCCTGGCTGCTGTGGGAGGCAAACCCCAAGAAAGGATGAGAAGCAGCATCTCCACATCCTGGGGTTTTGCTGGCTGAAGGAAACGACCCTCCTTGGCAGCAGTTCCAGCCCAGCATGGCCACTCCTGCCCTGCTGGGCAGCCTGTGGCCAATGCAGCAAGTGCCTGCAATGTGTGTGGATGTGTGAAATCCAGAGGCCTTCCCTCCCGTTGCTTGGCAAAGCCCATCACCTGCTGCATCAGGCCTCCCAGCTGCCCGGCAAGCCTGACAAGTGCTAATTGGCAGTGATTAGCCCTCCCGCAGGGCTATCACCCTGCAACCTTGCCAGTCCCAAAAAGCCTGTTGTAATGGGCTGCTCCAAGAAGAGGGCTGGTGTCCCTCCCACCCCACACTGGGTGCTGGTCCAGTCCTGTGGAGGGAGGAATCCCTCAGAACCACCCCAGACTGGGGACAGGGACTGGGGTGGAGATAAGGGTGGTGACAGCTGCCTTCTGCAGCCACAACTCCCTGCAACCGGGTACTGGAGCTGTAAGGAACCAGCCACCTTCCTAACCTGAGCTGACCTGGAGTGATCCTGTGGCACAGGCCCTCCACTGTCTTTCCTCCCTGGAGATGAGCAATGGCCCATGGCCAGAGACAAGGGGTGAGTGCAGGGGATGGGGAGTGCCTCAAAGGTGGCTGGTGGTGGGGCTGCAGGTGATGGCTCCTGAGTTCAAGCATCAGCATGGTCACATCTTCACTTGCTTATGACCTGGGGAGTTGTGAGTCCCCCATGACCCTCGATTGCATTGCATGAAATGAATTTGTAGGTTCTCAGTACCGCAGGAGTCAGCCCCCTGTGACCGACTCTGATCCCAGGGGTTAACTTGGCCTCCTGTAACAGGAGGGTCTGTGCTGGCAGTGGTTACGGAGTCCCCACATGGGGAGAGCAGAAATGCATGGCCTCACTCACTGTCACCTGCACCCACCAGTGCCTGTGTCCTGGTGGCACTTGGAGCAGTGCACCACAGCTTTTTGTCACTGCCGCTAAAGCCTGAAATTCTAATTTTGGTCCCAAGCTCTTCCTGACAGCCTGACAGTGGGATGTTTTCCTCATCATCATCCCTGCCCTGGGTTTCCAGCTTTTGAATCTGCTTTGTCCCAAAAATACCCTCTAATAAATAACCCTGATCGAATCCTCCTCAGTGCCCTACCCTGCCACCTTCCCTGCCAGCTCATGCCCTCCAATGTGGCAGGGACCAGGTGCTGGGCTGGCATTGCTGGCAGGACCAGGTTTACTCCCCCCTCCTTGGCTTCATCCCTTCCTGGCTATACCTGCCAGAGCCAGGGGCAGGCAGGGGCGCCCAGCAGTTGGTGTGGCCCATCCTGCTTTTTATCTTCAGAGTCTGTGGCTTCTACTTCCCAGGTCTAATTTATCACCTCACTTTTTATAAATGGGTCATTTCCCATCCCCAGCCTGAGAGACAATTGCGACGGGCCCTGGCACCGCGCCACCAGCTCCTTTCAACTTCATAGTAAGTTCATCAAAGGCCTGAGACACCATTTCCCCAAACAGTAAAAGTGTCAGAGAAAGAGGCGTGTTGGGAAGCCTCGGTGACAGCCAAGTGCTTAATTAGTGATAATGCAGAGTTTACGGCCCCCCTCACCACCTCCCTCTGGCCCCTTGTTTCTGGGAAGGGTGTGAAGGGTGAGACAGGTCTCTCTGCTGCTCAGTGACCCATGATGTCCTCCAGCAACGTGGCGCTGGCAGAGGGGATGGGGACATCCCAGGCTGCCTGCTGCACAAAGTTGAGGAGAGATTTCCCTATGTGGTGCTTTCCCAAGAGCATCCCCATCCCCTGGCTCCCCTTGTGCTACAACCCCAGAACCCATGGGTACTGAGATATGCACTGGCATCCTCTTGTCCCTGGCTGCTGGGTGACCAGGAAGGATGTGGGAAGCCCCAGTGTGGAGTCAGCAGCGGAAAAGCATTTCCCACCCAGCCATTCTCATCCCAGTTGCTGTCTCTTGGCTCCTGTGATGCTTTACAGCTCCTCAAGAACCAACAGTGGGGCACCAGGTCGGTTTGGGGGGCTGCATACCAGTGTCATATCCCTTGTTTCCCCTCTCTTCTCTCTCCTAATCCTCTCTCTTTTTCTGTAGAAATCACCTTCCTGCTCATCACACTCTCTGCTTCTCTCTGGGCTATTTTTACCATATCCTTTTGGTGACAGAGCAGCCGGAGCTGATCACAGTGGCTTTGGCCTTCAAAGTCAGAGCATGAGCATTAACGGGGCTGATGGAGTTATAACATTAGCACTCATCTCTCCTGCTTCTCTAAAACAGCCTAATATCAGCTGGGATTTTTAGCCATGGCAGTGCATTAAGCTGGGGCATCTTGCTGCCTCCCACAGCCAGCAGAGACCCATCCTCTTACCCCTGAACTCTCTGAGGGTCAAATTTTCCATCAGAAGTTACCAAATACAGGTAAGGCTCAGAAAGAAAATCAAGGTATTTGGTGATGTGGTGCTTCATCTGCCCCATGCATAGGTGCCCATGACTCACAGGAGAGTGGATGGGAGCACTGGTGCCACTGCAAAGCTAGAGGTATGGGAAGGCTCCCTCATCACGTGGCCAGTGAAGTACCATGTCCTGCTCTAGGATGAAGCTGACCCCAGTCAGACCACCCCTGTGGCTTTTTTTTCCCTCTCTGATGGTGCCATGTTACCCCTCCCAGGACATGCACTTGATTGATGTGGATGAGTGAGGTGATGGGCGGTGCCATGGCACTGCTTGCTACGCATGTTCTTCATCCCCTCAGGGGCTGGGGCAGTGCTGGGATGATATAAAGCAGATATGAAGCTGATTTTCATTAGGGAGCCATCTTGGAGGAGTTCTGGGTCTTGCTGAGGGGCCCCTCTTGCACCCAGCGAGGCTGTAACACCAGTGACTGTGTCCATTCCCCAGGTGTGTGTTCCATGCTGGATGATGGATGGCATCTCCCCATGTCACACTGGCTGGCCCTGGTCCTCCTCAGAAGGGGGAGACAGCTGCAATAGACCAAGTCTCCATGTGCAAGACATCCCTGCCCAGAGGAGTCTGTGGAGGGATCTGGCATCTCCTTGGCTTCCCAGCATGTCCCACCTGGCCGCAGTTCTCTGCTTTGCCTCCCTGGCCTCAAGTTTCCTGAGTGTTGGGCTCTCCCCCCGCCACCCTCCTCGGCATGGCTGGGGCCTTGCAGCTACAACCAGGAAACTATAAAACTTTACAGAGTGCGGCTGGAGAGAAACAGGAATTGCTGTAGTGACTGCCAGAAGGGCCAGCGTTAGATTCACAAGATTTTCCAGGACTTGGACTCGCCAGGAATGGATTTATCCACCTAGGAGGAGCTGTAAAAACTAAAATTAAATTCTTCATCTTGGAAAGGGAGGGGGGAGAGAAAGAAGAAAATGCTTGACCTACCCCTGAATGCTCTGCTGGAGGCCAGGAACTGGAAGAGGGGAACATGAGGTACCCACAGCTGCACCTGCTGAGCCACTGGCTGAGGGGGCTCTGGCACCCACAGAGGTCCTGCCCCAAACGCTGTGTGTGGGTGCTGTTTGTCCTGGGGACTCGGAACTCCTCCAGCCTGACCTTTGCCTTAGGGCAGCACTCAGCGGTTTCTGAGGTGTCAAGGGATAGGGTTTGGATCAGTATCCCCTCCCTAGCCCCCATTCCCATTCCCCGTGGCTCCATCCCTTGCATTTGCAACCCCACTGCAGGTGAGGACAGTGCCAGGCACAGCGTGGGGCCAGTTTGAGCAGCCCAGCAGCTCAGTGGGGGGTTTTTTCAATGGTGTTTTGGGGGCTGGAGGAATTCTGGGATCAGGGCTTCCCAGGCACTTAGTGTAGTCCCAGGTGCATCCGTCTGCCCATCTGCTTTCCCTGCTCTCCTCTCCACAGCTGATGTGGGAAGGGCAGGTCCTCCCTCCCAGCGCTGCTCCTCCCCACGGAGGTGGCAGGCAGGGGCACGCTGGGGTCACCCAGCCACGGGCATGCCAAACCAGCTCCAGCACCCACAGGCTGCTGGAGAAACGCGTCCTTCGTTCTTCTACCCCTCCTCGTGGGGATTTCCCCAATAAAAAGGTAAAATAGCCCACGCTGCTGCTGGCCTTGGGGGCCATTTTCCACACCTGGAGAGCCAGGATGGCTGGTACAGCATCCCAGCCAGCACACAGTGGAGAAAGCTATGCCATGACAGGCTCTTTTTAGGAATATAGCACTCACGAGGAGATAAATCTTACATTGCAGGTCTCTCTGCAACAGGCTGAGTTCCTGGAGCCCTGCTGCCAAGCAGCATGGGAAAGCATCCCTCCACAGCCAGGGAGAAGCCTGTTCCTTCAGACATGTGGAGGCAAAGATCAAACACGGCTCACTTGGAAATCTCAGCAAAATTGTGCCAGAGGACACGAAAGATGTCCTGGCCAAGCCAAAGCTGCAGCTCCACTGTCACTGGCTCCTGAGGTGAGCGGGGCTTTGCTGGGCCCACGGCAGTCCTGTCTGCCTGGCTGCTGGAGTGGAGCGTGGCGTGCCAGCAATTCGGCTTGTACTCCTGCTTTTGGACTGGAAAAGCCAAGGGAAACCTGCAGATGAGGAGTTTGCATGCAAAATCCTGTTGGCTGAGCTCCTGGCTGCCAGCAGTGCAGCACTGCTGGTGTCCTGCCCCACCAGGGTGCCGAGGTGTTGCTTTGCAGATGGTCTTTGTGGCCACTTTTCTTTTATATCAATTTGTTTGTTTGTTTTTGTTTTTTTTCTGCAATGGATTTTACACCAAATGCACAGAAGCACTGCTACAAAAGTATGTATCGGGGAATGCTCTTTGTCACTTATTCTGGTTTTCTTTCTATTTTTTGCCTGTTACTGCCAGTGAAGGCTCTTAAAATAACTGGCTACTTCAACTAGCGTTTCTGTTGCCTGGCTGAGCACCGCTGGATGCCCGCTGGAGAGGGAGGGAGGTGAATGTCAGGGCCCGGTGGAGAGTTTTAAAGCAGGTTTACAGTGATTGGGACAGCATGTTAGACCCTGAGTTCTTTGATCTGCCCTCTCCCTTGCTGCCATTCAGGCCCTGTGCCATGGGTTTTCCCAGAGAGATGTTGAATTTGCAGGTTCTCAGCTGATTTTCCTCATTACCACCCAAACCTCAGCCAGGCTCCAAGGGGGCAGCAGGTCTGTGCCCCAGCTTTGCAGCCTGCTGTCGTGTCCACCCCGTGGTACCACATCCCCTGGGGACTCCTGCTGGTCCCCCTGACTGCAGGCCCTGCCCCTTTCCCACCCTTGCACTTCAGAGCAAACTTGGAGCTCTGCTTTGGAGCAAAGCTGAAAAGTCCTGAGTGCTGGAGGGGAGAGGGGGAACAGAGGCCATGCAGCTCCCTTGACCCCAGTTAGTGTGGGAAAGGGCTATGGCAGAACTGGTTAGGAACTGGGAGCCAGCCCCAGGGAAAGGCATTGCTAAGCCTGGGCTTATCCCTCTCGAGCCAAGTGCTGGGGCAGTGGATGCAAATCCCAGGCAGGTCGGGCGCTGCCTGGCACCTCTCCCAGGGTGTTCGCGCCCTCATCCTCCAGCGCCCCAGGAATGCGGCGTGGCGGGGAGAGGGGATCCCTGCAGCCAGGGGGGACATGGGGAGCGCAGCCGGGCGGGTGCTGCCAGCGGGCTGGGCCCAACGGCCCGCGGGGCACTGGGGCTGGGTTGGAGCCTGGCTTGGCAGCACTGAGTTGGAGTCTTGTGCCGTGCCTGGGCACGTCCCCGGTTTGTTTATTCCTTCGGCTTATTATTATTTTTTTTTTTTGTTTGACTCCTTATTCCTGGCTGCCTTTTTCTCACAGTGTCTGTGTTTATTTAGCACGGCTCGCCTGGAGCCCGCCGGGCTCGCGCACTGCCGCTGGGCACAGCCCTCACCCCAGCGCAGACAGCGCAGCAAATGGGAGCCCCATGCTGAGGTTTCCCCAGAGCCTTGTGGGATGTCTGCAGTGAGTGTGCTGGAATGTCAAGGGAGCAGTGGCCAGGGGACCAGACGGTACAGGAGGAAGGTCGTGTGTGCTCGGTGCTGTTGGTGCTGCCAGCAGGTGGCCACACCAAAGGGCTCTGGCACCTCTGTGCTGTCCCACCAGCACTGGCCTGCAGAGCTGGGGCTGCTGCACCGAGGATGGAAACCCTGGGTAGGAAGGAGACAAGTTTGCAAAGCATGAGGATGGCCCACGAAGTGATGCCAGCCCTCTGCCATCTGTGATGGTCCTAGGAGACCCGGACCCCACCAGCACCCCAAGGTCCTGGGTGGTCCCTGAGCCTGTCCCCCCACAGGACCAAAATGATGAGGAAATGCACAGCATCATCCATCCTCCTGTCCTGGCTCAACCCTCTGTTCCCAGGCCCCACACGGCATCCCCTGTGGTGGCAGCCCCTGAGGACCTGAAACATTGGGTCCTCTCCACACTGAGGATGCAGCTGTGGCTGGGGGCGGGGGGGCCATGGCAACACGGCCAGGAGGGGGG
>NW_009951958.1:2629513-2635466 GCF_000747805.2 Chaetura pelagica
GGGGTGGGGGGGGGGGGAGCCATGGCAACCTGGCAAGGATGGGGGTTGCCATGGCGACGGGAGGCACAGCATCCAGAGCCGGCTTTGGGCAAAGGATTCTCCAGGTGGGGTGGGAGGCAGGACTGGGGTATCCCCAGGCTGGGGGATGCCAAAACCTTGGCTAGGGGTCCAGGAAAGCCCCCCTGCTCTGAGGGCTGCCCCTGTCCTGCAGACTCTGGAGGGGATGGGCAGACAGAAGTAGTGGGGTCCAGGCCCTGCACTTGGCCCCACCAGAGCCCAGCTTTACCCATCACCACTGTCACCTCCGGTTGCTCCCAGGCAGTCCCAGCAGGACATGCTGCCAGTGCCTGTGCACTTGGTCCAGGGGGGAGCAACCAGCTCTGTGGGACAAGCAGTGTCATCTGAGGCCTCTTGTCTTTTTGCAGCCAGAAGGATCTGCTGAACACCTCTGCATACTTTAGATACGAACAGGAACCCCAAACATCTTGTCGTCCCACTTGGGGTCACTACCCCCCACTTAGGAATGGCTCTGTAGGGTCAGGCTGGGACATGGGGCAGGATTCTAAATAGAACAATCTCTTCCCCATGACTAAGATGGGCACCACTCTGCCCCCAGCTCAGGACTGGGCATGCAAAGGGTGTCTACACTGGCATTTCAGGTGCAGCCCCCTAAAATATCATTAATGGGGTCAGTCTGCTATTTGCCTGGTTGGCAGATGTACCTGTGTGGGCGGTGGGCTGCATGAGGACTGCACCTTGGGCAGCAGCATTTGATTTCCCTGCCTTGGCCCCACGGCCACCCACTCACGAGTGCATCCCACCATGTCCCCTCCTGCCGTGCATCGTCCTGCCGCATGGCTGGGAGGCAGTGAGGGGAAGGGGGTGATGGGAGGTGGTGGGAGGAAACGGACCTCCCAGCCGGGAAGCATGCGGGAGAGTGACATTTGCCAGACACTGATCCTGCTTTTGATAAAGAGTGGGGGGCAGTTGGCTGCCCGCAGGCACCCATGTTTCCCACACCTCCCGGCAGCTGGGGACAAGCCTCGGCCCCTGGCCCTGAAGCCTTTGCCTCCCAGCCCCCACCCCAGTGCTCTCCTGGCAGAGCTGGAGCCATGCAAGACCATTTCCCTCCTTTCCCATTTGGACCCAGAGGGCTGCAGAGCAAGGGACAAACACTGATTTATTTTTATATTTTTTTTGGTGGTGATGGTGTTGTTTTCATCTGATGAGACAGGGCTGATAAAAAAGTGGACAGTGTCACCTGGACAGCGTCAGCCTGGTTGCAACATGCACCCTGCGGCAGATGGACAGGGCCAGCTCTGCAAACACACAAACCTCATTGGATTTTTTCCCAAGGGCTCATCCCCAGTTCACGAATCAGCCCAGAGCCAGTTTTCCTCCTCACAATGCTTGTCAGGGCTCTGGCACCTGGCAGGCTGGGCCTTTTCCCCCTGCAGAAATGGTGGCTGAGCTCTCCTGCAAGCTCACGCTGGCAAATAGGGCTGGCGGTCGCTGGCAGGAGCTTGCAGTGATTCCACCCTGAAGCTTGTGGCTGGGCTTTATATCCTAAGCCTGCTTCAAACTTTGCACTGGGAGAAGTGATTTGTCTGCAAATGTTATGTGGTTAAAATAAATGCAGAGAATTTTAATCCTGGGAATTTGGAAAGTAGGAGATTTAAAATAACAAAACCCTTTCATATGGCACTTAATCCAAAATTAGCTGGGTTTTAAGTTTTACGGCAGTAGATGATCATTCCTCGGCCACCTCCCGCTCAGCATGGGAAGAGGGGGGGCTCCCCAGATCTTTGGAGCAGGAGGAGTGGGGGCTGCAGGGTAGGATCTCCTGGCCACACCGTGCTGCGCGGTGCCAGGGCGGTGCCGGAGCAGTGACGGCACTCTTCTTTTGTTGACATGGAATGGATCTCCCACAGCTACTTAAGGTTTTAATTGCCCTGTGATTAAAGTTTTCATTACTAAGCAATTAGCACCTGAAATTTTAAGTGCTGAAGTGTTTAACTGCATCCTGAAGCTTCCAGAGGTGAGGGGTGGTGGATGCGGGTGGGACTGGGAGAGGGTTTTGAAGTGGGGACCAGGAGTGGCAGGAGGTGGTCACCTTGCTGTGGCCCAGCTGAGCTGGCATGGGTGCTGCCAGCCACACTGATCCCACTGGCATCGCCAAGCCCCTGGCATCATGGGGAGGAGCGCCTGGAGGGGAGAGCACCCAGGGAACCTGGGAAGGAGACAGGCTGGAGCCAGCGCTGACCCAGCAGGAAACGTGCTGGCTGGGCAGGCTGGCACACGGCAGCATTCCCTGCCCTGGGAACCAGGTGACAGGACCCCACAGGGCCCCTTTTGCACCGTAGATGGCACCATGGATCTGCTCAGGTGTTGTCCATTTGGGTGTTGCCCCTCCAGGTGCTGCCCTTTGGGCAATTAGGTGCCACCTGATGCCACAATGGCCCCACTACAGTGGTGCCCAGCCCAGAAATAGGAGGGATCTCCCTACCCTGGTTTCCTTCACCCCTGACACAGCCATGTTCCTGGAGAGCAGGACATGGAGGCTTCTCTCAGGGTTTTTTCTTCCCACCCACTCATTGCCACCCTTCAAACACTGGTCCTTGTATCTCTTCCATAGCGATGCACTCCCAGGGCTGGCTGCCTGCTGAGGAGCACACTCCCTTCTGTTTGTTTTAAAAGTGTTGCTGGGTAAATTCATTTGATGCTCTTCAGATCTTTGGAGAAAATAGGAATAATTGTTCCCTAATCACCTTCACCTTACGAAGGTGCAGCTGAGGTTGCTGCCTGCAGTCGAGGTGAGGAGTGGCGGCTGGGCAGGCTGCGTGGGTGCACCCCTGTGCGTGGCTGTGGGCTGACGTACCGTGCGCGTGTCCGTGTGATGTGGACCCATCACCAGAGCACCCCGGGGCTGTGCTTGGAAACAGGGAATGAAAGTCAGGCTTGCTCCAGTGGGATATGAGTCTCTGGATGGGAAATTTCTCACGGAGAGAGGGCTGGGCTGGGAGGCTTGTCCTCTGAGCGGCCGTGGCTCCTTGCTGCTTTTTGAGGCTTTCCTTTCATCTCGTTTGAGCAGGTCCTGCCACTCCCCGCCTGCACAGAAATGTCTCCCGGGGTCACCGTGGGCATCACAGCTTTGCCGGGAAGGCTGTTGGAAGGCAGAGCATCGTTAACCCAGGTCAGTGCTGCAGACACACTCCCCTGGGTACCCCACGCCCCCATGTTCCACCTCTTAGCCCATCCCTGCCCCATATCGTGCCCACACAGTCCCTATTGCAGCACTATCCCTCTCTGGCCGTCAACACAAAGTGCCAGAGGAGTGTCAGTGCAGGGGACAGGGCTGGGTGCGTGTGTGACATTGCAGGGCTGGGAGATGTCCGGGTTTCTACAGGCATGCAGGTCCCCCGGCCACGACATCACCCCATCCCCTGGGGGCTGCAGCAGCTCCGTCCTCAGCACCGAGCCCTTGCACAAGCAGGCGGGTTGGCGTTACAGAGCCAGCCCCTGCCAGCAAATACCACGCAGTTACCACAGTTATTTCCTATTGTGCAGGCGCCGGAGCCCCTGCCAGCCCTGCTCCCCAGGCAGCCCGCCCGCCGGCTGTGATACCCAAGCAGCGACTCGGGACTCCTCCACCAGCGACCTGCACTGCTCCTGGCTGGGTCCCGCAATCCTCAGCCCCCAGCGGGACCACAGCACTGTGCCCGTCTGCTCCGGGGGAGTGTGAGCCCCCGGGGAGAGGCTGGATGGCAGCACAGGCCCGGCAGGAGCAAGGGGGGGCTCATTAATTACAGCATGTGGGGAGAGAGGGGATTATATGGAGCATCCTCCCCCTGCCTGTGCCCCCCTGCTCCCTGCTCCAGTTTCTCATCCTTTTTCTGAAATAAATTCCTTTCGGGCTGAAATTTGCCAGGCATGGCTTGGCTCCAAGGGGAATTCTTGGAGAAAGTTTAAGTAAAATTGCTTCAGCCATTTTTAAGTTATTCAAGTGTGAATAAGCAATTTCCCCATGTGCTCAGTTCAGAAATCTTGTGCTTGTGTTACTCAGACCTCTGAAATCACAGAATAAATGAGGTCTCTGCATCTCACTAAGCCCGTGGGCTCTAGCTGCAGGGGAGGATTTCCCAGAGAGATGGCAAATCTTCCCACCCTAACTCTGGCCTGTGCTTGTTTCTTGCCCCCACCACCCTCCTTCCCCGCTGGCACAGCATCGTGCCCCAGCACGTGTGTTAACAGTGCTGGCTTCACTTCTTGCTTCTCCATTGCTCTTCTCCTCAAGTAACAGCATCTCCAAACCAACAGCTTTTCTTCTTTGCTCAAACTTTGCTGTTTTCCACTGGGCAACCCCCTTTCTGCTGCTTTGCTCCCCAGCTGCTTCCTTTTACCTGGAGAGTACAATGCTTTACTTGCTGCTTCTCCTGTCCCTTGCAGAGATTTATCACAGTCATATGTCATGTCCTGTCTTAAATTAGCATGCTGGGTCTCTCCTGAATGGATTTTTCCCTTAGGGAGCCGTGCCCAGCAGTGCTGGGGTGCTGTGGTAGCCCTCAAGGTACGATGGCCTGGCCAAGCTCCCCACGGTTTCAGGGGATGCCAACATTCCTGCAACAGGTATCAGTCTTCTACAAATTTTTGGCAGCCCAGGCAGAGCCCAGGCCCATGCCAATCTCTCCGGCCAGGACTTGGGAAGCTGAAGCCTTCTGGGACAAGGAAAGAAACTGCCCATCCACAGCCCTGAAAGGTTTGTGCAGCAGAAGAAGAGATGATACAGACATGTTCTGCATCCATCTGCACATCAGAGAGGCTGACTATGGCCACCCAGATTCCCTCTTCTGCCAGCACCTATAGGGAGGGTGGTCAGGAGGGTGGGTTTGACTTTGCAGCTGCCCTGCTGTGCCATCATGGGTTTGGGGCTGTGTCTGCATGGTGAGGGAGTTTCTGGGGTTGGCAGTGCTGCAGCAAGGTTCTGATGGCAGGTGGCTGTGACGGGGTCAGCCCAGACGGCTGCTGTGCTGTCGGGACAAGACTACCCAGCCACGTATCCTACTACCCCAGACCTGCTGGCACCCTCAGCCACACTGGGAACCAGGGACTCAAAGGATTTTGCTTAGCCTTCAGCCAAGACCAACCCTCCCCAGGCATCTGAGAAGGAGATTTTTGCTGTGATGCGCAGGGCAAGGCCAGGCCAGGCCAGGTCGCAGTCCAGTGTACCCAAAGCAGGGATGTGTCTGTCCTGAAGGATGTGGCAGTGCTGGCTCTGGCCACAGGGACAGTGTGAGGATCCCATGCTGAGGGAGCAGCATCTGTCCCACACAGGAAAACCTCCTTATGGCAATGTGGGGAGAGGAGTGAGGCATCCTCACACTTGGAGGCTATGACCACATACAGGGTACTGGCATAATCTCCCTGAAAGGGTGTGGTGGGGATGGCACACTGGGGGTGGGGAAGGGGGCACTGGAGGGGGTCACTGCAGGGTGCTCTCTGTATGGGGTCACACTAGCCAGGATGCCAGCACTCAGCCCTATCACTGGAGTGGGTATCATGGTGTGGTGGGTCTGGGATGGTGTGCAACGTGATGGGGTGTAATGGAATGGATGGGGTGGGATAGAATGCATGAGATTGACTGTGACCAAATGGGGTCAAATGGGATAGCACAGGGTGGCATGGGTGAGATGACGGGATAGGATGGGACAGGCTGTAGAGGATGGGTCTGCAATGGGTTGCACAGGTAAGCCAGGCTGCCAGTGGTGAGAAACAGAGGGGTCCACGGGCCTGTTAAAGCAGACCCCAACAGCGTCACAGACTGCCCCACCCCCGGTGGGGGGCAGGGCAGGCCTGGGGCTGCGGGGCGGACCGGGAGCGCGGCCCCTTTAAGAGGCCAGTTCCGCGAGCGGCCGCTGGGTGGGGCGCGCTCCCCGCCCTGCGTCCTCCGCGCCGG
>NW_009951958.1:2636637-2638079 GCF_000747805.2 Chaetura pelagica
GAAACCCCAGACGGAGCGGAGCTGCCGGTGCCTCCGCCCCAGCTTTTGTGTGTTCGGAGGCAGTTTTGTGCTCGGACTTCCTCTGTCGCCCCGCGGTGCGGGGTTTGGGTTGCGGCACCGGAGATGACCGTGGGCAGAGCCCGTACGCGCTGCCGTTTGTCGGAGGGACGCATTTCCTCCGGCTTTGGGCTTTGTAGAAAGTTTTGGGGTTGTTGTTGTTCGTGTTTCTTTTCACCCTCCCTTCCTGCCATTTTTTGTTTCCCTTAAAGAGAGTAAAAATACTAAAAATCAATCTGCTTTGTACGCTGTAGGAAACAAAGCCGTGGGACTGGCTGGTCGGTGAGCTCCGGACGGAGCAGGAGCCCCGCAGCAGAAGGGGAAGGGAGAAGCTGGCCTGCACCCAGCCCTCTCGGGATGGGAGCTCCCGGCACAGCTCTGGGGAGCCCTGCCCGCTGGTGGTGTGCAGGAGTACGAAGGTGCAGGCAGGGAGCCTAGCATGGCCTCTCACAGCCTGCTTCCCACCAGGGATTTTGGAATCGGGGAAGAAAAGCTGGTGTGGGGCCTGGCAGCACCAGTGGGCATCTCCCAGGGGCTGTCCCACCAGTCCCTGGGGAGACAGGGAGCCCTGACCTCGCCATCGCCTGGGGATGGACCAGTGTAAAGAGCTGGATGGAGAGAAAATAAATAGCTCATGCTGAGCAGTCTCTGGGTTTTCTCAGCTTCCTGCATGTGTGGAGGGGTCAGGGGCTGAACATGCCACCCGAAGAGGTCAGGGCCCAGCTGGATGCCAGCCCCGTGGAACTGCTTCAGGGATGGCTGGCAGGCACACAGCATTTTTGGGACTGGCCTTGATCCCCCTGATTGCTTTCCATTTTGCTCTTTTCTGAGCTGCAGGGAAAGTTGCAGCTGGGCTGGGAAAGGTTTCTGCCTTGCCCAACCTTAGGAAGCAGTTGCTCGTGTTGGGGTGAGCGAGCTCCCGTGCTTCTGCTGCGCTGGGCATTTCTGGCTGCCTGCAACGCTGCTTCCTG
Organism: Chaetura pelagica; assembly: GCF_000747805.2. NCBI lineage: Eukaryota > Metazoa > Chordata > Aves > Apodiformes > Apodidae > Chaetura > Chaetura pelagica. Next base: position 2,637,666 of record NW_009951958.1, read on the forward strand.
CCGGGGACCCGTGCGTTTAGACAGTTACTGTAAATCTAGCATGCACATTTGCTCGGATATTTTAGTGCTGATCATAAAGCTGGCGTGGCCATAAATCTGCGTGCACGTCCTGCAGGCGACAACAGCAGTGAGCGCTCCCTGAACCCGGCCACCTTGCTGTCCCTTCCGAGGGGACAAGTTGGCTGGGCTTGTGGCCGGTGCCTGGCTGGGGGCTCTGGGGCTGGACGGTGCTGCCTGTTCCCGGGGGGATGGTGGGGAGTTGGGTTTCTTTACAAGGCCCCACAGGGGTGGAGGGGAAAAGCCGCGCTCGGCAGCAGCTCAGTGAGGGCTTTGTGCTGCCGAGGAGAAAATGGTTTCTCTCCAGATCCTGTAAGTGCGCTGGGTTTGTTTGAAGTCACAATGTGTTTTTCTTCT
>NW_009951958.1:2638755-2640830 GCF_000747805.2 Chaetura pelagica
GTTCAGCAGTCCCTGGGCTGGCTGCAGAAGGAATGCTCAATCTGGGGGCAACAGCGGATCCTTTCTCCAGCACAGGGGTTGGATCCGAGGAGTTAGTCCCAGCGGGGCTGTGGGAACAGAGGCCTCACGGGGAGCAAACCTGGTGAAACAGCACGGGGAGAGTGCTGTGTTTGAGGCCGTTGTTGACCATCGAGGGATAAAACCCTGGGCTTTAAAACGCCCTGGCCCGAGGGAGTGCGGAGAGCCGCAGGCTCACCCTACCCATCCCCCCAGGGGTGCGGATGGACTGGGACTGGGACCTCCAGAGGAGCAACTCTGCTGCTGTGCTCCTGCCCTAAGCAGCCTCTCTGGGCACAGCACTCCCGTTTAAAGTTGGGGTTTCCCACATGCTCCCCCACGAACCCCTTTGCAGAGACATCGCAACGCTGTGCGTAGCCCCAAACTGACTCGGGCTCTAGTGAAACACCCAAACTCCCCTGAAGCAGAAGGATTTCCAGGGGAGATACTCCTCATCCGAGCTCTGCCCGCTGGCAGCTCCGAGACCCCCATCAGGTGTGACACAGGCTGACCACACTCCTCTCTGCAACGGCAAGCCCCTGCTTAATTGACCCCTGTACTGGAGCTGCCAGGTATTTTCTTGGCAGGGAGATTTGCTTTCCATTTAATTACTTTTCACTGAAATGGCATGTTTCTCGGTGGGGTGATCGGGGGGGGGGAAGTTAGACCTGCTGTTTTATTGGTGTTTGGGGTAGGGCTGCGAGGGAAGGCGAGTAGTGAGGCTCCGCGGTGCTTGCTGGATTCATTAAGTCTCCCATTCCTTGCTAACAGCTCCGTTTGAGGAAGCCCGCCCCATCCGAGCTCCCGAGGCGGGGAGGAGAAGGGCTTTCCTTTGTGTCAAGCGGAGCATGCGGGGAGGGAAAACTTGCGGCACCGGGGTCCGTTTGCAGCCCTGCGTTTCTCCCCGGCACAGCTGGCGAGGCTGTGGCCACGGGGCCGTGCCTGCCCGGCCCTCGTGATTGGGAATAGCGGCCTCTGGTTTTTAAGGAATGAACCGAAACTCCTTGTTTTGTTGTGATGACTTACTGCGGGAGATATTTGGGGAAACCAGTTTGTTGCATTTTCTTTCCGTGAGCCGTTTGCTGCTGCCACTGGAGCAGGGGAGCTTGGCGTTTAATTAAAACAGCCCGAGCAATCTGAATCACAGACTTGCATGTTTTTAAAATTGTAGCTGTTCCTGTTGTGCTGAGTCAAACTGGTTTGTCGAGATTAAGCGTCTCCGCCTGGGAGCCACGCTGGGGGAAGGGTGTTGGGGTGGCCCCAGGGTCGGGATCCCCGTTCCTGGCTGGTGGAGGTGGCAGGGTGGGTGCCAGCCTTCCCCCCTGAGCCACCCCTGCGGAGGGGGGACCGTCCCCAGGGGCTTCAGTGGTGCTGCTGGTTGCCATCACCCCATGCTTCCTTGGGGCTGAAGCCATAAGGAGATGGCATCGCTTCTGGAGAGGACACATTCCCAAGCAAAGCGTTTGGGGGACTGTGGGGTGGGGTGCCCTTCTGTGAAGCCCCTTGCAGGGAGCCAGGCACAGCCTTGCGCCCCAGGGACAGGCTGCCATCTTGAAGGTCAGGCAGGCTTTTGCAGAGGCACTCCCACCTGGCTGGGAAGGTTCCCATTTGAATGTTTGTTTTGGTATTTTTTTTTGTTGTGCCGTGTTTTTTTTTTTGTTGTTGTTGTTCTTGCTCCAAAACCAGTCCTGGGCTGGGGCGGGGCTGGTGGCAGGGCCAGGCTGTCCCCTCACAGAGCTGAGCTTCCTGCAGGCTCCATGGGGAGCCCAACAGGAGCCATTTTATGGGGTGGGGGAGCAGAGGGCCAAGCCTGGCGCTTGGCAAATCCTCGTCCTCCCGCGCTTGGGCTCTGGCGTTGTCCGCCCACGGTGCAGCCATCAAGGCCTTGTGGGGCTGAGCTTGGAAGTGGGGCTGCATCCCCTTCCCACAGGACCACTGCTTCCCGCAGGGCCCCAGCCCTCCCCTGGCGCCTGTTTTCCCCTCACCACAGCCAAGCCCCTCTTCCCTGAGGCAGGAGG
>NW_009951958.1:2641561-2642087 GCF_000747805.2 Chaetura pelagica
GGGGGGGTGGGATATTTGGGTTTAAGCAGTTCCAGATGGGCTCGGTGCTCAAGGAGAGCTGAGGAAGCGAGCGGAGAGCAGTGTGGAGATTTGGGTAACTGCCCCAGGCAGGAGAGAGGAGGGAGATCTTGGCAGAAACTCCCGCTCCACTCTGCCGGGATGGGATGGAGCTTGGCAGCTGAGCTGCCCTGTCTGTGGGGTGATCCTTTGGATGTGCAGCGAGTAACCTTTTTTGGGGAGGGGGTGGGTTGTTGGTTGGGTTGTTGGGTTTTTTTAAATGTCATTACTCCTTTGCTGGGCTCTTTCCAAAAGTACAACCTGGAAAAAAATTAAGCTGGAGGGGGGGAGAAGGGCTCTTGGATCTCAGCCTGCTGCAAACGCTTGCCCTGTGGAGGCAGGCCTGCAGCACCGACGGCGTTCCCTTTCTTCCCCCTGGGGATTTTGGGCTTCTCCATCCACCCGTGCCAACCCAGCTTGGCTGGATGGCCCTGTGAGGACACCTGCCCCAGGCAGCCACAGCCACAGG
>NW_009951958.1:2642269-2643116 GCF_000747805.2 Chaetura pelagica
TCCTGCTGGGGATGGCAACCTATACATTTATCCTGCTTGCTGGCCCGCAGAGCTCTTCTCTGCCCAGCATGGCTAGTCATGTTGTCCCACAGGAGCCCATGGCAGGGAGCTGCAGTGGGCAGCCCCTTCCCCTGGGCAAGGCAGGGACATGCCTGTCCTGAGTGGGCAGTGGCAGTGTCTGGCAGCAGGCAGGGCTGAGGGGCTGGCCATGGGGTCTGGCTGTTCCCCTTGGGCCAGCTGAAGCACTGAGCACTGGACATGCATCTGCCATGTGGGCAGGGATGGCAGCTCTTCCCCAGCCAAGCTGACCCTGGCGTGGCACACTGGGCTCCAGCATCTGAAATCCTCACGGTATTAATAGAATGGTAATTGCAGAGCAGGGCTGGTCTTGGGCATCTGGCTCGAGTCCTCTCCGGCATCAATACAGCCTTTCTGTTGGAACAGGACCTGGCAGGTCTTGGGCAGTGGGCTGCATGTGCCCTTGGCATGCAATTGCAGGGCAGGAGTCTGCTATCCTGCAAAACCCCTGGGCTCAAAGTACTGTGTTTTGAAGGGAGGTGCAGTGTGAGTGCCAGCAAGTGCTGGAGCCTGGCTTGGCACAGCTCTGCTCACCCAGTGGCAGAAATCTGCCCTCCCTGGCTTGACCCAGTGTGTGACCAGGAGGAAGTGAGTACCCATCCCTCCCCACATCCCAGGCACTGCCACTTGATCTGCTTTTTGCAGAGCTGGCACCTGTCCTCTCTCACATGCTTCAGTCTGTCTCACAGCCGTCAGGAAACAGCTCCTGGCGAGGAGCACGCGGCCGGAAAACCCTCTTCAGCCAGTTAGCAACCAGCGAGTGGGCGAC
>NW_009951958.1:2643354-2648785 GCF_000747805.2 Chaetura pelagica
GGAAAGAGGGAGCAAGCATTCCCGTCTCCCTCCATCCTGCTTGCCAGGCAGTTCCTGGTCATCCAAGAGCTGGATCTGCCCATCCAGAAGGTGCAAGGCACTGTGGTCAGATGGGGGACTCTGAGGGAGATTGAGCCAGCCAGTGGCTTGAAGTCACACAACTGTCTCCCTGTGTGAGGTTGTTATACCCTGGCGTAGGTGTGGGATTGGGAAATGCAGGATGCATTGTTGGAGCATCCTTGGAACCTCAGGCTTTGCAAATTTACCATGGTGCCAGTGGGGCTGGGACCAGCAATGGTGCTGGGACCAGCAGTGCTGCCCATCCTTGACCAGGCTCACTGGGGCAGGGACTGCCTGCCCTTGTGCATGTGTGTGTGGTGTGTACAAAGGGGCCTTAATCTCAGTTGGGGCCTCTGGGCCCTGCCATAATGCAGAAATAATGAGTCTATTATTAAGTGCCCACAGTACTTCTTCACTCCGGTGGCTCGCCTCCAGCAGCAGGCAGAACCTGCCCCGCTTGAAGTGGATGTGTCATCATTTGCCTCAGCAAATACGATCCCCTTTGATGATGGGCCAAATGCCCTTGGCACGAAGGGCCACAGCTGTGATACAGGCCCCATTTTTTTTTTTCCCCTTTCATTCCCCCCCACTTCCCTTTGTTCCCAGTTCGTTGGCAAGTCGTTGGCTCACCTTGGACCTGGGGCGTGTGTTGGTGGGCATGGGCGGTCTGAGTCTCCATAACCCCCTGGAGAGGGATGGGTGGGGGACTGTCTCATCTCCCCCCTCAGTGCTGTGGAGCAGCAGGCGCCCTGCTGGCTCTAAGGATGGGTTCTCAGCGTGGGCGGCGATAGGGAGCGTGCCAGCCCTTCCCTTGGGCTGAACCCAACCGGCCTGACAGCTGGGCTAGTCTAGGGTGGGACTCTACACAGCCCCCTGGCCTTGCACCGGACACTCGGGTGTGCAGGAGGGGTCCCAGGGAGTGTCAGGATTCCCCAGGGGATGCAGCATGGCGGCAGTGCTGCCAGCCTTGTCCCTGCAGAGGGAGCTGGCAGACAGCAGCTGCCAGCACCTTCACTAGGCTTCCAAAACCCCATGCCTGGCTCCTCCATCACTGGGTATCCACAGCCTGCCATGGGTGCTTCCAGCCCTGCCGGTGCCCTGCCGGTGCCCTGCCTGTTGCCCACCTTCCTCCCTGGCTGCAGTCTTCCTTGCTGCTCTCCTGGCTGCTTCAGCTGCACCATTCCTGGAGTGCAGCTTTGAGGGGCTGCCGAGTGCCAAAACCTCCAAAGCTGCCACCTGCAGGGCGCTCCATCCATGGAGCATGTGCTGTGCCTTGGGTTTAGTGGAACAAGAATGTTTTCCCCTTATGAGCTCCCTGGCCTTGGAGCATGATCATCCCCTGCATGGGAAGAGGGCAGCCTCAGGGTTTAGCTGGGGTCAGAGAGGGAAGGACCCTCCCTCCCAGAAAGGGAGGTGGAGGGAGCCGGATGGGCAACATGCTCTGGGAAAACGTATCATGGGGTCTCCCAGACCTGATGCGCGCAGGATGCTCTGTGTGGTGTGGCTTTTGTGTACACGAAATGCTCGTCAGCGGGAAAAGTGCAACCTCAGGTTCTCTCCCACAGGCAGCTCTTTGTTCCCAGATAAAGGACCTTACACCAAAGGTCCTTTGTGCCACTGCTCAGAACGGTGTCGGGATTAATTGTACTGATAGGCACTTGAATGGGGAAACGCGCAAGGCCACTCGCTGCTGCCGTAATTACCTCCGAAACCAAGGAGGAAATTAAAAATGTGCGGGGAGATGCCCCTTTTGGTGGCTTTTTGACTAGCAGACAGTCACGGACACTGAAAGTGCATCCCTAAACAAGCTGCTTTTCCTTCTAGAAGAGCAGGACAAAGTGGCGAGTGGGAGAGGCATCCAGCACCACCACAAACAGCCGCTGTGGTGGAAGGCAAGCCGTGTCCTGAGGGAAATGGCTCAGGCATTGATGCTGTCTCCAGGAGCCTGGCATGGGACGAGTGGCCCGGCATGGCCATATGGCCAGGCTGGGCCACTTGCCCCACACTGGTCTTCTGCAGACATAATGCCGTGGTGTGCATGGCTCCCAGAGAGCACGGGCACGTTGCAGAACAAGTTCTTCTGTTTGTGGCAAGGCTGCGTGGGCGTCTTTACTAACTTTCCTCCCTTGCCTTCTTCCAGGATGCTCTTGACTTGCCTGAGCTGCCTTCTCCTCATCAGGGCAAGGAGCTGGCGTCCTACCTTGCCAGCGCATCCTGATAAAAGCTGGCAGTCCCCATGTTCAAAGGCAAGAGAGCGTTCAAATCAGAGCCAGTTGGTGAAGACAATTGAGTCTTCCCCAGTGGCTTCATCTTGAAAGAATTTTGATTTCCCCCCCTCCTTTCTGGAGCAGCCGCTGCTGCCGCGCGCGTCTGCCGCTCAGCAGCGCGAGACGGGCTCTCTGGGCCTCTTACGGGGGGAGTTCAAACGTTTTAGCTGGCCTCAGACCATGCACACTGCATTCCTGAGCCCCTGCACAGGGAGGAAGAGGTCCCCGACTCCAGATGGGTCCTCGCCAGGGCTTCAAACACCCAGTGAACTGCTGGGGACTCTGCAGAGGTGATGGGAGGGCTTCTGGCAAGGGACCCCTGTTCTTTGTAGCTTAGGGTGTGCCTGGGAGGAGATTTCTGCAGGGCAAGGAGTAGACAGCCAAATCAGTGCTCAGAGCGCTTTCCAAGGAGTGAGGCTCTTTCTCTGCCCTGGGATCCCACTCTGCCATGGGAATCTTGCTTTTATGTGGAGTTGACAATGGCCTGCTGCACTCGCTGGAGCTTAGTGAGGCATCCCTTGCCTTTTCCAGCCGAAGGTAAGGAGAGGACAACTCAACCAGCACTGTAGAAAAGTGATAAAGCAAGCCTTAGGGTGACTTCCTCAAGCTGGCAAAATTGGGAGCAAATTTCCCATTGACTAATGGGACCAGACTCTTGCTGTGACACACAGGATTGAGGTGGCTTTGAGTCACTGCTCGGCCAGCCCTGCAAAACGTTTGCAAACATTAACTGGGCAGGGAAAGTGCCAATGCCATCTCCAAGCCCATTTCTGGCACTGTGTGCCAGAGGGAGAGAGCAGCTGGCTGCTTCCAAACACCTGAAACCTGGTGCTCACCTATCTCCCTGTCTTGGTACACCAGCACAGGGACCCTTTCGTAGGGGTCAGTGCTTGGTGTTTGCTGGAGAAAGGGCAAAGCTTTGGTGCCAGGCTGCTGTGAGATCTCTGCGGTAGACTTAAGGGCAGAATGATTTCTGCAGCTCGGCTGTGGCTGGCTCGGCTCAGCATGCGGCCACTGACCCCTGGACCATGCAGCGCAGCAGCCTGTGGGGCTGTCTGCCCATGAAGGTCATGCTCATGAGGGGCTGGGAGTTCCATGACCCACCTGGCCCCGCTTGCTCCCGCAGCTGCAGGAAACCCCCTCTATGCTCGGCCCGTTTCCTTTAGCTGAGTTGCTCAGTGACTTTATTATTTCCCCTCTCCACTCTCTCGGTGTGGTTTATGTGGCTCCTGCGCCAGCGGCCAGCTTGGCTCTGTCAGTTTTTTTCCCTCCTCTGCTGGTCAGATGGCAGATGCTGCCAAATTAGGATGCAGGCAGCAAGCCTTCTGTCCGAGCTGTGTCCCTGCCCCGGGCTGACACTCATGGGGAAGGGCAGTGCCGGAGAGGTGGCTGCCCACATGCCCTGGCCTGGGGCACAAGGGCTGCTTGGGTGGAAGCTGCTGGTGTGCAGGGGAGTTCCTGCACACCCTGGGCAGGGTTGGGCATCAAAGTTCCCCTCCTGCCTCAAGAGCAGGGATGCCTACATGGTCAGTTCCGGCTATGGGAACCCTGTGCTGCCCCACTGGCCAGCACACCCTACTGCCCAGATCCCCATCTCCCTGCCCTGACTCACCGCTGCGGTCACTCATCTGCACTGGCTCTGAGCACACAGGGCACCCCTTCCTGCTCTTTCTACAGAAACACCCAGCCAGTTGCCTGCCCTGGAAGCGGGACCCTTGGCTGGCTGGACCCACGCAGGGTCTCCACGCCAGGACTTGGCAGCCCGGCCTGCTGTCAGTGCCGAGCACACGTTTGGCTCTGCTCCGCCGCCAGCGCGGCGTGCCTGGGCCCTCACACGGCACCACTGTGCCCTTATTAGGGCAGCCAGCGTGCGGGGCCTGTCCCTTGGAGAGGTGTGGGCAGCCCTGCTCTGCAACCCGCTCCCCCATGGCCAGACACCAGCTGCCTTCCCTGGGAGCTGCCCTGGCACATGGGTCTTGATTGTGCACAGCAGTGTCTCAGGGAGGTCTTGTGGCCATGCAGGGCTACTCGCCAAGCCTTGCCAGTGGTCAGTAGATGATGCTGTGGGGATGGGAAGAGGAGGGGAGCGGGAAGATGGCAGTTTGCTGCATCTCTTGGGAAGGCAGTGCCTTGGGGACTGGGAAGTGGCTGCCTACAGGTGCCCAGTCCCATCCTGCACCCAGCTCTCCTGGTGTAGAGGAGGTCCTCCTCCATTGCAGGTCCTCCTTCATTACCTGCTGGGCAGAGGACTCCTTCCTTTTCTCTGGTTTTGCCGAGTGCTCCTTTGTGTTTTTAAGAAACAGTAAATAACCCTTGTTCAGTAACCACCTCTGCACTCCTCCTGTTTTCAAACTGGTGTCAGTTTGTCCTTTCTACTGTGGATGCTGCCTCCCATCCAGGAGGGAGCTGGGAAGCTCCCATCCAGGCTGAGGACCTGGCACCACAGAGGGTTTTCCTCACTTGTCCCTGATGCTGTGTCCCCTGACAGTGCTACCATCACCCAATGGGACTGCTTTTGTGCTTGCCTCCTACTAGGACTGTTCATGTGTAACAGGCTGGCTGGCCAGACAGGGATCCTGGCAAAGAGCAAGGCAGGTTGGAGGGCCCAGGTGTCCCCAGATCTGCTTGTTTATCTGTGGCACAGTGGTACTTGTGGCCTGTGCTCTTGGCCAATTGGTGGGTACTGGGTCAGGAGCTAGTGGCGGGTCTTGCTGGGTTGGGACACAGGAGGAACGTGTTTACCTCCAGCCAGGCTTCATATGAAACCCTGCAACACGTGAATATTTCCTTCCTCCTCCACGCTTCCTCCCTGGCTGGGTCAGCCTGTGGTTTTTCTGGGATGGAAGGAAAGAAGCTGACACTGCCTCTCACTTCTGGAGCTGAGCTGTTGTGCCTGGCACAGCCAAGCTGTCCCGGGATCTCCTGTGCCCCAGGTGCTGAGAGCAAGCAGCTCCCAGCCCACTGCCAACTCTGGGGGCTGGAAAGCTGTGGCTCCATCCCTGTGTCTCGGGGCTGGGTGGGCTGAGGGATGTTTACATGGATGGATGGACAGACAGCCCTTAGGGAGCTGTGTGAGGTCTGAGATGAGGCCATGCCTGCAACTG
>NW_009951958.1:2648799-2649987 GCF_000747805.2 Chaetura pelagica
AGGAAGGCATTTTGGAGCTGATCTTTGGCCGTGCTCAGGCACTGGAACCCCTCTGAGCACACTAGGATCTTCAGGGGGCTGTTGCCAACCTCTGGCATTTGTAGACCCCTTGTCCCAAAACCTCCCTGGACTACAGAGGGGTCAGAAGACCCCAGGGGTGCCTACTCCCTCCAGACAGCCTGTGGGGACATCCCTGGAGCAGAGTCACCGAGCCAGCAGCCCACAGAGGGACCACTGGCACCAGCCACCAAGCCAGTCATTGTTCCCCATCCTTGCATTTTGTTCCCTGTTTTTGTGCGTGGTGCTTGCGCGGAGCCGCGCGGCTCTGCCTGGGATTAGCGACAGCTGCCTGCAATTGCAGCTCTTCCCAGACAAGCGTCTCGCTTCCCCAAGGCTGGGGCTGGGGCTGTTTGGGGAATGCTGCTGGGGTGGTTTGTCTTGTAGTCTGCTCCAGGAATGTTGGCCAGACGGTCAAATTCTTCTCCCCTCTTGTAAAATGAGTGATGTGGGGCGTCTCTGGGAGAGCAGCCTGCCAGTCCCTCCTCCTCTGGATAAACCTGCCTGGCCCGCACCGCCCTGTCATGGGAACGGGCCCTTTCAACCCCAGCCACAGTAAATACGTGCCCTGCCAAAGTGGAGGGGGAGGGTGTGGATGGGGGTGTCCAGTTTTCCTCCTCTGGCAGCCCCCCACACTTGTTGGGAGACACTGCTGACTGTGCCAGTGGTCAGGAATGGCAGCCTGTCCCAGTTCCCCCCCTCGCCACCTGGCCGGCTCCTTGTCCTGCTGCTTCCCTGCTCCTGCGTAGCTCTCCAGGGACGCCTTGCTCTTCCTGTTCTGACAGGAGAAGAGAAATCTGGAGTCTGTCTGAGCCGCTCCCCCCTCCTCCCACCACATCTCACCCCCCAAGTTGCTGTTTTCCACAGAAATGTCAGCCTCAGCTCTCCTCTCCCTGACTCCTCCTGGTTTTTCCCTCCTGTAATCTTGGCCTTTGTCTCCAATTACTTTTTTTCTCTCCACCCTCTCTCTCCAGAGACCCTGATGGACACAAAGTGGGTGACTTCTGAGTTGGCATGGACAACTCATCCAGTCTCGGGGCTGGGTGGGCTGAGGGATGTTTACATGGATGGATGGACAGACAGCCCTTAGGGAGCTGTGTGAGGTCTGAGCTGAGGCCATGCCTGCAACTG
>NW_009951958.1:2650000-2655514 GCF_000747805.2 Chaetura pelagica
GCAGGAAGGCATTTTGGAGCTGATCTTTGGCCGTGCTCAGGCACTGGAACCCCTCTGAGCACACTAGGATCTTCAGGGGGCTGTTGCCAACCTCTGGCATTTGTAGACCCCTTGTCCCAAAACCTCCCTGGACTACAGAGGGGTCAGAAGACCCCAGGGGTGCCTACTCCCTCCAGACAGCCTGTGGGGACATCCCTGGAGCAGAGTCACCGAGCCAGCAGCCCACAGAGGGACCACTGGCACCAGCCACCAAGCCAGTCATTGTTCCCCATCCTTGCATTTTGTTCCCTGTTTTTGTGCGTGGTGCTTGCGCGGAGCCGCGCGGCTCTGCCTGGGATTAGCGACAGCTGCCTGCAATTGCAGCTCTTCCCAGACAAGCGTCTCGCTTCCCCAAGGCTGGGGCTGGGGCTGTTTGGGGAATGCTGCTGGGGTGGTTTGTCTTGTAGTCTGCTCCAGGAATGTTGGCCAGACGGTCAAATTCTTCTCCCCTCTTGTAAAATGAGTGATGTGGGGCGTCTCTGGGAGAGCAGCCTGCCAGTCCCTCCTCCTCTGGATAAACCTGCCTGGCCCGCACCGCCCTGTCATGGGAACGGGCCCTTTCAACCCCAGCCACAGTAAATACGTGCCCTGCCAAAGTGGAGGGGGAGGGTGTGGATGGGGGTGTCCAGTTTTCCTCCTCTGGCAGCCCCCCACACTTGTTGGGAGACACTGCTGACTGTGCCAGTGGTCAGGAATGGCAGCCTGTCCCAGTTCCCCCCCTCGCCACCTGGCCGGCTCCTTGTCCTGCTGCTTCCCTGCTCCTGCGTAGCTCTCCAGGGACGCCTTGCTCTTCCTGTTCTGACAGGAGAAGAGAAATCTGGAGTCTGTCTGAGCCGCTCCCCCCTCCTCCCACCACATCTCACCCCCCAAGTTGCTGTTTTCCACAGAAATGTCAGCCTCAGCTCTCCTCTCCCTGACTCCTCCTGGTTTTTCCCTCCTGTAATCTTGGCCTTTGTCTCCAATTACTTTTTTTCTCTCCACCCTCTCTCTCCAGAGACCCTGATGGACACAAAGTGGGTGACTTCTGAGTTGGCATGGACAACTCATCCAGAGACTGGGGTAAGTCTGGAGCCATCCCTGATCCTGACCTCCAAAGGGTACAACTGGACCCAGCCCCACAGCAATTAGGGCCACTTGCCAGCACCTTCATGGAGTTGGCTGTTTTTTCCCCCTTCCCTCCAGTGCTTATCCTCTTGCCTTGTGAAACCATCTCCTCCTGACTCTGTGCTGGCAGAGCGGGAGTGCCGTGGTCCCTGGCGCAGTTTGCTCTTAGTCACCTTGATGACCAGGAGGGTTGGGACGGGTGGAGGTGCAGCTGCTGTTCTTCCCTGTTGACAGTTGCCTTGTCCCCCCCACCCTGTGCTGTTGGCAGTGTGTCCATGGTACTGATCTCTCTGTCTGGGGGTCTAACCTGCTCCCCTCTCCCTCACAGTGGGAAGAAGTCAGTGGTTACGATGAGGCCATGAACCCCATCCGCACATACCAGGTGTGCAACGTGCGGGAGGCCAACCAGAACAACTGGCTTCGTACCAAGTTCATCCACCGCCAGGACGTCCAGCGCGTCTATGTGGAACTGAAGTTCACTGTGCGGGACTGCAACAGCATCCCCAATATCCCTGGCTCCTGCAAAGAGACCTTTAACCTCTTCTATTACGAGTCGGATACAGATTCTGCCTCTGCAAACAGCCCATTCTGGATGGAGAACCCCTATATCAAAGTGGATACAATTGCCCCAGATGAGAGCTTCTCCAAGCTGGAGTCTGGCCGTGTGAACACCAAGGTGCGCAGCTTTGGCCCCCTCTCCAAAAATGGCTTTTACCTGGCCTTCCAGGACCTGGGAGCCTGCATGTCTCTCATCTCTGTCCGGGCTTTCTACAAGAAGTGCTCCAACACCATTGCTGGCTTTGCTGTCTTCCCGGAGACTTTAACGGGGGCCGAGCCCACTTCTCTGGTCATTGCGCCGGGCACCTGCATCCCCAATGCAGTGGAGGTGTCTGTGCCCCTGAAGCTGTACTGCAACGGTGACGGCGAGTGGATGGTACCCGTGGGAGCGTGTACATGTGCCGCTGGATATGAACCGACCATGAAGGATACCCAGTGCCAAGGTACGTGTGTGGCGCTTGTCCCCATGGGCGCATTGGTGCAGAGGAGGTGGTTTTGCATTGAGCTCAGTTTGTTTTCAGAGGCATGGATGCTGGGCAGGTTCCCTGAGGGGGGAGCAGGGTGGTATCTCAGAGGACCGGTCTGCATTTTGACTCAGCATCTGGAAGCTGTAAAGCCTTCGTGGTCCCGACTGGTGTGGTGATATGCTGGTTAGCACCCACAGATGCTCTGTGGGATGCACCTCCTCACCAGGAACCCCATGGCTCAAGGCATGGTCCTCAGCAGGGATCCAGAAAGTTCAAGCCCCTGAGCATTAACAGAACCTCCCTCTCACCCCTGCTGACGTGTCCAGTGTCTCCCCCTCTCTACTTCCTTCGGTGCTCAGGGCTGGGCGAGCAGTTGTTTCTGGCAAGTGTGATTTCACACTGCTTGTGTGGAGGCACTTGGAAACCTGGGTGTTGAGCAGGGCCCTGCTGTGCTGGCAGCAGGAGAAGCCATGTGGATGCATGCGGATGCATGCTCCCTCTGCCAGCACTGAGGGCTCACAGTAGGAAGGGTGGTGAGCTGTCTGAAGGCAGGGGAGCCACAGCTCCCCGTTGCTGCTCGGAGGGGAGGGAAGAGCACCCTGCACATGGAGATATTTGGGATAGAGCCATCTGGAATGGCCGGGTGGCCCTGTGTGGGTCTTGCAGCTGCCATGCTCTCCCACAACAGCTTTGGTGGTGTTGTTTCACTCCAGGTTGGGCTTGTTGGTAAGGAAAAATCTGCCTCAATGAGTGCTGCTTTTCTTGGGGTGATTTTGTCCTTGGGAGCTGTCTCAGACACATGGGACCCTGCTCTGTGGTGGTTTGGGTTTAAAGCAGTAAGGTCACTGCTCCCCTTGGCTGGAGGCATTTGGCAGGGAGCAGGACACTGGCTGGGCCCCCGACACTGGATGCCTTGTGCTTGCTGATGACGGGATGCTTGTCACCAGCCCTTTGCTCTTGGCAGGGACAATGTGATTTGGGATGGACTGTGACTTGAAGCTAGGGCCAGGCTGGCCTCTCTGCTGGCTTTGGGAGCAGTGTAGCTGTCAGCCATGCTGCTGGTCAGGTAGAATTCAGCCTCTGTGGGTCCATGGCTCTGCTGAGAGAGCAGAGCCTCTAGCACCATTGCTGCCATTACAGTCCCAACTGCAGGGGCAGGTTGCTTGTGCCCCCTGCGTCAACCTTGCGGGCAGCCAGTCTGGCTTCTCCTGGGGCGGACAGACACGGGTGTCAGGCCTCCATCACTGGACAAGGAGCCCATGCTTAAAAGTATGCTCAGGAGTCCAGGCTCCTGGGCAGCTCATTTCCTTCATGCTTGAGTTGGGAGATCTTAGACCTTTCCCAGCGGGGTTTGGACATGAGTTGACACCATTTCCAGCCAGCATCTGGGCTGTACTGAGCTGGGGCAGGACTGAGGGCTCTTCAGGGCATCGCTGCAGCCCAGGATGAGGTCCCTTCTCCACATCCCCCTGTCTGGGCAGACACCCACACAGCAACTCTCTCGGCACCTTTAATTTCCCCCCCCACAAGCCCCAGCTTCTTTCCCAGCACACAGGGAAGCCACACGGAGCCGTGGGCATGTCTCCATCCGGCAGCCTGCCTTCTGCCTGGGCAGAAGCAGCAATGTCCTCACGTTTCTCTGGGAAAGTTGGGCTGTGCTTCTAGCATCAGATTTTCCGCCATATGATCGTGTGTTTTAAGTGGAAACAGCTGAAAAAGGGCTGGGAGAAGCCAGAGCTACAGCTCCGTTTTCTGCTCTCAGCTGGATGTTCCTTTACCCTGTTTCAGCAGCACAGCACTGCCGAGAAGGCATTCTGCCCCCGCAGCATGGGAATAGGTGTGGATGTGGCCCCGTAGAGCTGGGGTTTCAGCACCCCCGCTCCAGGGAGCTGCCGAGGCTTCACCACACAGGGAAGAAGCACTCTGGAGTGCCAGATGGCATTTTAATAAATAACAATACCCAGTTAGTGCTTAGATGGGATAAGCCCTGTTGTAAATCTCCCCCTTTCCCCAGACTTTCAGAGGCCTTTGAAGATCTCCTTCTCCTCTTTATCTCCATCCAGAGCCAGGATTAGACCTCGCATTCAGACCTGTTACAATGCAGCTTGTATCCCGGTCCCTCAGGAGCTGAGGGCTCATCCCGCCAGTCTGAAGGCAGTTTCTTTGGCGTGCTTTGTAATGCGATACGCCAGGCTGGTATCTGGCGCTCTAGTCCTGAGTTGCCACAGCATTGATTTGGCATCTCATTCTCAGCCTCATTATCTTTATTTAATTAGCACGCGGCCCTTCTGGGGGTTGTGCCGCTTCCCACACGCTCCCTGCCATGCAGAGCTGCAGAGGCAGCTCTTGCAGGATGAAGAGGAGCTGCTGGTCAGGGAGGGAGATGAAGGCTTCCACATGCCCCCACAGGCACCGTTTATCCCCCTCGCCTCTGGAGCTCAGCCTTTCCCCTTGGCCCGATCAGTTCTCCTTTGGGCTTGCCAGCACCTGAACCGTATGGGGGACTTGGTGCCGGGCACTCCCACAGGCAGCCAGTGGGAGTTTCCTTCAAGCAGCACAGGGATCCCAGTACAGAGCAGCTCAACCTGTGGCACCTCCCTGAAAATGCTCCTGAGATGTGCTGCCCACGATGCATTTGCTGGGGTTTTGCACACCTTGTGCTGCTGGCTTCACCCAAAGACAGAAGAGTCTGGGGGCTGGCTGGCCTCCGTGGCAGGGCTAGCAATGAGCCCCCTCCTCGTATAGCCCTCGATACCCGTGGGGGGGCCTGGAGAGGGGCTGTGGTGCCCTTGAAGCCTGTGCCCCACTTGGGAGGGGGACTGAGGCTGTGTGATGCAGTCGATGGACACCTAAACCATAAAAGCACCTGGGGAGACAGTGGGCAGTGTGATGCTGCTCTCGTCAGACCCGTTTCTGAGCCTTTTTTATGTCCCTTTTCCAGTGGTACCAAGTGTTGTATGTTTGGGCACAGTCAGTCCATTATAGCAGGTCATGCTAGGGCCAAAATCTGATTTTTGGCGAAAATAAATTTCCCTTGCGATCAGTGACTAATGGAATCATCACCCTGAATTTAAAATAATAATAATAAAAAAAATATGCCAAGCAAGCACTGCACTTGCCAACTGTTTGCAGCTTTGCATTGCAACATGGGCTTGCTGCATGAAACCCAGGAAGTGAAACTGCCTGCTATTAATTGCTCGGGCTTCCAGATCAAAGGCAGCTCAGCAGCACAGGCAGGGGAGAGCTGCCGGTTTACAGCCAGGCAGCTTCACAATGGGTTACTTGTAACACGGTTGAGGAAATCTGCCCCTGCCGTCCTGCCTGTGACCTGCTGTGGCTGCAGGGG
>NW_009951958.1:2655600-2667703 GCF_000747805.2 Chaetura pelagica
TTTCCCTTCTCTCCCCACCAAATTTACTCCATTCACTTTTGGGCTGTGCTAGCATGAAATATTTCCACTCAAAGGGTGATTTAAGAAAAAAGAAGAAAAAAAAAAAAAAGAAAAATCAAGTGCCTTTTAAGAGAGACTTGAAAAGAGAGTTACCACCTCGGCTGTAGCCAGGCTGTTGCTTCCAAGGCTCTAATCCATCGGCAGCCACTTACGAAAGCGGGAAGGGAGCGAGCCGTGCAGGTTCATAAAGCACAGTTCGTCCCAGGCAAACCCAATTGCTGCCTTTAAAGAAATTACAGGGTTGCTGGACAAAGGGATGTGATTGGTTTAGTTTATCTAGGCTTAAGCGAGGTGTTCTGCTTCAGCCCCACATGGAGGGAAATAGCTGAAAGGATGTTGCCCAGGCTTGAATAGTGTCATATGGATGGGAAAGCAGTTGAGACTTGAAATAGGGTGGTTTGGGGCTGGTATTTCCCGATGTGCTGTGAGCTATCCCTCCCTTTCCCAAGGGAGGGAACCCCAAAGTTTTGGGGATGCATATGGGGTTCGTTGTCGCTTGCCCGCATCCCATGCAGTAATGGCGGCTGCCTGCGGGATGAGTCACGGCTCTCGCTGCTGCCAGGAGGGTTTCATTTCAGTTGTTTTTCAGCTCCCTCCCTTGGACTTTATTCACTGGGGTGGGGATTGTATTTGGGAAGAGTGCCCTTCTCTTCCCCCAGCCCTGTACTGCAGCAATACGAGTCAGGATCAGGCCCTGGAGGTGAGCAACTGATGAAAATTCTGGAGGGGCTGCTAGAAACAGCCGGATGGCCAGTGGTGGGTACCATACCAGGTGTGCGATGCTCTGTAAAGGGTGCAGGGGCAGTTTTGCAGCAGCCCCAGGGCTCCTGCTCCCTCCCACACCCCACATAAATCCCTTCCACATCTGATCGCTGCTGTCAGGCCTGGCTGCATCTCCTTCTCATCAAACCAGCAGCTGCTTTTCAGAGCAGGGAGCTCCGCTTCGGTTCCCTGACCTGTTTTCTTGTGGCTGTCAGTGACTGTCATGTTCTCCCCAGAGGTGACCACAGCCCGGCATCAGGAAATGTGATCTGTGTGCAGAGGTTCAGGATTGTTATTTTATTTGAAGACACTTTAGGAAAAGTGCTTATGCAAACTTCTCGATGAGAGGGGAGCCCAGCTCCCTGGCTCCAGCTGGATGAAGTCACAGAGCTCCAGAGCTCCCAGGCTCACTCCCCAGCATGCTGGCCAAGACAGTGGTTGTGCAGAGGAGAGATGACACAGCGGCTTATCCACCAGGGACCTGGGATCAGCTTTCAGCTCAGTTACAGCCTTCAAATGTGGCGGCTGAGAGCTGTCACGCTGCCACCGAGGTCTTTATACTCTGATTTATTAAGCAGGGTTGGAAACTTAAACACTGGAGTGCATCTGGGCCTCAGTCCCTCTCCTGCTCTTCCCCAGCATTACAGAGCTGGGACATGGCTCATCCGCCTCTTGCCAGAGTGCCATGAGGGTGCAGAGAAATGACCCTTATGCCTGTGCTGGGCACTCCTGTGGGATGGCAGGCTGTCCATAGACAGCTCTGCTAGACCGTTCTTCCTGTGTCTGGGAGTGCAGGAGGTCACTGTCTCCTGCATGTCTGTAACCCCCTGGGCACTGGCTGGTGCTGAGTATGCAGGAGGCCAAGTGCCATCATCCCTCCTGCATCCTTTGCAGAACACCTCACTGTCCCCCACTGCCATGCTGTGCTTGGGCTGTTGGCTTCATATGAGCCCTGGGTGCTCCAGCTTCGCTTTCTCCCCCAAGAAGCCCGTTATTTCAGGGGGGTTTGTGCCTGATGGATCTGGGATCCTGTCCATAACCCAAGCATGTTTGGCAGCTTTCTGAGCCCAGAGCGTTCCTGTCCAAGAGGTTTCAGTCATCCTTCATTCCTCAACAATCTGGTTCCTTATGTGTGAATCTGCATCCACCCAGTTTGAGCCGACTAGGACTCCGGCTGGGGTGGGTCTTCCTGAGCTGAGGCTGTTCCACTACCTCTGGGCATCTGCTGTCCACATCTTTCCATTTCGTGGTGCTGAACGTGGCCCAGACTGGGGGGAGGGGAGCCCTAAACCTGCTGGCTAGGGGCTTCCATGGCTCACAGAGGAGCAGGTCTGCTCACTCCTTTGCCCTCCGGCCTGCGCAGTCAGGATGGGCTAAGCTGTCATTTCCAAAGGGAAGACCCAGAGGCTGGGTGAACTCAGGTCAAGGAGCTGGAGCAAGTCAAGCCATGTGGTTGATCCTGTTTTGACCAAAGAAGAGTCTCCTTGCTGGAAGGCTCCTGCCCTGGGAGCAGGAAGCCACCCATCCGGGCAGGAGGGCCTGGAAAGGGCACAGTCTGCAGGTCCCTGCCTTGGCAGCAGGGTGCCTCTCCCCACGATGGAGCTGCTTGGTCATCCCCCTTCCCAGCAGCACCACGATAAAGAGGGCCTGCTCCCCTGGCACTGCTGCCATCCAGTGCCTGGGCAAACCTCTCACATTCTGCTGGACTGGTCCCATGGGGACCTGCACGCAGCTCCAGGGGGCCAGGATGTCCGTGTGCGGGTCCCCGCAGGACCGGCCGGGCAGCATGTGACTCAGCAGTGCTCCACGCCCCATGTACAGGGCTGAAACCAGCCAGAAAATTTCCACCAAAGATGTCAGGAGATGCCTCATAGCAGGAAACTTCCACCTGCCACAGCCTGGTGAAACACCAGGAAACCTCCTCCTGTTTACCGGTTGGTGTGTGGCTTGGACGGGGCTGCTGGGAGGGTTACGCACCCTTGGGAGCTGCCCTAATCCCACCCTGGTGATTCCACTCTGGCCACGGCAAATGGGATGATGCCAAAACAGAACATGAACACAGAGTACAGAACCTGCTTCCTTGGGGCAGCTCTGGTATAAATTGGGCTATTTTGAGGTGCCAGTTTGGGTTCCTGAGGCTGCTTTGCTCCTCGGCTCAAGTGCCTTTAATCCTCTGATGTGCCCCTCATTATGACTAAACACCAGTAGTGCCAGCCAGCCGGATCCCAGGATTTGTGTCTCCTTGAAGGACCCTGGTCGGAAGTGGGGGTAGGAGGTGGCAGCAATGCTGAAGCAGCTCTTCAGCTGAGGACCTGCAGGAATGTTTTCATCTTGCTCAGTGTTCCACTTGAGCTGGCCTTGGGACGTGCCACCACCCCGGAGCTCAGAAGTGGCTGAAGAGCCCGAGGCAGAGGGTTTGGGGCTGAGTGGTTATGATTTGGGTAGTGGAGGCCTCTCACAGGGGCTGCTGCAGGCTGGGCTGAGGGATCCTTTCCTTCCCGGCCGTATTTCCCCAGACAGTAGATCGCTGACACTATGGAGGATGCTGGGCATGGAAGCCAGCTGGGGAAGGGGGAGCTAATGTGTGCAAAACCCTCGGGAAGTACAGTAAAGAAAAAAACCTGGGGATGGACTCTCTTGGCTAGACCTGCCCTGATGCTCGTACAGCTGCGAAGTCTGTACGACTCTTCCCATCCTTGGCTGCACCAGGTCTGCTGCCAGAGCACAGAGCTCCTGGGCAGAGCTGAGCCCTTACCCTGTTCTGGGGGCACCACTTTCCTGGGTACAGTGGTGGAAAGGTGAAGGGAAATTTGGCAGGGCAGCAAGGAATGGTCTGCCCAGCCTTGGGTGGGATGGTGGATATTATCTGCTGCATTTTATAACTCAAGTCTGTTCTCTGTTCCTCCAGCTTGTGGCCCAGGAACCTTCAAATCTAAGCAGGGGGAAGGTCCCTGCTCTCCCTGCCCACCCAACAGCCGGACTACCTCTGGAGCAGCAACAGTCTGTACATGTAGGAACAGCTTTTTCCGGGCAGACACAGACCCCGCAGACAGCGCCTGCACCAGTGAGTCCTGCCCTGGGGGAGGAGGGGAGGTCTGGAGCAGTGGTCCGTGCCCGGGATGGGGAAGAGGGGCTGTGCTGTGCCCATGCTGGAGGTGAGCTGGGCTTGGGGGCACACCATTCCTGACCCCCGTATTTTCCTCTGCAGGTGTTCCCTCTGCCCCCCGCAGTGTCATCTCCAATGTGAACGAGACGTCGCTGGTGCTGGAGTGGAGTGAGCCGCAGGACACAGGCGGGCGGGATGACCTGCTCTACAACGTCATCTGCAAGAAGTGCAGCGTGGAGCGGCGCCTCTGCACCCGCTGCGATGACAACGTGGAGTTCGTGCCGCGCCAGCTCGGCCTCACCGAGCGTCGCATCTACATCAGCAACCTGATGGCCCACACCCAGTACACCTTCGAGGTCCAGGCTGTGAATGGCATCTCTAACAAGAGCCCCTTCCCTCCCCACTTTGCCTCTGTCAACATCACCACCAACCAGGCAGGTCAGTGGTTCTCCAGCACAGAGCAGATCAGGGACTTCTTGCTGACAGCCTCAAAGGCTGCAGTCCTTTGTGCTGCCAAGTTACTGGCTCTCTGTGCCTGCATCTAATCCCCTGGGTAAATTCTCTCCGTTTAACACGTGTCCCCAGAGGAGATGAGATCAGAATGCGTGCAAGTGGAGAAGGGCAGGGTTGGCAGATGCTCCTGAGAGCTCTGGGTCTCCTAGACCTACCCCTGAGATGTTGTGCCTGCTGCGAAGGGAGGACAAAGGAAATTAGATTTCTCCCCTGTGGGCCTGAGAAGGCTCAGGACCAGCCCAAACCTTCACAGCCAGCTGATTTCTCTGCCATTACCTCCTTCCTCCTGCTCTGGCCCAGCTCCAGCATGCTGGTAATCTCCAGCTGCTGTGCTGTGATCTGAGTTCACAGGTCTCATTGGTGGGCTGGAGCATGGAGCTCCTGGTGGCTGGAGGATAGGAGGGAGCCCATTTTGGGTTGTCAGGACCCTTCCCCAGGCCATTTTGCAGCTAGGCATGGGGCAAAGTGTTACCTCAATTCTATTTCCAAGGGTCCCGTTGGTCCCTTATCACCTTGACTGTAAGATGATGAGATCACCCCCCCTATGAAGATTTGCATGAAGCCAGTCTAAAAGCTTTTCCACCCATTTCCACTGGGGTCATCCAAGCAGGTTCCAGGCCAACACAGGATGGTGGAGGGAGAAGTCTGGCACAGATGGCTCATTCCTTCCTTGCCCTCTTGTCTAGCCCCGTCTGCCGTGCCTACAATGCACCTGCATAGCAGCACTGGGAACAGCATGACACTGTCGTGGACTCCCCCAGAGAGACCCAATGGCATCATTCTTGACTACGAGATCAAGTACTCGGAGAAGGTAAAGCAGGAGGCAGAGCAGCCTTTCCCCTCATTCAGCCATTCTGGCAAAGAGGGTTCCTGCAAAGATAGTGCCATAGGGATGGAGGGGCAGCAAGGTGGGGGATTGCTTCATAGAGGTGACACCCATGTGTCTCCCCTACAGCAGGGCCAGAGCGATGGCATTGCCAACACGGTCACCAGCCAGAAGAACTCGGTGCGGCTGGATGGGCTGAAGGCCAACGCGCGCTACATGGTGCAGGTCCGGGCACGCACAGTGGCTGGATATGGCCGCTACAGCCTCCCCACCGAGTTTCAGACCACTGCAGAGGGTGGTAGGTACCAGGACTGGGAAGCGTCTGTCCCCCAGCCTTCCTGTGCGTGCTCCTTCCCCAGCTTGACTTTGATTCCTGCCTCTCCCACCATCAGGCTCCACAGGCAAGACTTTCCAGGAGCTGCCTCTGATCGTGGGTTCGGCCACTGCAGGGCTGCTTTTTGTCATCGTTGTGGTGATCATCGCTATAGTCTGCTTCAGGTACTGGCTTTGCAGGAAGTGGGGGTTCAGAGGGGGGTTGGAGGTTGCTCATGTCTGCCCCAGAGCTTTCCCCTTGCCTGAGCTCTGGCAGCTCTAGTCTGAGAGCAAAGGACTGGAGCTGCCGCACTTGGGTACCAGAGCACAGGTCCTATGGGAGGACTGTGCATCTCTGCTTCCCCAGAACCAGCTGGGGCTCTGCCCAGGCTTCTGCCATCCGCTCTCAGAACAACTAGGCCATCTTCTCTCATCACACCTCGGGCAGGGGGATGGCTCTGCTTGCAGGCTGGCAGAGGGGAAGCTCTTTGGCATAGACTGTCTGTGCTGGGATTTGGAAGCTGGCATTGAATGTCTTTGCCCCATCAGGAAAGGGATGGTTACTGAACACCTCCTCTCGTCTCCTTTGGGCAGGAAGCAACGCAACAGCACAGACCCTGAGTACACGGAGAAGCTGCAGCAATATGGTGAGTGTGAGAGCCCAGCAAATGGACTCTGCCTGCCCTCTCCCAAGTCCTGCCCCATGCACAAGTGAAGGGCAAAGGGGCAGCCGGGACCCGGGTGGGGTGGGCTGACTGCCAGCCAAGCTGGCTCAGCATCTGTCACCCATGTTGCATCCCTCCCGGTGACAACTCCTGTGTCCCTGCAGTCACCCCTGGGGTAAAAGTCTACATTGACCCCTTCACCTATGAGGACCCCAATGAAGCCGTCCGGGAATTCGCCAAAGAGATTGACATCTCCTGTGTCAAAATTGAGGAGGTCATTGGAGCAGGTAAGTCCGCAGGGCTGGGCACAGCTGCTGTGACCACTGTTTCTCACCTTGCTGTGTGGTTCACCATGCTGCCCCCTTCTCCCCTTCCCCGCTTCAGGGGAGTTTGGTGAGGTGTGTCGTGGGCGCCTGAAGCTGCCTGGCCGCCGCGAGATCTTCGTGGCCATCAAGACACTGAAGGTGGGCTACACGGAACGGCAGCGACGGGACTTCCTGAGTGAGGCCAGCATCATGGGCCAGTTTGACCACCCCAACATCATCCACCTGGAGGGTGTGGTGACCAAGAGTCGCCCTGTCATGATCATCACAGAGTTCATGGAGAACTGTGCACTTGACTCCTTCCTCCGGGTGAGTATCCATCCCCCACTGCCCTGGGCTGGGGGCTGTAGCACATGGGAAACAGCAGCTCCTAGCTGTCCTTCTCCATCCCTTTGCATTGTCATGCTGGCATCCTAACAGCTAAGCTGTGCATGGACTTTGTGGGGTGGGAAAAGATATGTAGCTCTAGGGAGGACAAAGGTGGTGGCAGCACACTGGGATCATTCCCTGGTTACAAACCCCTCTGATCTCTCCTATGGCAGCTGAACGATGGGCAGTTCACAGTCATCCAGCTAGTGGGAATGCTGCGAGGCATCGCTGCTGGCATGAAGTACCTTTCAGAGATGAACTACGTGCACCGGGATCTGGCCGCCCGCAACATCTTGGTCAACAGCAACTTGGTCTGCAAAGTGTCTGACTTCGGGCTCTCACGCTTTCTGGAGGATGACCCAGCTGACCCCACCTACACCAGCTCCCTGGTATGGGATATTAGGAGGGGTCCACTGATCCACGGGTGGGGGGAGACACCCCACGTATGTGCTAAATAATGGAGCTGTGTATCCCTGCAGGGAGGCAAGATTCCAATCAGATGGACGGCTCCTGAGGCCATTGCCTACCGCAAGTTCACTTCAGCCAGCGATGTGTGGAGCTATGGCATCGTCATGTGGGAAGTGATGTCCTACGGGGAGCGACCCTACTGGGACATGTCCAACCAGGACGTAAGTACTACCTGAGGAGTGGGAAGCTTTGGGCCACCCTTGAGGGCTTGGGTGACTCACAGCCTGCCTCCACATGTGTCTCCACAGGTGATCAATGCCGTGGAGCAGGATTACCGCCTGCCACCCCCCATGGACTGCCCCACAGCGCTGCACCAGCTGATGCTGGACTGCTGGGTGCGGGACCGCAACCTGCGGCCCAAGTTTGCACAGATCGTCAACACGCTGGACAAGCTGATCCGCAACGCTGCCAGCCTGAAAGTGATCGCCAGTGTCCAGTCTGGGTCAGTGGCATCCCCACCCTGCCAGGACTCCCCCTAAGCCTGAGGAGTGCTGGGGTGGTTGGGACAAGAGATGTGGGAAGGCAGGGATAAGAAATCTTCCCTACTTCCAGTTACACCTCTATGTCCCCTGCTCCCTGTGACCTGTGTCTCTCTTGCCCTTTAGCATCTCCCAGCCTCTTCTGGACCGCACTGTCCCAGATTACACCACCTTCACCACCGTAGGAGACTGGCTGGATGCCATCAAAATGGGACGGTACAAGGAGAACTTTGTCAATGCTGGCTTTGCCTCCTTCGACCTGGTGGCACAGATGACTGCGGAGTAAGTCCCTGGGGGCACAGGAGGGAGAGAGCTGGGGCAGTAGCACATTCCTTGCCTCTCTGGCAGGCAGCTCTTCCTGCCTGAGCGTATGTGGAGAGCTGAGTTGTGCATGGGGTTTTCCCAAGTGGGTGAAGGTCTGGGATTCAGCATCTAGTCCTCTGTTAGGACACTGGTGCTTGGCAGAGAGCTGTAAGGAAGATGGGTCCCTTGGCAGCAGCTAGATGTGACAGGGCCCCGTGCTGGTATTGCTGGTGGCAGGGGGCTGAGTCTTCACCTTCTCCTTGCAGAGACCTGCTGAGGATAGGGGTGACGCTAGCAGGGCACCAGAAGAAGATCCTGAGTAGCATTCAGGACATGAGGCTGCAGATGAACCAGACACTGCCGGTGCAGGTTTGACCAGAGGGGACTCTGCGTTGGAATGGACTGAGGGAACCTGCCAACCAGGTTCAGTTTGTGGTGCAGCCCGGATCCCGTTTCCCCCTTCACACGGCACTCCTTTGCCTCGGACAGTCACCTGGGATGGAACGGGACGGGCCACCCTTCCCTGGATCCGGAGGCACTTGTGCCGAGAGGGAGCCCAGCTTTTCGTCCCGTATCCTGGAGCGGCGAGGCAGCAACGCATCTTCATATTGAAGATGGATTATGGGACAGAGATGGCACATCCTGCTTCCCGCCCTGTCTCGGTGCTTATCGGTTTGAAGAGTTGTTCTGCTTCTTGGATTTCTTTTCACCCCATTTTCCCTCAAGTCTTCACTTCCCATCCCTCCCCGAGGCCACAGACTGTTGACCCGTCCGCTGAGTCCGTCAGACATGTCCGAAGCCTTCCCTAACTCTGGTCCCCGCATGGAAGCAGCTGGGGCAGGCTGAGCCAGCAACAGGGCCGGGGCCATTGGCCCCAGACAATCACCCCTCTTCTCCAGCCCTGGCAGCCCTTCTGCCCGAGGGTCTGCGCTGGAATGTGTCCAAAGGGAAGGCTTCGCTCCCTTTCTTGGCTTTGCACGCCAAAACCCGAACCCCATGAGATTTACTATGCAGGGAGTTAGGAAAAAAAAAACACAAAAAAAACCAACAAAACAAAAAAGCAAAAAAAAAAAAAAAAAAGAGAGAAGAAAAAAAAAGAGAGATATTAAATACAAGGGAGCAGAAAGGGGAGGGAGGGGGACCAGGTGCCCGGCTCCACATCTCTTACCCTCTTGGTTCTCCTGGCCGGCTCTGGACTGCAGAGCGAGGCCATCAGCACGTTTGCACAGGGACCCTCCGCCCCCGGACCGATGGCAGCCCCCTCCCCCCCGAGGGACTGGAGAATGGGGCTGGGGTGGGGGCTGCGCCGGGGGCTGAGGCCGCCCCCAGCCCCCCCCTTTATGCAGAGAAGGAGCGGGTGCTGCCGGCGCAGCCGCCCCGCTCCTGACACACGCTGTGATTGCTGCCAAAAGACTCACTCACCTTTCCCTGAGGATTCCCTGCAGCCCGGCTCCTCCAAGCCGAGGAGACTCCCAGCGTGCCTGAGTGTGCGTGAGTGTGTGCATGCGTGTGTGGGTGTGTGCTGGCCGGCAGGACTGTGTGAGGCAATGGGCAGAATAAAGGCAATAAGAATTTTACCGGAGTTTCCTTTGCTCGATCGTGCTCTCCCTGAATCCAGCCTGGCTGCCTGCAGCTTTGCTGCCCCCCAGGTCCTCCTCCTGGCCAGCCCCAGGCTGGCTCTGTGCCCTCTCTGCTCCCCATTCCACTTTCTGTCATGTATTCAGGTGGTCCCACAGCGTCCCTCTCGGCACCGGTGCTGCCGCAGGGTTGGGCCAGGCAGTGATTTGCCCACCCTGCAGTGCCTGGGGATCCAGTGTGCTCCTCCTGAGGGGTGCGTAGGCTGAAGGTTACAAGTTCCAGGGCAAAGCAAGCCATGAAACTCCATTTAATACACTCAGAGATGCTGTTTTTTCCCCTCTCCATCCCTTCCTTGTGTCAAGCTGGAACTAACTGCAGAAATGTGATGTGTGAACACTGAGTGGGGAGTAGCCAGGCTCACTGCACACCCCACAGCCCCAGGGGCTCCCACAGACCACTGGTTCCTCCCCTGCTCTCCCCAGGCAGAGCCCAGCCCTGGCAGGAGTGTTGCAACAGCCACCAGCATCCCTGAATCACCAGCCTAAGCCTTGCTCCTTCTTGATGTGAAATGGCACCTGCTGAGCCAGGGGGGCACACACAAGTGCAGACAGCAAGGTAGCCCCCCTGAGGGTTGTCACTGTTGAGAGCTGGGCCAGGGGGATCCAAAACTCTCGGCCTGGGTCCTGCTCTGTCATAGCTGAGTGGGATGCTGGGGTTGCTCATGCTGGGGGTTCTCAGGTTCTATCACCCCCCCAGCTGCAGTGCACCTCGCTGGCTTGCTTACAGGGATGCTGTTCTGGCAGTGCAGAGAGGCAAGTGGGTGCTATCTGAAATGTGGTACTTGGCCCTGCTCCCCTCCTCTCCCGGCTGACCGAGCAGGTGCTGTTTTTCCCCTTTCCTTGAAACTCACCTGCCCTTCGGTTTCTTATTAACCCTGTCCTCCTTTCCAGGTAATGGTAAACAAGGCCAGGAGGGCAGCTGGCAGCAGGTCCTTATGCTTGGGAACAGGCTTCCTTCATCCCACTGTCCATTTTCCATGGGATATATCAGGGATACTGGTTGCTGGTTATGCTGCAGTCCTGTTTCACTGGCATCTCCCAGCCCTGCCCATCCTGGCTGGCTCTCTGCTTTGGCTGCTTCCTGGCCCCCATCATGGTGGAACCCCAAACAGCAGCTGGCAGAGCTTGCTCCTCTCCCAGATCAGGCAAAGCAGCCTGGCATTTGGAAGCTTTTAAGAGCAGGTGGCCAAAGAGGTGTTAGAGCCCATTTGGGTCTTGTTAACCTCCTTGCAAGCACTCTGGAGCTCAGGAGCTGCCCCTGCTTCCTTCGTCCCAGTGCTGTGAGGGTTCTGCTGCTGCAAGGTTTGGGATCCCACCAGCCCCAGTGCATACCAGACATCCCCACCTTCACCCTCTATCCTGGCCTGGCTTTGTTTTGGGAGGGTTTCTACTTATTTTAAACATCAAGCCCACAACAAGCTCCTCCTCCCTGCCACCTCTGAGCCCACCCTGCTCCCATGGGGCAGAACGCAGCATCCCTGCAGGTGGCCCCGGGTCTCCCTTCCAGCCTCGGTTCCTCCCCTCCCGTGCTGCCTGTTTTGCACCCAGGGGCTCTTCTCATGCTGTACCTGCCACCTCCCTTTCTATACAGTTATGTACAGGGGGAAAGCTGTGTTCGATGGGGAAGGAAAAGCAACAGTGAAAAACAGCAGCAAGGGAAATGAATGCGAGCGTGCATTTGTAAAAATATTTTTTAACGGAAAGACTTTTTTTTCAATTAAATTATTTAAGGAATTTTATGGAGGTCTGCAGTGCCTGTGTGGTTCTTGGGGGGCTCTGGGTGGCGGGAAGCCCTGCGCTGGGCTGGTGTGGGTGTCTCTGGGCACTTTGGTGTACAAAAGGAGGCACTTGGCCCACGGGGGGCAAGTCCAGCCCAAGCCTCCCCAAAGATACTCCCTGCCACCTCCCAGGGCAGCTGGTGGGTGAGGACCTCTGGGGGGCTGAGGGAGCAGATGATGCTCCCCAAGCTGCCAACCCTCGGGTGCAGCTGCGGGGACATCCTGGGGGGACGGTGGGGGGTGGCCAGGCTGAGGCTGGGGGATTCTGCCTTTGCCCTGCGCTCCCCCCCTTTTGCCCGTGCAAAAGAGCCTTTTGTGCTGCTGGGTTTTTTTCCCCCCCTTTTAATTCCTAACTAGGAGATTAAGGGAAGACAAAGGCTACGATTGTTCCCGCTCTGCAGAGAGCTGGAAAGTTCGGGGAGGGGGGGGACAGTCCTTTTCCAGACAGGCCCTGAGGAGGGGGATGAGCACCCCAGGTGGAGGGGCCGGGATGGGGGTTGAC
>NW_009951958.1:2668161-2669783 GCF_000747805.2 Chaetura pelagica
GGACCCAGCAAGTTTTCCCATGCTCGCAGGGAGCCGTGAGACACCCACGAACGCCCCGGCTCTGCTCCTTCTGTTTCCCGTTAAGTTTATTTATTGGTAATTTTTAAGACCACTTACAGACTCTGTTCACGTGCCAGGACCCTACGCGGCTTTTTCCCAGGGCCTTTTTTATTATTATTATTTAAAAAAAAAAAAAAAATCTTTTTAATCATTTTCTTCCCACTCCTTCCTTCCAGATTCCTTTGGTAGCTAGCAGGGGACTTGCACATGGTGCAGCCCTTGCCTCCTGCCACAGCCCTGTCCTCCCTGCCCACTGCTCCCTGCCCAGGGCTGCACCCTTGCCCCTGCAAGCAGGGCTGAGTGGCCCCATACGGGGACAAGGTCCCCCCCCAGGTGTGGCCAGGAGCTGCCAGCCAGCTTGGGATGTTCCCAAAAAGGGGATCTGGGGGCTGCCTTGGGGAGCAGGAGTCAGCTCTTCCCAGGATGCCTGGGAGCTGACATAGTCTTTGGCAGTGCACAGCCAGTGAGCTAACATGCCTGCATTCATCAACCCGTGCCTGCTTGCCTTGTTTAAGGAGCAGAATCCAACCCCACACTGGACTGGGAGGCAAAAAGCAGCTTTGAGTTTTTAAGCAAGGCCTTAGTGGCCTTGATGGTAGAGCTGGGGCTGGTGTTGGGGCTGCATCCCTGCCCTGCAGGGCACCCTCGCTGGAAACGTTATCTCTTTTGGAAACGAGGAGAGCAAAGGACCTGCTGCTCAGGTGGGAGCGAGAGGTAGAGATGCCCCAGTCCCTGCCAGCTTCTCTCACCCCTGTTTCACTGGCTGTCGTCCCTGCCCATGCTTTGTCGGCCAGTCAGTGCAGACCACCCCTGCAGCTGGTACCACTGCCCACACCACTGCCTGCCCAGCCCTTCCAACCACCCAAATCTGGGAAAAATCAGCGGAAATGGGGAGACTCTTCACCCCCCCAGCCTGCTCTCTTCCACAGCCACAGTCCAACCGGCTGCTGGGCCCCCTCAGTGCCCCTGCTCCTGCTTTGATCTCCCTGGAAGCTGGGATGGTATCACCGCCAGGGGCCGGGGGCCGCCCCGGGTGTCAGACAGGTTCAGCCACACATTTTTGGCTAATGAGAAATTTCCTCTCCCGGGTTTTTTTTTAGCTCCAGTATCGCTACCCCACCTCTGCCTGCACCAGAGAGGGCTGAGTCACGGGGGCGTGCAGGCCACCTCCCGGCACACTTGCTTCACCCACCACCGCCAGCCTGCTACTTGCCAGGCCCTGGCAGCAACCCCTCCCCACCCATTCCCCAGGGGATGGCATGATCAGGAGCCCCAAAAAGCCAAAACTCCAACGACCCAGCTGGTGCAAGAACCAGACACTCCAGGGTGATGCCCTGCACATGGGTGCTGCCCGGAAGCCAGGGAGGATGGGCTGAGCCCAGGAAGGGGGTCAGCATGGTGGTGGGAGGGGGTATGGGTGTCACACCCCACTGTGCCCCACTGCCCTGGTTATTCTGATCCATGCTGAGGGTTACCACAGCTCCAGGCAGCTGCAGGGGTTCAAAGGGAAGCAAAAAAGCAGCAGTCCCTGCTCTGCATGAGGGTTTGGGCTCGGCTCCTCC
>NW_009951958.1:2669928-2672288 GCF_000747805.2 Chaetura pelagica
GGAGGGGGGGGGGAGTGGGGCCAAACACCTACCCTGCTCCCCCATGGGGTCCCATCTGCTCTTGGGGCTCAGCCAGTCACACTAACTCCCAGCACATCCCCCCACCCTAGCACCCAAGAGAAGGGTGCCCTGTGCCACCAACCCCTGGGGTGGCTCATCCTCTGCCACCTCCCTCGGCACAGGTTCCCCATTCTGTTATCCCCTTCCTCACCCAGGCAGGGAGCCAGGACTGCACCCCAGGAGGACAAAGCTGAAACCATGAGCCATCCCAGGTGCAGTGAGTCAGACTGTGCCGGGCAGCTTGTGCCGGAAAGCACCTCTCAGCACTGTCCCCATCCCTGTCCCCATCCTGCAACTCCGCAGCACTGATGGAGAGGTGAGAGGCAAAAAGTTCCAAGGAAGTGGTGGGTGTTTCCATCCACAGCTGAGCCTTGCAAAGGGGAGTAGGAGGGTGAGCCAAGCCCGGGGCAGGCAGCATTGAGGTGTTTGAGCTGGCATCGTTAGCAAACAAACCTGCAGGACTGAGCAGGGATGGGGAGAGGGGGCAGAAGGATGGGACAGCTGGGCAGAGGGATGGGGAGAGCTGGGCAGTGGGATGAGGATATCCCATCCCTCACTAGCCCTGGCTCCAGGGACCATGGGGTTGAGGACCCGTGTGATGGACCTATGGCACAGCACGTCTGGGGCTGGTATGGAGCAGGCACTGTCCCTGGCAGTGTGACGGTGGCCATGCTGCAGACACAGTCCATGTCCCCTTGTCCCCTTGGGCCAGGGTGGCAGGCAGGGGATGAGCTGCCCTGGCACTGGGGGCTTCCGTTCTCACGCTCCTGTCGGGTGGGCAGTGGGTGATGGATGAGGCCCGTCCCAGCCTCCGCGCCGAGATAATTCCATCCCTGCCAGCACTGCCGGCCCTCGGCCGGCATTTATCTCACACCAGGGCTGACGTCACCCTCCAAGACCCCAGCCAAGGCAGCCTCACTTCTCTCAGCTTTTCCCAGAGACAAGGGGCTTTGGGCCCCCCGCCCCAGGCTGCAAGCAGGTGGATTTACGACCACAGCCATGCTCCAGAATCCAGGGGACAGGAGAGGCACAGAGGCCTTTATGGCTTTAATACACCTTTCTGACAGTGAAGTTTAAATGGCCTCATAAACCCCCCCGTCACCCACCCCCAGCAGAAGGCAATGGTTTATTAGGGCTGTAATTCTTCTCCTGGCATTTCATCAGTGTCCTTTTAATCTACACTTGGGGTTTTTTATTTCTGCTTAATACTGGCAGCTGTAAAAGCTGTTAGGGATGGTCTTGTACAGGGATCCCAGAGGGGGACTGGGCCCTAGGGCAGGGGTGGGATGGAGGGGAAGGGAGCTTGGGCAGCCTGGTCCCCATTGAGAGGTCACACCAGTTGAAGAAGAGACAAATTTTTCTGCTCCAAGCACATCCCTCCTCTGCTGAGCAGGCCTAAGCAGGATACGGCTGCAATGCAAGGAAAGCCTTCCCAGGAAACCTTGGAATTTGGCAGTGGAGCCAGCTGGGAGCTAATCCTTTGTGCCAGGCTTTCCACTTTCATCTTATTAACTCCCGCTCTCTGTGCCACTGCCCTCTCCGTTTTTCTGGCTGGGAGATAAGTCTCTGCACTCGGCGCAGCGAATCCTTCGTGCCTGCTCGCCCGATGCTCCCGGTCGCACTGATGCTGGCAGGCAGCTTCCATCCAATTACAGCGGGGTGAAGCTCATTTTAATTGCACAGAGCAACTGGGATTACGCAGACTTTATCTCCTAATTCCCTCTTTATCTCTTAACTTCACACTTGCCGCTTGCATTGAAGGCAGGACAGCTTGTGCTGGCGTTTGCAATTTCTGAAGTAGCCTTTCCCACGTGCCACCCCCTTGCCTGGCTGAGGCTGGGCCCCAAATGCCAACACTGGGGGGACCCTCCATGTCCCATGGAGCTAAGACGAACTGCTGGCCAGAGCTGCTGGACATCCTTGCAGTGCAGGGAGGTCAAAGCCACCCACTGGGTCATGGCACCCCTTGCTCTGGCTGCTCCAGAGGGGAGAAGGGCTCATCCTCGAGCTCCTGTCCCCAGTAAAGGCCACCTGTCACCTGGAGGCAGAGACTCTGCAGGAGCAGCTGGGACGGGGGAAGTACAGGGAAGGGGCTTTTTCCCTTAACACCCCACAACCCCCTCAGGCAGCCCAGTGGGTATTCAGAGGGGTTGCTGGGGCTGCTGCAGAGCTTAGGGGTCCCTGCAAGGGAGGGATGGGGAGTTTCCCCCCAAAAATGCACCCTGGAGGCTGCAAACATCTCAGCCAGCTCTTTTGAGACTCTTGAAGACCTTTTATCTGCCCTCTGCACTTAACTGGCA
>NW_009951958.1:2672303-2675398 GCF_000747805.2 Chaetura pelagica
TATCTGCCTTCTGCACTTAACTGGCTGGAATGCTGCTGCAGGGCTCTGGGGGCTTGTCCGTGAAGTCAAAAGGCATTTTATAATCTCTCTGGGTACGAATAGGACCCACGGGTGCCTGACTCCCCCTACAAAGGGCTGCCCCGCTGCATCCCATAGCTCCCAGGCCCCTTTCATCCACCCCACAGCAAGAGAGATGCAGAGCCATGGTGTTTCAACTCCCTGAGACATCCCTGGGTGCCCAGGGCAGGGTGCTTTGGGCATCCAACAACACCTACTTCTGTGTGCAGACATGTCCACCCTGACCCAGCACAAGCTCTTGAGATAACAAGATAGCCGGAGGCTGCCCCAGCCAGGGGCACTTGGCAGGACTGGCCCCGATAACAAGCCAGCAGCTCGTCCCCTCTCCCCGTGGGGATATTTTCCTGTTGGTTTGATGTCTTCTGGCACCACGGTGAGCAGGGTGCTGGCCTCATCCCTGATGCAGGTGGGTAAACTGAGGCAGCAGGGCAGGTGCCTGGTTTAGCAAGCTCTGCATCAGCATGGCTGGGTGCTCATTAGCCACCATTAGCACAAGCTAATTAATTTAATTCTGATGACCCACAATTCCAGATCATGAGAGGTGCTCCTCACCCTCTGCCATCACCGTGCACCGCTCTGCCCACGCCATGGCCGGTGGCAGCAGGGAGGGGATGGGTCAGTGTCACCCTGCGTGGTGGCACACTCCTGGCCTCTCCTCCCTGGACACCACCAACACAATCCAGACCTGGCAGATCAGGCATTTCAGGTGCCAGGAGAGCCACACCTGTCACCTTTTACTGTGGGGCTGTCCCAAGCGACCATCCCTTTGGCCTCCCACCTGCTGGACCCGTTGAGCATCACACATGGGGGGCAGGGTGTGCTCAGGGGGCCAGGGACTTTGGCACAGGGGCTGCAGCAGTGAAAGGGTGTCTCTTAATCCGGTGGCAGCTGTGGGGCCTGTGCTTGCTTGTTCAAGGGATACGGCAGCTCGGTCAACAATCCCCTGGCCTGTTTTGGGAGGGATTAGCAGCCCCCCGGAGAGGGAAGGGGCCCACATGAATATTGGGCGGGTGGGAACGTGGCCCCATGAAAACAAAGCCATCCAGGGAGGTGGTGTGGATACCTGCTATCCCAGGGCCTTCCCAGGGCAGGGGACAGGGGCTTGGGGACCATCCCTGTCCCCATCCTGCTCTCACACCCCGTGGTGCTGACAGGAGGGAGCTCTGGTTATCATCCTGCACCGCCCCAGTGTGATAACCCCGGTCAGCACCAGGACAGATTGCAGCCCCCTGTTACCTCCTCAACCCCCCATCTACCCCCACATCCCATTGTCCTGAGCCCTAGGGGAATGTGGCACAGGAAGCACCCAAATTCCAACACCTGGGAGCTCCCAGCAAAGGAGGGCAATTGTGTAATTAGTCCTCGCAGGGTGACCAGCTGGGGTGAGACCCAGGCTAAAGGAGGCTGCAAGGCTATAAGTTCAGCCCAGCCAGGAGGGTAGCTGGGCTGTTCTGGTCCTCCAAAACATCCCTTGGTTCAAACTGAGAGACTCCAGCTTCTGTCTGAGCAGCAGGTAGGACCTGGTGGGACAGGAGGAGGGTTTGCTTTGGTGGCATCACACCCCACATTTCCCTTATGCTCAGCACCCATCCATCCCCTTCATATCCTGCTGTGCCCCTTGCTGAGTCCCAGCATGATGACCCTCCAGCCCAAATATTTGGGGTTACCCAAGGTGTCAGTGAGCAGTCCTGCAGCCCTTGGTGTTTGCTGAGTGGCTCAGAGCTGAACCCTGGGGCTTGTCTCCCCAAAGTAGAAGCCCTCCCTGGGGCAGCTCCTTTGAGGGCTGTGGGGGTCTCTGGGGTGCATGTGGGTCCCCTTGGGTCATCAAGACAGGAGAGAGCAGGATGTACACCCAGGGAAAGGTCCCCAGAGTTGTCAGCACTCAGGGAATGAGTGCTTGCCCAGGAGGATGTGTGTTGGGTGCACGTATGGGTACGTGCACACACATAGCTGGGTGCTCCTGCAGGCTCCCCCCAGGGTCCCCCCACCCCGTTCCCTGCTGGTGCTGAGCAGGGACCTCTTTTCTGCTCCGTTAGCCACGGCTGTGCCGGCACATAATGACATGGTAATTGCGAGCAGAGGCCCGGCCACACGCACTGCCCAGCTTGCTGGCCAGCCCTCTCCACACTGGGGTTAGCCACTGCCCAGGGGGTCCCACCACCCACTCCCCTTGCCCAGCTGGGGGGCCCTGGCATCTGGCTTTGTCCTGGCTCTGCCCTGGCAGCAGCGAAGGGGGGAGCCCCCTGGCAGGCTGCGGTCACCTCCTCGCCTGGGAGCTGGGAAACCTGTCCTTCCCGTGGTGTTTACACGGGGTCCCTCTGCTGCTGCACATCGCATTTTCTGCTTGGTCACTTCCATCTGTGTCCCTGCATAATGATTTTTTCTGCTACATTAATTTAACACACTGCGGCGAGCCGAGGCGCTGGGACCTCGGGCTGCTTAATTGTGTCAAAGGAAAGGCTCCCTGCTCCCGCTTTCATCGGTGGCTGGGGCTGCTGCAGGGTGGGTGTCCCTACAGGGGGGTGAAAAGGGGTCTCGAGGTGGTCATGGGGTCTGGAGGGAGGCAGCGGTGGGAGGATTTGGGGTATTGCGGGGCTGGCCTGAGCCCCCCCATCCTGGGACAGGGAGGGGGTCCTCTCTCAAGGCACCCACTGGCGGCTGTGGGGTGAGGGGTCCTAGGGACCCTAAAACATCCTTTTGAGAGTCTGGCACCATGGTGCATCCCATTTCATTCCTATGGATGCCGCAGAAGGATGGTGGTGGCACGTCCTGGTCCAGCACCCCGGGACGGCAGGAGCCAGAGGGTTAAGTGCTGTGTTTGTGTTGGCTGAATGCGGCGGGAGCCGAACAAGGCCCCACAAACAGAGGTGAAGGGCTGCCCAGACGGGATGTGACAGCCCGATTTCAGGGCTGTCAGCCCCGGCATGGTGGGCATTGAGCAGGGACATTCCTCCCTGCTGCTCCCCGCTCCCCTGGCTCCCAGGCTGGGGCCACTGACAATGGCGATGGGCAGCCCC
>NW_009951958.1:2680846-2683968 GCF_000747805.2 Chaetura pelagica
AGTGGGGGGCCACTGACAATGGCGAGGGCCAGCCCCTGCCCACCTCAGCCTCACCATCTGGGGTGTCATGGGGCATTTGTGGGGCAGTGCCAGACCCAGGACAGGGCTCTGTTCTTGGCTATGCCACCCTAGCTCAGTGCGGTGCTCGGAGAGCCCCTGGCCAGAGGGGGATGCTGGAGCCCCCCTCACCCTCCCCGCCAGCTGCCCCCCCGCCGTACGTGGCCTCCAGTGTTTGCAAACATTGTGGTGAGGGGCTGGGAAGGTCTCGGCCCACCCCAGCGGGGGGCCTTTGTGCCACATGGACCCCTGGGGACTCATTTCCATCCCATCTGGGAGCTCACCTCGCTTCTTTCAGTGCCATTGGGCCTCACTCCCCGCTCTGCCAGCGTGCCAGAGCCTGGCAGAAGCAGTGCCAAGCACACAGCTGACCCTGGCCCGGCACCATTCCCACCCCAGGGGCTCACACCTGCACCACTGGCATGCCATGCCATTGCCTGTGCCCCATGGGGTGGCTGCTGAGCTGATCTGTTCTGGTTCCTCCAAAACCCCCCAAGGGTCCCCATGTGGCACACACTTGTGTGTGGGCTGCAGTGCTCAGCAAGATGGATGCCCCCACTCCTGCACACCCACCCTGCCTTCCTCTTCCCTCGCACACCCAGCCACACTAACTCCAGCTGCACACACCCCACCATGCTCCTCAGACCTCCCATCAGCCTCCCTGTGTACCCAGCTGTGGAGTCACCCTGTCCCCTCTGACGCATTTTGGGAGGCCACCACAGCCACATCCCCCATCAAACGGCCAGGTCCCTGCCTGGCAGGGCCGGATCCCGGGCAGTGCCCGTTGGCTCACACCGGTGTTTTATGGCCCTGCTCAGCACCGGCAGATCAATACTGAGCCTCATTTTATTTGCTTTTGGAGTTATAAAGGTGAATTAACACAGCTGCACCTTTCCAACCGCTCTCCCCTGCTGCCAGGTGCAGGGTGGAGGGGACAGCCAGAGGACAGGGGGACTCGGGGATATGGTGCCCATCCTTCATGGTGCCAGGGAGCATCTGAAGGAGCCGGGGGTTGCTCTTTTCTCGTGCTTTTTGTGGCCAGTAAATCTCCTCGGGGGCCCCCAGCAGTGACCTCTTCCTGGGAGCAGCCGCTAAGCCCTTTGTAATGGGATTTTGTGGCAGAACCGGCAAATTAGGGGCGAAGTGAATGTGTTAAGCTGCTGGTTTCTTTCTGGTGGGTTCCCCCTCCCCGGCCCATGCTAGCCAGAGCCTGAACAAAGGCAACGAGCTCTGCTTTTATCTCCAGCCCTTAGAAGTCAAAGCTGTACAGGGCTGCATCCCCACTGAAACGGGCAGGCTGGGACAGGGACAGAGACAGGGGCAGGCAGAGCCCAGGGCTGTATGACAGGAGTGTGGGAGGATCCAGCTGCAAGCTGCTACTGTGTGGGTTGTGGCAGCCAAACTGGGGAAGCAAAATGGCCCCTCTCCTGGCCAGGGAGATGTGGCACTGAGGGCTGCCTGTGGCATAGGACCCCTCATCGTCCCAGCTGGTACATGGCACCAGGTGAGCAACTAGCATGGCAAAATCAATGGGGATGCCCCAGCACAGGTATGGTGCCTGGGTGATGCTGGGGGAATGCAGTAGGAGGGCACACCCTTGCCCCAAAGTTAATATTGTTCCAGTGTGAGGACTTCATTAACACCAGCAAATACAAGCCATAAATACTTGTTAATTCCCTGCATCACTGATGGCCTCAGGAGCTGGGGCATCCTACCCCATACCCCCAGCCAGCCAAGGACCCTTCACCAGCCTTATTCCCCAGGAGGGGAGGGGTGGGGCTGGGTGTCCCTTGGTAGGAAACAGTGGGCACTGCCATCTGTCTCCCAGAGGTGTCCTTGGGGGTCTCTCACCAGCTCCTTCACTTAGGGTGATGGCTGATCCCCTCAGACCAGCCCTACAGCCCCAGGAGCTCTTGGCACCTGCAGGCTGGGTTGTGGCAGCCAAACTGGGGAAGCAAAATGGCCCCTCTCCTGGCCAGGGAGATGTGGCACTGAGGGCTGCCTGTGGCATAGGACCCCTCATCGTCCCAGCTGGTACATGGCACCAGGTGAGCAACTAGCATGGCAAAATCAATGGGGATGCCCCAGCACAGGTATGGTGCCTGGGTGATGCTGGGGGAATGCAGTAGGAGGGCACACCCTTGCCCCAAAGTTAATATTGTTCCAGTGTGAGGACTTCATTAACACCAGCAAATAAAAGCCATAAATACTTGTTAATTCCCTGCATCACTGATGGCCTCAGGAGCTGGGGCATCCTACCCCATACCCCCAGCCAGCCAAGGACCCTTCACCAGCCTTATTCCCCAGGAGGGGAGGGGTGGGGCTGGGTGTCCCTTGGTAGGAAACAGTGGGCACTGCCATCTGTCTCCCAGAGGTGTCCTTGGGGGTCTCTCACCAGCTCCTTCACTTAGGGTGATGGCTGATCCCCTCAGACCAGCCCTACAGCCCCAGGAGCTCTTGGCACCTGCAGGCAGTAGAGAAACACCCAAGAGCTGCATGGGGGGGTGCAACTTTGGCACCCCTAAAACCCCCAAAGGCCGGCAGAGAGCAGGCAGGGGGCAGCATGCTGCCTTCCAGGCCCCTGTAGGGGCCTGATTTATTGCTGTCTCCTGAAGGATGCCATTAAGGGAGCGGCCGGAGCGGGGAGCACAGCTGCTGGAGCAGATCAGTGCCTGATTAATGTTGGGCAACTTGTTATATTGTCAGATAATTATCCCCAAACTGTATGACTTTTCTGCTAAGTGGCAGCGCTTAATTGCGTTTTTAATTACACCACCATCACTGCAGCCCCTCTGCCTGGGAGGCAGGGCTGCTGGCAGCCAGGCAGGGGCAGGGTAGGAGGCCCAGGACCCCTTGCAGAGGGCATGGCAGGGGCATCCTGCTCCCACAGAGCCCCCCCGGTGTTGTGCACCTGCCTGTGCTGTCCCCATGCCATGAGTGATGCAGGAATGAGGTTTTGGGGTGACATGGTTGGGTCTCCCCAAGGCAGCAGACACACTGGGTACAGGAAAAAAAGGGTGAGGCCAGGCGCCCCCCCCCCCCCCCCCCCCCCCCCGTCTGTGCGT
>NW_009951958.1:2684283-2685440 GCF_000747805.2 Chaetura pelagica
CCCCGCCCCTTCCCTGTTGAGGTCTTCGAGGGCTCAGCATCCCTTGCAGCCCCCTTAGCCCCATCTGGCTCAGGGCAGCCCAGGGTCTGGCTTCCCCTTGCAGGCAGGGCCGGGTCAGGGGTCAATGCATTTAAAATTCCTCCTTACTCTTAAACCCCGGAGAGCAGCCGGGGGGGGCAGCAGCTGCAGGGGGAGCGCCCACCGGCACCCCAGGCAGGCAGCACACGTGTGCGGGCAGGCATGGGCATCTCTGTCTGCACACATGTGCCTGTGCCTCTCTTCACGTGCTTTCACGTGTGTGCACGTGTAGGGCTGCGTGTATGTGCACAAGGGACTGCACGTGTGTGTGTGTGCACAAGACCGTGCATGTGTGCATGCATGTGGGTGAGTGTGCAGCATGTACACATACGTGCATGCCTGTGGGTTCATGTGTGTGCACTCACGGGGCTGAGTGTGAGCATGTGCATGAGTGTGTGTCTTACCTGTCTGATGATGTGCATGTGTTTGTGTACACGTATGGCTGCATGCCATGTGCACGTGTGTGCCAACACAGAGGTACAGGCCTGCATGTGAGCCTCCCTGTGTGTGCCTGAGCACCTGGAGGACTGACTGTTTGTGTCTGTGAGGGGAGGAATGTCGGGGGGTGTCTATGGCAGTGTCTGCATGTGCAAGTGTGCATGGCTTCATGCCTGTGTGGGGTGCAGGGATCCCCTGTGCACCCACTCAGCCCTGGTCCTTGGGGTGGCCTTGGTGGGTCCCAGCCCTGCCCCCCCATCCCAGCCATGCTGGACCTCCCAGGGAGCCTCCTCCGGTGACTCCACGGGGCCAGCCCTGCAATAGGGGTGGGAGCAAGGACAAAACCCCCCGGGGCTTCAGGTGCAGGAGTCACCTGTGGGTCACAGCAGCCCCTCTCCCTCATCACTCCCTGGGGCAGTGACACTCCTATACCTGCACCAGGGGCACAGCCAGGACCTCCTGGGACCCCCTGGCACTGCTGGAGCACCGGATGCCCGCGGGGCTCAGCTGTGTGCCCCCAGGACCGTGGGGCAGCCCCCGCGCCCCAGCCTTCCCACCGGCTGGAAGCTGGGCAGGGCCGGGAGGAAATCCCGGCGTTATCGGGCAGCTGGCTGCAGCCCCCGCCCCCTCCGCGGCCTCTC
>NW_009951958.1:2687051-2687385 GCF_000747805.2 Chaetura pelagica
CTTCAGGCCTGTGTGGGGTGCAGGGATCCCCTGTGCACCCACTCAGCCCTGGTCCTTGGGGTGGCCTTGGTGGGTCCCAGCCCTGCCCCCCCATCCCAGCCATGCTGGACCTCCCAGGGAGCCTCCTCCGGTGACTCCACGGGGCCAGCCCTGCAATAGGGGTGGGAGCAAGGACAAAACCCCCCGGGGCTTCAGGTGCAGGAGTCACCTGTGGGTCACAGCAGCCCCTCTCCCTCATCACTCCCTGGGGCAGTGACACTCCTATACCTGCACCAGGGGCACAGCCAGGACCTCCTGGGACCCCCTGGCACTGCTGGAGCACCGGATGCCCGCG
>NW_009951958.1:2687513-2691256 GCF_000747805.2 Chaetura pelagica
TCATCCGTGGCCTCTGGCCCGAAGTTTCCTGGCGTGGCCATCACAAAAACATTACTCGGGCCTTTGCCTGCTCCACCAAGGGAGGGGTGCAGAGGCGGCCAGAGCTGCAGTGTCCCCTGGACCCAGGGGTGGAGGGGACAGGGTGGATTTGGCCCCCAGTGTCCCCATCATAGCACTGGACAGGAAGAAACAGGAATTTCATGGGGAAGGAGGCAGTCCTGAGCCCTCTGTTGCAACTCAGTCCCCTGCCTCCCCACCCCCCTCGAGGGCTGCATGGATGGGAGTGAGAGCATCGGGCTGAACACACTCCCTGAAACATATCCTGACCCCCAACGGCCCCCTTGACAGCCCCTCTTATCTTCACAGCAGCTGGATGGGGTGTCACCAGAGAGAGACTGAAATTTCAAGGGAAAAATGTAAATAAAGGTCCCTGTCCCTTCTGTCCCCGATATCTCAGGAATCTGGAGCGCGCTGGTCCCTTCTTCCAGCCGGATTTCATCCCAGCCCGCGCCGCTGGCCGCGGACCAAAGCGGCGACGTGGGGATGGAGGGAGGCAGTGCCCGGGATCCTGCCGGAACCCTGGGACCGGGAGAGACCAGGACACAGAGCTAGGGCCACCGTCCCACCCCGCAGCGCCGGGGTGCTGGGTGACTTTACCCTCACCACACACCACCTGGCCATGGGGACACCAGGATGGGGATGCTTTTGGGTCTGTGTCACCCACCTGGTGTCCCTGAGCTTGGTGGGGGCTTGGTTGCTTCCCCTCCCTGCTCCAAGATCAGCCGCTAATGATGTCTCCCGACCTGCTCACAGGGACGTAAATTATTCAGCTCCTCATCAGGGCAATTAAATTAACTCGTCATTGCGGGCCATGAATATTTCAGGGGGGTAGGGGCCTGGAGTTGTGGGGGGAGTGGCAGGGCTAGGACCAAGCCCCATCCCTTGGCCAGGAGGTGCAGTGAGTGTGTCTGTTCTCAGCCTGCAGAGGCCAGAGCAGGTGGGGACAAGGGGTTGTGGGGGTCTCTGGGTGGGAGGCTTGCAGATGGGTGCCCATTGGTCTGGGTCCCATGCCTGGCCCCCTGTCACCCTGTCTGTCTAGCTTACTTCCACTGACTGCTGATGGACACCAGGTGCCGGGCAGCCCCCGCACAGCCCACACCAGCCTTGCTCCCAGAGCACCTCCTGCATCCCCCATTGCCCTCCCTTTTTCAGAGGGGGGACTTGGGGGTTGGTGGCACTGCAAAGGGCTGCCTCCACCCCAGGGACCTCAAATCCCCTCTGCCTTCCGCATCCCCCATTGCCCTCCCTTTTTCAGAGGGGGGGCTGGGGGTTGGTGGCACTGCAAAGGGCTGCCTCCACCCCAGGGACCTCAAATCCCCTCTGCCTTCCCCTTGCCCTGGGCTCCGCCAGCCCCTGCCTGCTGCCGTCCCCGGGGCCTGTGAGTTCTCCATCAGGATTTCTCTTTCCTTTCTTCCTCACGCTGAACAATTAATAATTTATCCCATAATAAAAGAGGAAACAGTT
The DNA here is from genome assembly GCF_000747805.2 of Chaetura pelagica. NCBI lineage: Eukaryota > Metazoa > Chordata > Aves > Apodiformes > Apodidae > Chaetura > Chaetura pelagica. The sequence continues at coordinate 2,689,038 of NW_009951958.1, forward strand.
AATGAGATGAAAACAAGCCAGAAACATCTGCTGGGGCTGCTTTCATCGCCTCCCCGGGCCGCCTGAGCAGGAAGCGGTGGTGGGAGGGGGCCGGGGGCACCAGGGGGTGCAGCAGCAGGAGGCTGTACCTCGCACCCGGCCTTCTTCACCGTGTCCCCCTCCCCTTTCAAGACCCCCAGGCCACCCTGGCTCAGAATCCTCTCCCCTCTGCACCACCAAAGCATGGCTGAAACCTGCCGAGCTCAAGTCACAAATGGCGCTGGGGATGTTGCTGTGGGGGGTGTCACCCTGAAACAGGCAGCGACACTCCCAGAGCTGTCACTGGTCTGTCACTCACTGGCATCCGCAGAGATGTGCCTGGCTGCTGGAAAGGGACAGGGCTGTCCCCTCTGTCCCCTCTGTCCCCAGCCCCCATGCCCAGATGTTGTTCATTATGGGTGATCCAATCTGCAGCAAGCAGGGCTGCCTTGGGGACTTGATGCTATCGGGGTGGCAATACAACCCCAAACTGCCTGGGGCACTGAGGGTGGGGAGAACATGGGGACCAGGCATGGCACTCTGCCAGCAAAGGGGGCTGCAGGATTGACATCCCTGCCCCCCACTCGGTTCTTTGCTGAGATTCCGGGACTGCTTTTTTCTTCAGCAGCTTTGCAGCCTGTGTGGTGTGCAAGGAGAGGCGTGGGGATGCAGCCGAGATGCAGGTGGGGCACTGGGGAAGGAGACGGCAGAGAGAGGGGGCATGGAGAGTGGGAAAGGGACAGGCAGGGAAGGGAAGGGGAAGGCAGCAACACCCAGAGGCTGCTGATGCGTGGCCAAGACCCAGGCTGAAGAGCCTGCCCTTCCCAGCCACAGGAGGGGACCAGGGGAACTCTGAGAAGGGTAGTGTGATGGGGACAGGCTGGGGTGCTGCAAAGACAGGGCTGTGGTGGGTTTTTGGGCAGGTGGGGACTGAGTTTTGGACACTACCACCTGCCACTGCTTCCAATTTAGCTGATCTTCCCTCCAATCCCTGCAGCTCTGTAATCTTTTTGTCTTCCAAAACACTTCAGTTGATTCAGAGCCCTGCAAAATCTCCCAGCCCATCCTCCACCTCAGCTGACTTTGGCCTGATGGGTCTGGCAGGGGCATGGCAGGCAGCCCCCAGGTCCCTCCTGAGACGTGCCACTAAGGGCCATCGCGGGGACAGGCGGGAGTGATGACAGCTGGGGAGATGGCCTGTCCCTCCGCCTGCCCAGCCAGGCACCCAGCCCTGCTCCTGAGAGGTGCAGTGGAAAATCCGACATCAGCGTCAGCCTGGAGGAATCTGGCTGCTCTAGCCCATCCCAGCTGGTGACAGGGACAGGGATGGGGACAGGGGCCTCTGACATGCACCACAGCAGAGGCTATGAGCCCTCTTCCTTTCTGTACCCCATCCCAGAGCCAGGAGCAGCTGGCAGGTCTGGGAGCATCCCTGGAGTACAGTTGTAGACTGTTGGCATGTGCCCTTCGGTGCCTTGAGCGCAGAGAACAGCCAGCTCATGACACTGGTGACACCCCTAGCGCTAGCCAAGGACAATGACCATGTCTGTTTCCCCAGAAGCTCATTTTTTCCACCCAGGGCCTCAGTAGGGGAAGGAAGGGGCTAATCCCTTCCTGGCAACCCCGGGGCTCCTGACATGGCAGTGGCCTCACCATCCCTTGATCCCCTCTGTCCCCCATCCCGCAGGACAGCTCCCTCGGGGATGGGTGATGAAGGGGAAGCTGTTGAGACACGGTGACACCCCCGTGGCAGCCGCCCCCATGCTGGGGACCCCAGCATCCTGCTCCCTTTCCCCTCCACACCACCTTCCATCATCTCCTCGTTCCCAGCCTGGGTAATTGGTGGCCTGGTGACAGACAGGCTCATTAACAGCTTAATTTCGGCTTCATGTCTTCCTGCCCGACCCCCAGCCCAGGTGAGGACCAACCCAGCAGGGTGCAGGGATGGACTCCTTGAGGCCACCGCGCCCTATTGCTGCACCCCGTGGGGTGCAGCCAGCAGGAGAGCACATGTGCACAAGCGTGTGCAACACACACAGGCGGGCAGCACTGCCCTGAGCAGCCCCACATGGCATCAGCTCCCCAACACTGGGGTGCATCGGGGGGACCCCCATCCCTGGGCATGGGGACAGTGCCACCCTGACCTCGCCCCACCGCCCGCAGCAATGCCACCGGGGCGGGTGCCCGCAGGTGCCAGTAGC
>NW_009951958.1:2691408-2693465 GCF_000747805.2 Chaetura pelagica
AGGCAGGGAGGCGTGGTGATGCAGGCAGGGTTGCAAGCAGTGGTTATGGGCATGGGGTACAGTCAGGGGTGCAGGCAGGTTTCCCAGCCTCGCTGCTCCTCTGCCTCTGCCTTTGTGCCCATATTGCAGCCCGGGAGCCTGTCCCCAGTACCCTCTCATCCGGGCAGTGCCCCAAAATCACATCCCCCATCCCCGGCAAAGGCAGCCAGAGGCAGCCCACAAATGGCTGCAGTTGGGCCCCTAAAGGCCGCCCACCGGATGGAGGCCTGGCTGCCTTTCAAAGGCGCTTCTGTCGGATAATTTATCAGCAGGAGATAAGAGCCAAGCAGCTAACAAGGCGGGGGGGCTGCACCTCGCTCTGGGGAGCCTGGCACTGTGGGCACTGGGGACTGCCAGGATTCACCACACCAGGGGCATGGGCACTGCCACAGCTGTGACGGGACAGGGGGACCTCCCAGTGGGTTCCATTTTTTTGCTGTGATGTTTTGGGGGTGCCCCAAGGCAAGAGCAGAGCTGGTATCATCCTGTGCCCTGCCTGGGGGGCACCAGTTGGGTGCTCCCTCCCAAGTATGCCTGCCCTGGTAACTCTGATGTGCAGAGACCCCAGGGGCTACAGCATGAACAGAGCAAGAGGAGCCTGAGGTCAATTTTCGGGGGGCTCTTCACCCCCAGGGATTCATGGTCTGTATGGTCCCCTCACAGCCCTGCATGGAGGGAAGTAGCGGGCATGGGGGAGACCCAGGGTGGGGAATGGCTGGTGCCACGGGCACAGTGACAGCGCCTGGCACCAGATCTGGGGAGGGTTTGTTTAATCCCAGATAAGGAGGCGACGCCAGGCACCTGGCTGGCAAACGGGCATCGAAGGCAGTGCTGACCCCCCAGTGCAGCAGCCACCAGAACCCAGCCCAGGACCATCTGCTCACCCCCAGCAGCACAGCACTGGCATTAGCCAGGCACATGGGTCCTCTGGCCACCCACACTTCTGTGGCTCAGAATGGTACCGCATGGCATAGCACTGCATGGCACAGCACATGGTTGGCAAGGCATTGGGCTCACAGGCAGAGCCAGGGCAAATGGGAATGTGGTGCAAGAAAAGGCAAGGTGCTCTGTCCTGTGCCAATCCCAGCTGGATTTAAGCAGGGCCACCCCCTTCTCCCCAGCCAATCCTACCCCATGGGCTGCCTGGGCACAGGGCTGAGGAGGGGGCTTGGCAGTGTGTCCATGCTGCACAACCAGCCCCGAGGGGCTCAAGGCCATGCCAGCTTCCTGCTGCAACCCCAGCCCCATGGCATTTGGGGGGCATCTGGAAACCTGCCCCCCTGCCCTCCACCAGCTGGCCACATGGGTGGCTGTGTGCCTGGGACACCCGTGCAGGGCCGTGCCCGCCTGTGCCTGGGGTCGGGGCTCAGCTGTGCCCCGGTCCTGCCAGAGCAGACGGACAGACAGACGGTGCTGCCGGCTGGCAGGGGCCACGGGCAGCAGCTCCCCTGGGGGGCTGCCTCACCGGCTGGTGAGCACAGCCCCAGCTGTCTAACGGCCTGCACTGAACATGCCAGGTCTCAGCAGGGGCAGGTGGGGCCAGGCAGGTGGGTTAAAGCCAGGGTGAACCCTTTGTGTCACCCTGCAGTGACCCTGAGAGCACCCCAGCAGGGGACACCGCTGTGTCAGGGCCCCCCAGCCTGGATTGCACCAGGGTCCCAGTGAGTACCCCGGAGAACAGTGGGGCTGGCACCTGAAAAACAGCCCTGGGCCCTATGCTACCCTTCCCTCGCCCACTGGTCCCTGCTCAGTGGGTCACGTCCCTCCAGTACAACACCCTGGGGATGCTGGAGGGGGCAACTGGACTGTGAGCCAGGCCGGAGTTTGGGGGTCCGCCTCTGGCACACACAGGGAGTGCTCAGCCATGCTCGGTGTGTTGCTGCCACCCCCTGGCAATATGCGCAGCCCTGGGTGTCCCCACACAGGGGTGCCCAGGCCTCCTGCACGCCCCGCAATGGGCAGGGGTACCCCGCAGTGCAGGATGCTGGCAAGGAACTCGTGTGGGGGGGAGGGGGGGG
>NW_009951958.1:2693802-2694499 GCF_000747805.2 Chaetura pelagica
GCTCACGTGCCCCCCCTGCAATTGGCCACCAGCCCCCTCGTGCCAGCATCCCCACTGCGTGTCACCGCGCTGTGTCACCCCAGGGGGGGAAATGCAGTGGAGGGGTCACAGCCGGGTGGGTCTGGGCACGGCAGTCCTCTTGCGACACGCATCCCAGTATAGATGCTGAGGGCACCTCAGCTCTGGGCACCAGCCCGAGCCAGGTCCCAGGGATATCCAGGGATATCCAGGGACAGCTTGGACTATGTCCCCACACAGCCCCCTTGCTGCAGGCACCAGGGCCACACACATGGACCCCATGGCCTCGTGGTCACCAGCAGGCTGCTGGCATGTGCCACATGCACACATCCCTGTGCCATCTGCCTTCCCTGGTCCCCGTGACACCGGGGGCACTGCCTGCCCTGCCAGTCCCCTCGGTACCACTTCCGGGCAGGAACCCTCTGCACAAAATGGGTCACAGGGTCCCTGCTGCCACGTCTCAGCCAAAAATCCGGGGAAAAAATCTGTTCCGGCAGGCTGGTGGTGGCATCTGGGGACCAGGGAGGACCAGGGCTCTCGACCCTGCGCCAGCATTTCCCAACCAGATGCCAGCACCCTGCGGAGTCCCGATGTGTGAACCACCCCCCGCCCTGCAAGACCCCCCAGCTCCCCTCACGGTTCACCGGCAGGCCACGGGTGATGGCTGTCACCCGTCCCC
>NW_009951958.1:2694782-2695103 GCF_000747805.2 Chaetura pelagica
CTCGGGGCAGCCCCTGGCAGCCCCCCACTGCTGTGCACACACCGCCCCTGCAACGCACCCCGCTGCTGTGTACCCCACTGTTGTGCCCATCCCCGCACCTCACTGCTACGCATCCCTCCCGTTCACCTCCGCTGCTACGCACCCCCCCCGCAACGCACCCCGCTGCTCTGCGCACCCCTGACAATGCACCCCCACTGCAACGCACCGCACTGCTGTGCATCACTCCCCACACACACTGCACCCCCGCAGCAACGCACTCCCCTGCTGCGCTGTGTTGTGCTGTGCTGCGCTGTGCACCTCCGCTGCTCTTCACCCCCACTT
>NW_009951958.1:2695845-2700116 GCF_000747805.2 Chaetura pelagica
CCTCCCGGGGGTCCCTGTCCCTTCTCAGACCTGCCCGCCGGTAGCAGCCCCTCTGCCCCGTCCCTTTGCCACCGTCTGGCACCGACCTCCTCGTGCTCTTTCCCCGCTCGGCCCCTCCGTGCGGCCCCGGCACGGTCCGTTCTCCCGCCCCCTGTTCTGCCCCTCTCCCGGCCTGGGCACACACCTCGGTCCGCTCCCTCCGTCCCCGAGTGCTGTAAAACCTCCTTCCTCCCGTGTATCTCGAGTGCAAACGGAGGGAGAAGAGTGGCCTGGCCCTGACACCCTGCCCTGCCCAGCCCCTGGGATCTGCTCTGCCCGTACCCCTGACTCTGCTGCTCTCCCCAGTGTCCCGCCTGCACTGCGAGAGTGAGTCTTTCAAGATGGACCTCATCCTGGATGTGAACATCCAGATCTACCCAGTGGACCTCGGTAAGCCATTGGGCTGCTAGTCCAGAGTGTGCCAGGTTGGAGTGAGGTTAGAGGCAAATGCCCAGCGGGGAGACACTGAAGGAATGAGCTCTCTCAGACTTGCACGGGGCCCTGTGCTGTCCCCATATCACAGGAGATGCGGGATGTTTGCAGTGTGCTGGGGCTGAGCTGGATTCTGGGTCACCTCACTGTATCTGTTTGGGTTCATCTGCAGCTTTTTCCCCAGAGATGTTGTCTAGGGAAACTGCCTCAGCTGGTGGCAACCAAGCTTTAAGAGAGACTTTTTGAAATTAGTTTCTGTGGCTAAATATACCAAGCAGGTGGAAAAGAGAGTCTTGCCTCAGTGAAGCACAGAAGAGCTGGAACTGGTGCTGCTGAGTCTCACATGTGGCTCATGCAGACACTGGCAGTGGTCTCCTGGTGCCTCTGGTTTTCATGGTGGTGACCAATGTCTGTGGGGATCAGGGAAACAGATGATCCAGTGTGATCTCTCTCTTGTTTCTCACAAGCCTCTCCCTGCTCCTCTGCCCTCTCCTCCCAGGGGACAAGTTCCGGCTGGTTATCGCCAGCACCCTGTATGAAGACGGCACCCTGGATGATGGCGAGTATAACCCCACGGACGACCGGCCCTCCAGGTACGGGGGCCTGGGCAGGGGTGGGCGAGGGAGAAGTGCTGAGGGGCTGTGAGGTGCTCTGTCCCAGAGGATGCTCCTGTGAGGGAGCACATAGCTGTGCCTCTGCTCTGACCCTGCTGTGTCGTCGCAGGGCAGACCAGTTTGAGTACGTGATGTACGGCAAGGTGTACCGGATTGAGGGGGATGAGACCTCCACTGAAGCAGCCACACGCCTGTGAGTGCTTGCTGGGGGGAGATTGGCATGGGGGAGGTACTAGGTACTGACTCTCCTGTGGGATTCCCAGCTCTCACTGTTCCTTTTCTCCCACCCCAGCTCTGCCTACGTGTCCTATGGGGGGCTGCTCATGCGGCTGCAGGGAGATGCCAACAACCTGCACGGGTTTGAAGTGGATTCTCGGGTTTACTTGCTGATGAAGAAGCTGGCCTTCTAGGAGACCTGCCTCCTGGGGCTGCTCAGAGACATTCTCCTGGTGAGCAGACAGCCCTGTGACCCCAGATCCTGCCTCAGCACCCCTCCTGCCCAGCTCTTCTGGAGAAGGGAGAGAAAGGGGCAGTCTCCTTCCTCATCCCAGCTTCTTCTGACTCCTGCTGGGATTCACAGCTGCTTCCTGCATGGAGAGAGGAGCCTGACAGCTGAGTGGAGACCATGTTGTGCATCTCCTCCCACGTCTGCCTTCAAAAGCAGGCACATCCCCGGCACTGGGCTGAGACAGCTGGACTGGGACAGCTGCTGGCCTGCCTTGGGCCTGGGAACCACTTCCTTGGATCTACCTTTAGGCCAGCTGGGCCTGTTTTTGATTAAATTGTTGTTTTCTAGATGTGGCTCTGCTGGCTGAGAGATGAGGCTGACAGGGAGTGGGTACACCTGCAGGGGGGACAAAGGGGTTCACACCACTTTCCAAAATGATGGGCAGCCCAAACCTACCTTGAGGTTTTCTCTGCTGCCCCGCTGGACACAAGGAGGCTGGGGGGCAGGCAGGTGGGTGCAGGGGGGCAAGGAATGGGGGACCTGGTGCCCAAGGGTCCCTCTGCCCTGCAGAGCGGGCAGCTGCCACAGGAGGGAGCTGGGCATTGGGAGAGACCCCGAGGGGCTGCCTCTTGCTGTCCCCCTGCCAGGGCTGCAGGGGAAAAGGAGGAGCCAAAACAACGCTTTAGAAAAATAGCTCTTTTAATTGTAAAGCATTCACAGTAGAAGTGCCTGTGCCTGCTGGCACAGGAGTGTTGCTGCTCCCTGCTTCCATGGGCCGCTCGGTCGCTGAAGGTTGAGGAGCCAACCCTTTCCTTCGGGCATCTTCCTGGGTACCCACAGCCCAGCTAGGTGCCTGGCAGGATTGCTCTGCCCTGGGATGGGGGGTGATGAACCCGGTGTGCAGCCTCACCGGGCCCTGCACAGGTGGTCTCTGCCACCCCCCTGATCTTACTGGCACAAGTCCTTGGCCAGGTCATGGAAGAAGAAGCGCAGTTTGCCCTGCACCAGCAGCCGGTAGGTGAGGAAGATCCCCGTGATCTGGGTCTGCTCCATGGAACGTGGGGAGCAGCCTGGCTCCCAGGGCCCTGCCTGAGGGCAAGAGAGGGGCAGGGGCTGACAAAGTTGTACCCAGCCCAGCACAGCCGGCACCGGGGTTGCCTGGGTGGTATGGGGAAGGGCTCACCTCCCAGCAGAAGGTCTGCAGGAGCAGCAGGAAGGAGTTGGCGTGTCGGTACAGCTGGCTCAGCTGCCTGGCCCCACACTCCTGGGTTACCTGGCCCTGGGCTCCCGTCACAGCTCCCACCAGCAGTGCCAGGTCACAGAGGATCTCCCGCCTCTTGGTCTCGTTCTAGAGGAGCAGGCAATGAGGAGGCTGAACCCCAATTTATTCCTCTGCCCACCCTAGGTCTGGATAGTGTCCTCCACCTCCCTGTGCCAGCTGGTATGCCCACAGGCATCTTGTTCAGCATTTCTGGTGCCTGTGGTTACCATGGGGGGTTCCTCCTCCACCCCCATGCGTGCCAGCACCATCCTCCTAGCCCCTCTCACCGATTTGGATTTCCACTGCTGAAGACTGAAGTCCACCAAGGGCAGCACCATAGGGCAGCTGAGTGTGGGCAGTGCCTGGCACTGGCCCTAGGGGGAAAGGAGATGGTGAGATGAGATACCAGGAGTTGTGCCCCTCTCTGGCCTTGGGTTTTGAAAGGGACCATATACTCACCGCTCTCTTTTCCATCTCCTTGGCCTCCCCGATGTACTTCTGGATGAGTCTGTTGTCACACACCAGCCGTGTAGGACTGGCATGGCCCTCTTCCAGGTGCAAGAGGAAGGATGTGAGGAGGAGCAGACCTGGGGGAGACAGGGTAAGCCTGGGCAGCTCCAACCCAGGGCTGTGCCTGTGACAGCAACCTCTCGCCCTAGCCCACTAGGGGCCTTGGTAGGGGAACAGAGGGGTTTGAGGGTGCTGAGGAGGGCCTGGTGCCCTGTGGTCAGTCAGCACAGGGGCCTGGTGGTCTCTGGGGAGAGCTGGGCTATCTGTGCTGGTGGTGCATGCTGAGGGGCTGCACAGCTGCGTCTGTGCCAGGTTCTTGGGCTCAGCTCCAGGCTGCACTGCAGACAGGGAGCAGAGCCACGCTCCCTGTGCAGAGCAGGGCCAGCCCTCCCAGTCTGTGCCAGGAGCAGCTCTGGCCGTCACGTGCGCTTTGGGGAATCCCTGGCTGCAGCATCCTGAAGCTTACATCTGCTCCGGCCGAGGACTGGCCTGCCAGCACGTGGCTGCCCCGGGCACCTCTCAGCCACGCGGCTGCTGTGCCTGATGTCTGCCCATCCTGGCAGCAGGCACCTCCTCTCCAAAGGCATCTGCCCACCTTGGCACTTTTCCCCAGAGGTCCTTGGCACAGCCCATTCCCCAAGGCTGCGCATGGAAAGATGCTCAGCTGCCCTTGTGTGCCAGTAGTGGCCATGTCCAACCAAACCAGCACCACCACCTGCGGGACTCACCTCCTGGGCTGTCCACGTGGGGGATGCTCTGGCTGCGTGGGCACGATGCCCACTGCCAAGGCCACGTCCCCTCCTGCTCATTCCCGTCCCCCCTTTTAGCCGCACACTCACTGTTCAGCTCCATGCTCAGCTGGGGGCTTCGGCCCTGCATCTTCCACCCTGGGGCCAGTGGCTGCTCCCTGGCTCCCGTCCCCCTTCCATGGAGGACAGCGGTGGCGCGGGCTCCCCGCGAGCCGCCC
>NW_009951958.1:2708737-2709655 GCF_000747805.2 Chaetura pelagica
CTCCCTTGGCTCAGGGAGCGGGAAGGGCGTCCCCAGGCACCCTCCGGGGCTGCGCACCTGCCCTCTGGCCTGAGCGCTCGGCTGCTAGGGCCTTGGTGGTCAATGCGTCAGTTGTGCCCAACCACAGCGGGAAGGCGGCTCTCGTTCCTGAAGAAGAGATGGCATCGGTGACCCTGTGCCAGGTGGACTGGGGACCATCAGCCCTGATGGAGTCCTGCTCCTGTCTGTGACAGCCAGGTATGAAAGCCACCAAAAACCCACACCCGCAGGTGAGCTCCAACCATGGTGGCTGTCATCCAGACGTGGATCCAACCCCAGTTACCCTTGCCCAGAGATGGACCCCATCCCCTTGATCCTCACCAGGTGGTGGAACTCAAACCCTGGTGACCCTCACCTAGAGGTGGGCTGCAAACCCAGTGACACTTGCCCAGAAGTGGACCCCATACCCTTGATCTTCACCCAGAGAACACAGGTGTCTGGCTGGCATGTGGCTCCTGGGGCAATTTCACTGGAAGTATTGGTTGGGGGAGGGCAGGTGAAGCACCCATGAACACACCCTCCCTGGGCAGGAGAAGCACTGGGGATCTGCCCAGCACCAGGCCTTGGTACAGCTGTGCCACCCGAAGCCCTCTAGGCAGGGGCAGGCGTGCGCACACCCGTGCCCATCTCATTGTCCACATCTGTATCCCTACAGCACATGTGTGTGTCCTCATGGTGTGTGTGTACACAGCCCCCACATGCACTCTCAGACCTACGTGTGTACATGTGCACGTCCCGTCGCACACGCCGGGGTGCAGGCTCAGATAACCCCCCTGCACGCTTCCCTTTGGGGGGACCCCCCCCCACCCAACCCAAATCCTCTTGCCCCCGGTCTCCCTGCAGCCCGCGCATGTTCCCACCCCTGTCCCTGTGGCCGGG
>NW_009951958.1:2709988-2712181 GCF_000747805.2 Chaetura pelagica
GGGGGTCCGATGGGCAGCGCGGCGCCAGGGACGAGGTTGGCAGCGCGACTGGCAGCACCTGAGCCTCGAGCGCTGGGGTCAAACACCGCCTGCCTTCCCCTGCACGGCCGTGTCCCCTCTCTGCGGACGTGACAAGTTGCAGTCGTGCCCCGCCAGCACCCTCAGCCCCTCTGCCAGCACTGGCCCAGCTCCCACCGCCTGTCCCTGGGTCTCTGTCCCTCCCTGGGTGCAAAACCTTTCAACAATGCCAAGCTGGGGAGCTGCTGTACTCTGTGCTCCCTGCTTGCCTTTGTAATTAGACAAATTAAGTCATCTGAGGAAGCTGGAGGGCAGATGGATGCCTAAAATATCCCTTCACCCCAAAATGCTCCTTTTCAGCCATGCCAGAAGTTTGCAGGTGGTGGCAGCCCCTGACCGTGGGCAACCTGCTATTCTGTTGGAAAGAGTAACGCCAGACAGGTAGAGGGGGATGTTGGAGGGAGATCCTGCTGCTGGCCTGCCATGCCTGGATCTCCAGAACCAGGGATGTTGCTTGCCTGCAGCAGGGCTCAGGGACCCCAGAGGGGCACAGGGCCTGTGGCCCAGATGGGCAGGGCACTGCTGTGGCCTGGGGCAGGAAGCCAGGTGGGGGCTGTGTGGCTGCACAGCTGGCCAGATCCTAGTGCCAAGTTTCCCACCTCTCCTTACAGAGTGCAAAGTGCCCGGAATCCCACTGCAGGGGGGCCGTTCGCACCCACTTCACCAAGGTGCTGAAGGTAGCCGGAGGTGCCAGGCGGTGGGGGGATTAGGGGGGGGACCACGGGCAGGTGGCACAGCTGCTGTCCCCGCAGGCCACCCAGATGTGTCCGGTGGTCATCCCCATGATGCCTGCACAAGGTGGGGGGGCAGGGACATGGGAAGCAAACCTGGGCTTCCAGGGATGGAGTGAAGGGTCCCAGCCCCCTTTGAAGCCCCCATAAAAGGGTCCAGCATAAAGAGGGGAGAAAGTCAAAGGAACAAAGAGAGCGGCTAATCCCGGCGTAAGCAAACAGCTCCGTTTGCTCAGGGCCCAGCGGGCCCCAGAGCCAGGGGAAAGGAGCACAGCGGGGCTCTGGGGATGCCAGGCAGCAGGGGACCCTGGACCCAGGCTGGCCTCCTACCCAAGCATGGGCAGCCCCTGGGAGCTGCATGCCTCTTGCCCCCTCCAGGCCTTTGTTTTTTACATTTGCAAATTGCCAATAAACATCCTGCTCCCCAAATCCTGCAAACCCTGCTTCCCACACCCTCCCCACTGCTTCCTGGCAGACCATCTGGGAAAGCACCATGAATGCTGCTGGGCAAAGGGCACCTTGGCCAGGGTAGCATAATAGGGGGTGAAGGCTGGTTGGGTTTCCCCCATCCTTCCCAGTTCCTGGCAGGCCACACACTGCCAGACATCCCTGCACGAAACCACGGGTGCTGCCCAGAGGGATGCCCATGGGCAAACCCTACAGCCATTACCTTGCACCAGGGTGATCATGCCGTACCCCCTTTCTCCATCCTGTTCCTCTGCCCAGCTCCCCACCCCAATTACAAGCACAGAGGATGCTGGGAGGGCACCTCACCCCTCTCCCTCCATCCCACCAGGGGATGAAGGGGTTAATGCCAGGCTGCTGAGCCGCAGGTGGGCGCAAGAATGAAATTCCTTCTCGCTGTCCTGCGAAGTCTGGGCACAAATATTTGCCTGCATGTCCGGTGGGGAGGGGGGAGACCACCATCGCTCTGGGAGCTTGCTAATCCCCATGCCAAACACAGCCCCCCTCTGCCCTGCATGGCCCTCACCTCCCTCCCACTGGAGTCACCCCACAAGGCCTTTGTGTAAGGGACATTCGGGACCATGGGAACACCAGCTCCTTAGGGTGCTCCTGTAAGCAGAGAGCTCTATGGAATTGACAGGGTGCTGGGAGCAGCCATGGCCAGGATTTGCTTGGCCTGGCAAATAAGGCTGCTTAAGGGGTCTCCATCCCACTCCTTGAGCCATGCCCACCACAGCAGGCTGGAATGATGGCCCCAGCCATCCCCATCATGCGAGCAACATGTTCTTCTTAATAAACTCCATGTGCTCACAGACAGAAAACAGCCACTCACTGCCCCCCCCAGCTCCATCACCCTCCCAAGCTGCATCCCTCTCCCCATACCTGCTACCCCCAAGACCCCCTCCACCTCCAGCCCCCC
>NW_009951958.1:2712293-2712651 GCF_000747805.2 Chaetura pelagica
GGAAATTTTCCCCACCCATCCCGCCGCCCCCCCCCCGCCCCGCCGCGTGTGTGTGAGGCCGGGGGGATTAGTCACGGGGCAGGCCACGCTCAGCACAAAGCTTTGGGGAGGCCGACAGCTCTGCACCCCTCTCCGGGGCGGGTCAGTCGAGGGGGGCTCCTTTTGGAGGGAGGGGGTGCCCCCAAAGCCTTCTGGGCTCTGGGCTCACGCTTGGCACGGGGCGAGAAAGGGGGTGTTGGGTTGCCGGCGAGGCATGGGAAGGAGAGGCTGGGGCGTGTGGTTTTGCTTCGACCCCATCCCTGGGGAGCAGAGGCTCCCTCCTGCCCCCCCAAGCCCCGCTCATGTTCAAAGCCCCGAG
>NW_009951958.1:2712926-2713895 GCF_000747805.2 Chaetura pelagica
TGGTGCCGCACCCTGCCAGCACACGTGTGCCGGGTGCTGGGAAGCAGCTGGTGAGGCCGGGACCCTTTCCCAGTGCCGCCCCCGGCTGGCGCCACCCCCTCCCCACCAGCACAGGAACCCCCAAGGCTCTGGAAAGCTGCCTTCTGTCCCTTGCCCAGGGGGACCCCTTGGCATCTTCAAGGGCAGCCAGGGATGCATGAAAGATGCCCAAGCACCACAGGGGCATCTGTTTCCCTGCCCACCTGCCACCACTGCAGTGGTGATGCCCTCTCCCTGGGCAAGGATGCCCAGCACCCTCCCACCCTACCAGGCCCTCTGCCAGTGTACCACCCTGGTGCCAGCCTAGCAGTGCCAGGACCCCCTCACAGCCCCCCTCTCCCTCACCATGTAGTGTCTCAGTTTCCCCCGTGCTGAGGGCTGCAGTCCAGTAGATTCCCTATTCTTCCTGTCCCTGGGAAAGGGGAGGGAGTGTCCCCGGCTGCTTCCCCACATCCCACAGCTGATCCTGGAGACTGTGATGAGATGTGGGTGTGCGAAGCCAGCACTGGATTCCTGGCACCAGTGGGGAGACCAGGAGCCATCGCCTGCCTCCACCCCACTCATGTCCCACTGTCCCCCACTGCTGTTGCTGCTCTGCAGCTGGCACCACGCAGTGACCCTGGCACAGACACACAGAACCCAGCCCTCTCTGCCCACCACACTGCAAAATCCCAGGCCAGCAGGGGCACCCAGAAAGAGAAGAGACAGGTCACTGTCACCACCAGGGACAGCACGGAGGGCAGAGGACTGGGGGGTGCCATGCTGCTGGGCACCATCCCCCTTTGCAGAAAGCGCTTGTGAGCAGCATGACGTCGTGCACAGCCACGTCTGGGGGATGCCTGGAGCCCTGGCAGTGTCCCAGCCTTGGCAATGCCAACTGGCCATCCCACCGGGAAAAGCCCAGCTGCTCGTGGCTGCCTCATGCCAGCT
>NW_009951958.1:2720518-2721775 GCF_000747805.2 Chaetura pelagica
GCCGGTCCGCAGGGAGCCCCAGGAGGAGCCTTCTGGGGAGGCCGGGGCCTGTTGTGCTCCAGCTGCGCCGTGTTTCCCTAACTACACCGCGCAGCTGGCCGGCTGTTTGCACCGCCCGGAGTTGATTTTGGCAGCCCCGCGCTTCCCCCTCCTCCCCTCCCCACTCGCCTTCCCCTCCCCAGGCGCCCGCCCGCCACGCACCCACCCCCCCTCCCTGCCACCCTCGGCGGGGGTGGCAAGGCAGGGACACCCCCACCCTGTTCCCCGCCGTGTGTGCCTCAGTTTCCCCATCTGGATGAAGCTCTCCCCAGGCTTCCCCATGGTGTCTGCTCACTGCCCACCGCCGCCACCCTTGCAAGCCCAGGCACATGTGAGTGAGGAGCAGGGCTGGTAGTCGGGTGCTGCGCTCTCAGCCGCCCCCACGGCTGTCCCCTCCCCTCCCCGGGCAAGGGAGCCCCGGCGTCTGGGCTCCTTTTCCTCGCAGCCTGTGCAACTCGTAGGCAAGAGCCCGAGTTCTGGCTCTGGAGCCTTCCTCTGCCTGCAGTGGGGAGCAGCTAGAGGGATTTAGGTTTCTCAAAGGCACAAGTTGTGGGTTGCCTGTGGCTTTGTGGGGTGCAGTGTGAACTTGGGGGGGGAACAGGATGCTTTGGGGACCCATGCTCAGGGGTGCTGAGTGGATCTTTGTGTCCTGGGGAGGGACTGGATGAGGGGGCAGAGGTCTGCAAAGGGTCCACTGCCACAGGAGAGTGTGTGGATGAACTGACTCATGTCCCATGCTTGGGGGTTCCACACCTGAAGGTCGACTGTGTGGATAGGGAGCCCCCAGGATACCCCATGCCCGGGATGTGCCCCAAGCCAGGGGAGAGTATCTGGGGTGGAGCATTTAAATGGGGGTGCTTCACAAATGCTTTATTCCCTAGGGGGCTGCTGGGGGTGGGGGGAGTAATGTCCTGGGGGACATGTGAACAGGGGCACACCCAGGATGTCCAGTGCCCAGCAGCACCCCAAGATCTATGGAAGGGGTGTGGTGGTTTCTCCACAGTGCTCTACGTCCCGGTGGATGTTTTGTGGGTTGGATAGGGATGTCCCCAGGACACCCAGCCCCAGGGGTATGTGGATGAAGGCATCCCTCAGGTACCCTATGCCCTTGAGCCGGCGTGTGGGTGGGGATGCTCCACACCGGGGGGTACCCCATGCCATAAGGAGGGGGGGGGGCAATGGATGGGGGTCCCCTCCAGGACGCCCCGAGTCCAGGAG
>NW_009951958.1:2722509-2725580 GCF_000747805.2 Chaetura pelagica
CTGCTCCTTTGGGGGGCATTTCTATGCCCTGGAGGAGACATGGCACCCAGACCTGGGGGAGCCCTTCGGGGTCATGCGCTGCGTTATCTGCCACTGCGAGCCGGTGAGTGCCCCGGGACCCCCCTTCCCCTGGGAGTTCCCTCGGGATCTGGCCTTACTGGGGAGGAGGCTGCCAGGAGGGGAGATCGACCCCTTCATTCAATACACCACCCCGCCCTATGGAGTGGGGGAGAGGGAGCAGGGATCCTTCCAGCTAGTTGGACACCTGGATGTTCCCCCCCACACGCCGTCGCGGCAGTGGGGGAAAAGAAGGGGGGCTTAAAGGATCAGGCTTCATTCCTCCTCCTCGGGAATGGCCCCCGGCCCCCTCCCTCCCTCCGACCAGTCCCCCGAGGCCAGGGTTGGAGGGGCTGTGCACAGCTGGGCTGGGGGCCGTGGGGAGGGGGCCCGGGCTTGGCTGCCGTACAGACAGCTGAGTGTGTGCAAGGTGTCGGGGGGCTCCAGATGGGCCGGGCTGGGCCGGGGT
Source organism: Chaetura pelagica (assembly GCF_000747805.2). NCBI lineage: Eukaryota > Metazoa > Chordata > Aves > Apodiformes > Apodidae > Chaetura > Chaetura pelagica. Next base: position 2,723,036 of record NW_009951958.1, read on the forward strand.
GGGAGGGGCACACCTTGGCACAGCTCTCTCGGGCTCTCCCCACCGCAGCAGAGGAACCGCCGGGGGAAGCCAGTGGGGAAAGTGAACTGCAAGAACATGAAGCAGGATTGCCCCGTGCCCGCCTGCCCCCATGCCACGCTGCTGCCCGGGCACTGCTGCCACACCTGCCCCAAAGGTGAGGCTGGGGGGTGCCTGCGTGGAGCCCCCCTGCACCCACAGGGTGCCCTGTGAGCATGGGAAAGGGGGCACTGCACACATGCCCCCCAAAAGGGCTGTTCACTGTGTTATGACGGTTTCCAGTGTCCTTGGGGTGCCTGCAAGGTGTTGGGCAGGCCGAAGCCCTGATGGGCACAGCTGTCCCCGAACCACCCTGGGAGGAGTGCAGAGAGTGTGCACAGGGCTAAGCACCCTGTCTGTCCATCTGCCTGAGTCCTGTGTGCCCCCCGACACCCCGGCACACGATCCAATGGTGATTTGCAGGGCACATCTTGATCTGTTTTGGGAGGAAGAATTTATTATTGCCCCCCAGCTCCAAAACCAAAAGCCCAGTGCAATGGTCTCTCCCCACTGCAGCCTTGCCAGGCTCCCCGGAGAAGAGCCCTGCATCCCCCTACGACACCTTTGAGTACTTTCAGGACAAGGAGGATGACCTGGACAAGCCCTACAACGACCGCTCCTACCTCAGCTCCGAGGGGCTGGCCCGTGATGATGCCCGCACAGGTGAGCTGCCTGCTTGGGTGAGCAACAGTGTCCTGGGCACCACCCTGTGTGCCCCCATCATCATCCACATCCCCTCCTCAGAGTTCGTGGCCTTGCTGACAAGTGGCCCGGAGCCGTGGCGCCCCACATCCAGCGCGGTGGCCAAGGCTCGCTTCACCCTGCTGCGCTCCTACCTGCTCTTCTCCATCAGCTACGAGCGGTGAGTCCTGTCCCCTGCCCAGGCTGGCACGGCAGGCACCTCCTTGGAAAAGAGGGGAATGCAACATAGCTTATGCCTCATGTTCCCTTCCAACATTCCCCTGCGGTGCCACAGCCTTGCATTGGTAGGGCTAGAGGTTTGGGGAGGGGGGTAATGTGCTGGGAGTCCCGCCTGGGCCAGCAGCTGGGATTTCGGCACACCCACAGTGCAGGCGTGGCCTCACCCCTTCGCCTCCAGGTCTGGAGCAAGAACAAATGGGAACGGCTCCAGGGCTCCACAGGCAGAGGCACTGTGCCACCCCACAGGCTGTGCCAGCGGGCACTGCCGCTGGGGTCCCCCATCCTTGCCATGCCCTCCCCGGATACTCGCCAGCGGCAGAGCCTCTCCACTCCCTCCCTCCTTCCCGCTCCAGTTTCTTCTGCTCTTCCTCGCTTCCAGGCCCCTTTGCATAGTAAAGTGGTGACTAATTTCCAGCTCCAACCGGGGGAGCCAAACGAAGCTGAAAATGCTCCTTATTTACAGCCAGTTCCTGAGCGCTCAGCTCCCGGCGGGTCCTGCACTGCCACCTTTCCTGGCAGAGACCCCTTCCTGCATTGTGCCAGCTTGGCACTGCTCTGGGACAGGGAACCCCAGAAGACCTGTGCTGTGCTGGCACCCAGTGGGATGCCAGCAGGATGGGAGGCACAGGGTGGCATTTGTTACCCCAGGGAGATACCTTCCTTCTCTTGTCCACCCCAAATCACTGGTGACCCTGTGTGCCCTCCCCGATGAACCCCTGTGCCCAGTGCTGAGCCAGGGTGGTGCCAGGGGATTGGAGGCTAGGTGGGGGGTTCTTTGCTCACCCCCTGGGTGCCCACAGGCTGGGGCGGCCAAGCCGGGTGCGTTTCAGTGACCCTGAGGGCAACGTGCTGTTCGAACACCCCGTGCAGAAGAATGCAGCCCCGGAGGACAACATGGTGAGATGGGCTGGGAGGGCAGGGGGGGTCACAGTGCCTCTTCCTCCCCCTCCCCCCGGGCCCTGCCCAGCCCTGCCTTTGCCTGCAGCTCTGTGGGATGTGGAGGACGCTGTCCAAAGCCAATGTACGGCTGCTGCGTGGGGAGCAGCTCCGTGTGTCCCTTGTCACCCGGGCACAGCCCTCCGGAGAGGTCCATGGGCACATCCTCAAGCACCGGGCACTCTTTGCGGGTAAGGGTGGCTCCTGGATGCTCATCTGATGGGTGCCCACCAGGATGTCTTTCACAGCCCTTCTCCCTGCCCAGAGACGTTTGGTGCCATCCTCACCTCGTCAGACCCCACACACCTGGGTGCTGGGGGCATGGCCATGCTGACACTGAGCGACACGGAGAACAACCTGCACTTCATCCTCATGGCCAGGGGGCTGCTGGAGCCTGGTGCCCGGGGTGAGGGTGGGCAGAGGCACCCTGTGGGGTGTGGCACTGCCCGGGGGAGTTGGGGAGGGTTAGGGCTGGGGGGCAGGGGTGCGTGGCAGGTGTGTGGCTGGGGATGCATGGGTCAGCATCGTGGGGTTCGGGTGGGTGCAGGGGTTGGGTGTAGAGTTCAGGGTGGGTAAGGGGCTGTGCATGGGGGGGTGAGGTGTTGATAGGAGTTGTGGCATGATTTGGGGC
>NW_009951958.1:2727607-2729059 GCF_000747805.2 Chaetura pelagica
GCACTGCAGGGGGGAGTTGGGGAGGGGTAGGGCTGGGGGGCAGGGGTGCGTGGCAGGTGTGTGGCTGGGGATGCATGGGTCAGCATCGTGGGGTTCGGGTGGGTGCAGGGGTTGGGTGTAGAGTTCAGGGTGGGTAAGGGGCTGTGCATGGGGGGGTGAGGTGTTGATAGGAGTTGTGGCATGATTTGGGGTATGCAGTGGAAGGGTGTGTGTACCTGTGCATGTTTGGGGCTGGAGTGTGTGGGGATCTATGGATGGGCTTGGGATGCGGGTTGTGCAAGGATATGGGGATCCAGAGGGGGAATGGTGGGGGTCACAGTGGTCGCAGGCCCCCAGTCCAGCAGGTCCAACCCCTTCTGCCATGGCCAGAATCCCCCTGGGTCCCACTGCGGGTCCGCATCCTTCACCATGGCCAGACACTGCGGGAGATCCAGGCCAACATCACCCTGGAGGTAAAGCCACCCCCTGCCCCAAGAGTCCTGGCAGCTGTGTTGCCCACCAGGGCTGAGCCATGGCACTCCCCCCTGCAGGACCCTGACTTTGCAGAGGTGCTGACTGAGCTGTCTGCCCATGAGCTGCAGTGGCTGGTGCAGGGGCAGCTCCGCATCGTGGCTGAGACGGAGGGCCAGCACGCGCGCCAGCTGGCAGGCACCATCACCACCCGCCGCAGCTGTGACAGTGAGCACGGGGCAGGCACCCACGGGTGCAAGGGGGTGGCCATGCCTCCCCATGCCAACCTCACCCCCCACCCCATGCTTCTTTCCCTGGGCTGAAGCCATCCAAAGCGTGCTGTGCGGAGCGGACGCCTTGCTGCCAACCAAGACGGGGGCCGTGGGTTCAGCCAAGCTGGCACTGCATGAGAATGGCACCCTGGAGTTCCAGGTAGTGGGGGGGAAGCACCTCTCTTCATTCCAGGAGTCCCAGGATCATCTTTTCCCCAGCACTGACCCTCAGCACTCTGCCTGCAGGTGCAGGTGGTGGGCACTGCCAGTGAGGTGGTGGGCATCACACTAGAGACCAAACCCCGGCGGAAAAGCAAGAGGAACATCCTGTTTGACATGACACCTAGCTACAAGGATGGGCTGGTGAGCACTGGGTGGCACTGGAGGGGATAGTAGGGGGGCGTTGGGTAAGTCCCTGACCTAACTCACATGGTCTTCTATCGGTGGCAGGCTTGGGGTGTCTGGCAGAGCCCCAGTGCCCGCGATGCCCACATGCTGCTGCAGAACGAGCTCTTCCTCAATGTGGCCACCAAGGACTGGGCAGAGGGCGAGCTGCGGGGCCAAGTCATCTCCCTGCCCTACAGTGGGCTGCTTGCTCGATACACAGGTACCCAGAGGTGGTAATGGGGGGCAGTGGGGCAGCCCCCCACAGGCTCCCCCGCCTCCTCCCATGGCCCCTGTCTGTGCATAGAGATGCCTGTGGCACTGGCTGGGCTGCTGGTGTCCCCCC
>NW_009951958.1:2729243-2733272 GCF_000747805.2 Chaetura pelagica
CACTACGAGATCTCGGTGGCGGGGCGGGGCCGCCCAGATGATGACACCATCAGCGCCCACCTCCATGGGGTGGCCGAGCTGGGCGAGATGGGCACCCGCCCCCACCAGCACAAGCGTCTGCTCAAGGGTTTCTACAGCACTGAGGTGAATAGGCACCTGGTTGGGGCACCCCGTGGTGAGGGCTGGGCCAGCCCTCATGCCCTCCTGGTGTCTCTCTTCCTTGGCAGGCTCAGGGGGTGGTGAAGGACCTGGATGCCGACCTGCTGCAGCACCTGGCTCAGGGCACTGCTTTCCTGCAAGTCAGCACCAAAGCCCACCCGCATGGGGAGATGCGGGGACGGGTAGGTCCTCAGCTGAGCAGGGTACTCCTACCTGTCCCCGCCACTGCCTGGTGTCCCCAGCCAGGTGGCACTTTCCAGGGTTGTGTGTGGAGGACACAGGATGGAGGGCATGGTACTAACAGCCTGGCATGACCTGTACTGTAGTCATGAGTGATTCCTCCACTATCCCTCTCCATGGAGAGCAGCCAGGCATCGGCATGGGAAACAGGGTTCCTTACTGGTGCCAACCCTCCTGCCTGTTTCCCCCTTGCAGGTGCACATCCCCAACCGCTGTCACACAGGAGGGACACGCCTGGCCCCAGGGGAGGCCCTGGGGGAGGCTGAGCTCGTTGAGGGCACCAGGACCAGGGACCTGGAGCAGTTGAAGAAGGACCCCAACTCCTGCTTTTTTGAGGGGCAGCACCGGGCACACGGCAGCCGCTGGGCACCTGACTATGACAAGAAGTGCTCTATCTGCAGCTGCCAGGTATGGTCCAGGGAGGCATGCTGGGGGGGGTCAGCACCCATCAGCAGTACCCCCCTGTAACAAGCCCTGTACTTGCTGCCCCTAGAAGCGCACGGTGATCTGTGATCCCATCCTGTGCCAGCCCCTCAACTGTACCCGCCAGGTGCACCCTGAGGAGCTGTGCTGCCCTATCTGCGAAGGTACCTGGGGAGGAAGGGGCATCCTAGGCTGAAGGAGTAAGGGGGCTCTTTGTAGGAACAAGGCAGGGGATTCTTCTCTGAGCCTCTGCTGCTGGCACTATGTGCACCCCCTCACAGCCTTCCTCTTCCTTGCAGAGAAGACTGGACAGGAGGAACTGAAGCTGGAGCGGGCACGGGACAGTAGTGAGGGTGAGTCCCAGTAGGCAGGGACTGAAGGGGCAGCTCTGGCCTCCCCAGCACTCACATGGGGGCTATTCTCTCCCCTTCCTCCCCTTCCTCCCCCCAGGTTGCTACTTTGATGGGGACAAGACGTGGCGAGGCTCTGGCACCCGCTGGCACCCTGTTGTGCCCCCCTTCGGCCTCATCAAATGTGCTATTTGCACCTGCAAGGTGAGTGTGAGTCCCAGCCCCCCAGTCTGAGCTCGTGGCAGAGCCCCTGCACTCGTGAGTGCCCTCAGTAACCAGACACTGAAGCAGGAGCTCAAACCAGAGAGAGGTCATGCATACCTTGTACCGACTGCCCCGTGTCCTCCCTGCAGGGCACCACAGGTGAGGTGCATTGCGAGAAGGTGCAGTGCCCACGGCTCACCTGTGCCAACCCCGTGCGCGCCAGCCCCTCTGACTGCTGCAAACAGTGCCCAGGTACCCACACCCCCCTTCTGCCCTCCCAGTCTCCATGATAACACCACCAGTAATGCTGTGGGGTGCCCCTGCTACAGGCAGGCAGCCTCCCACTGTCCTTTCCTGCAGCCCCGGAGAAGAGTGTCCCCGAGCTGGCTGACACCATGCAGGCAGACGGGCCCCGGGCGTGCCGCTTCGGGCGCCGCTGGTACCTCAACAACGAGAGCTGGCACCCCTCCGTGCCCCCCTTTGGAGAAATGAAGTGCATCCTGTGCTGGTGTGTGGTGAGTGCGCCAGGCCTTGGGCCGCACCAGGGGAAGGAGAAGGTGCCCCAGTTCTTCAGGGTTGGGTGAGAGATTAGCCTGGTGTGGCACCCGGGAGACCTCCTGCCCCCTGAGGAGCTGCCAGTCCCCCACCCTCTGTGTTTGACCCCCTCTTTCTTCCCCACAGTCAGGAGAGACGCACTGCCAGCGCCAGGAGTGTCCGCCAGGAGCCTGTGACAGCCCCACCAGGAGGGATAACCCCTGCTGCACCAAGTGCCATGGTGAGTGCCAGTGTTCCCCCATGGGCACTGCTCCCCAAAACCTCCTGCAGGGCCCCACACACTCCTCTGATCCTCTGGGGCCAGATCAAGCTGTCTCCTGGCACTCTCCATGCCCATCCCTCAGCACCCTTTCCCACCCTGCAGCCCCAGATGCTCCCGTGGATGTACGGGAGAATGTCCAGGATGCAAGGGCAGAGATGTGGAGCCGCTGAGCAGCGACCGCTGCCCAGAGCGAGGCGAGCACGCGGCGAGGCCGGGAGGCCGTGGACGGGTCCCCGCGCAGGGCGGGGGGCACCGGGGAGCATGGCGGGGTGGACACAGCCAGGCACCTAGCCTGGGCCCCACGTCTTGGCACGGCTGCAGTGCCGGAGCTGCCCTGCCCTCTCATAACAGTGGGCAGCGGGCAGGTTAGCAGAGCCGGGGCACCCACTGCCCTCCCCCTCTGAGCTCCCATGGCCGGCAGGCACAGCAGGCAGCGTGCCCACCTTGTACATAGTGTAAAATCCCTCTCTCCCCTGTCTCCCTGCACCCCTCCTGGCTCGGCCGGGCTCATCACGTAATTTATGGTGCCCGTGGACAGGGATCCCGCTGTATTTATTAAACCCAGAGATATTACCAATCTGTCTCCCTTCCTCTTCCTGGAAGCAGCAGGCACAGGGATGTTCCTCTGCAACCCACGCTGGCCTTTGATGGGATTTGCAGGCCCTGGGCAGTGCCAGGATGGGGACACCCAACTCTGGGGATATTGTTGCATTGTGCTGGGTTGACTGGGACAGCACCAGAGCTATAAGGAAAGTAACGCTGGGCTCTACTGGGACAGCACTGAGACATCCTGGCACAACAAAAATGCCATGGTGGGACAGTGTTAGCCTATACTGGGACTGCACCAACACTGACACTGGGCTAGACTGGGGTAGTGCTAGAGCAGCAGAAGGATTGCACTGGGCCATACCAGATCGGCACAGAGCCCTAGGTGCTGGGCTGACTATCCTGCTCTGTGCATGTCCATGGGCAGGTGGATGACCCTACCAGCAGGGTGGCAGCACCCGTGGTGGCTTTGCAGCATAGTGGTGGCCCGCAGCCCGGCATGCTGGTGGCAGCAGGCTGAGCATGTGTCCTGGCATGGGATTGCCCCTCCGGAATAACATCCTGGCTGCCACAGGGCAGTGCCAGGGGCTGACGAGCGAGGAGAGAGCTCCATGCCCAGGGACACAATGAGCGGGCAGCCCATTTTATCCCCTCCCTGCCGCAAACCGGTTCGTGTCCGGCCATGAACCCTCCCAGGCTGGCACAGGGCATGTCCCAGCCCCCCAGCCCAGCCATCATCACCCACCCTGGGGGTGCTAACGTCAAACTGGAGGGTGGAACCTGGGCGGCAAGAACTAGCCCATTCCCGATCCCACAGCACCAGCCCAGCAGTGCCACAGGCTCCGTCTTTCGGGGCACCCAGTTCTTGCCAGGAAGGAGCCATGGCAGGAGGGCGAGCTCAGCCCTGCCAGCTGCCTCTGAGCCCGTCGCCGTGGTGAGACAGAGGTCCCGGCAGTGAGGCTGCCATGCTGGAGTGCCTTGCCCAGGGATTGCCAGTGCCAGTCTCTGCCCGTGTGTCCCTCTGGAGAGGGCTGAGCCACCGCTGCCCAGCACGTTCTGCAGCGAAGAGCAGAGCCCACCGTCCCTCCCGGGGGCCGGCAGTCCCGGGAAGCTGAGCGGCACCACGGTAAGGAAATACTCCCTGCTGGCTTTGGGGTACCCTTGGTGAACCTCCACAGTGCTGAGATGCTTTGCCACCTGTCGGCACCCACGGGTCCCCCTATGCCCTCAATGCCAGGATCTCAGGCACTCTGCTCTCCCTGCCAGGCAGGACCAGGCTGCCAGCAGTGC
>NW_009951958.1:2733483-2733828 GCF_000747805.2 Chaetura pelagica
AGCACCGGAGGGCAGCGGGCACCGGGGTGCACTGAGCGCGGCGGGGCGCCTGGCAGAGATGGTCGGTTTGGGGGTGCTGCCCCACTCGAGGTGGCAGTACCTATGAGCTCTGCTGTGCCTGGTTTGGAGTGTAGTCTTAGAGCAGGACACTGGGGCAGGGGACGCACTTTGCAGCCCCTCTGCGGCAGTGGAGAAGCCCAGCTGAGGCCCCATCCCCAGGGCAGGACTTCTGCACACCCCTTCCATCCCCCCTCAGAACTGGCTGGGTGATACCCACCCTGTGGGGGCTCCTCGAGGCACCACCCAGGCAACCTTCACCCCCCACGCTGTGCGTTCCCAGCCCCC
>NW_009951958.1:2734060-2734729 GCF_000747805.2 Chaetura pelagica
CTTTCCCCTCTCAGGCCTCTCAGCTGGCTCCTAGGTGCCCAGCTGTCCTGTAGTTGTCCTCCCTCCCCACCATGCCCACAGCCCCTCCACTGCCCGTGGCCCTCGGACATCCTGGGCAAAGGTGCTTTGCTTGGGACAGTGCCCAGAGTGGCGCAGCCAACAGGTACTTTGCCCTAGTGAAGATATTCAGTCAGGGAGGGCCAGCGAGGTGGGCAGGGAACGGGGGGCTGAGCCACTGCAGGGCACCCATGCCCACGGCTACCCAAGTTTGTTGAGAGCCTGAGCAAGTTGCTGCAAGTGGGGCCAGCCCTGCTGAGACTTGCCTACCCAGCACATGGGCAAGTGGCAGCATCAGGGAGCTGCTGTGCTGGACACCCTCTGCATCACCTTTCCAAGCACCCAACACCCTTGTTCAGGAGTCCCCCTCAGTGCCCACCCCAAGCCACCCTTTCCCCATCAGAGTCAGGTGGCTGCAGGGAATCAGGTGGCCATAGCAGCCCCTGCTGTGCTACTGTCTCCATGATCTTATCAGTCTCATGGTGACACCCTGCAGGGCTGAGCTGGGGAGCAGCTGGGGGCACGAGCAGGGGTGCGTGGCACTGTCCAGTGTGAGCCTGTGCGGTTCCTCTTCCCTCCCCCAGCACCAGACTGCCTCCCTCGGGGTTGTGT
>NW_009951958.1:2735205-2735848 GCF_000747805.2 Chaetura pelagica
CGCCAGGCTGCCGCCCTGGGGGTTGTGTCTGCCGTGGGTGGGCAGAGAGGCCAGCCCAGCCTGGCAGCACGGGGCAGTGGAGCCTGTGGGCAGCGTGGGAGGGGAGAGGCACACTCGGCTGGCATTGGGGCAGTCTTGCATGCCATTGGCAGACTTTGTCCTCCTTTCCTCCGGGCGGGGCGGCACTTGTGCCCCAGGATGCCTATCCCCGTGGCCTCCGGGCTGTGGTGAGGTTTGTGAAACTGCCCAGGGCTGATGGGTGAGGCTGCATGTGGGCTCCTGTCCCACAGCCTCACACCTGGATTTTGGGAGCTGCCTGGGCCCATGCTGGGCAGGAGGGGTGCCCTGCCCTCCCCCGGGCATCTGAGCCACCACCAGTGCCTGCCAGCACCTGTCAGGAGGGTCAGGATCCATCCAGAGCCTGGCAGAGGCTGGTCCAAGCTGGGGATAATCCTGAGGACAGCTCTTGCTGACTATGCCCATAGCTGAGGCATCACAACTGGACTCAGGGCTGTGTTCTGGGTCCTTATCAGCCCCAGGTTTCATCAGCCCCAGGTTTCATCAGCCCTGGGGTGCCTTGGCCATGGTGCCACTGGGAGCTGGCTCAGCCCCAGCCCTAAAGGTGTCCCCAGGCCACGGCATT
>NW_009951958.1:2735893-2736405 GCF_000747805.2 Chaetura pelagica
GCCAGGCTGCTGTGGCAGGGACGAGGGGGCCCCCAGGGTGGGGGGGGATTAAGCTTGACAAACTGCCCTTGTTCACTGTGGAGCCGCTCAGGGCGATTAGAGCCCAGCTAAGACGGGCAGCGTGACACATCCCCCCTGGCCTCTGCCTGCTGCCAGCCCCAGGGGACCCTCCACCTTTAAATATCTCCCTCAGGATCTCAGCTTTGTGGGGAAGGGGCTGGCATCAGACATGTGGAGGTGGGCGCTACTGCCAGGCAATCTCGGTGCTATGGGACGGGGTGGCACGGGGACAAGGCAGCACCAGATGCCAGTGCCCGCCCCAGGCACAGCATCTCCAGGCACAGCAGACACCATGGGCTGGTGTGGACCAGGGGGCTATGGCACAACCAGTGCCTGCAGTGAAGGAACCTGGGACCAGCATAGAGGCCTTGGCTCGTGCCCGTGTCCCCAGGTGCCCCCCGCCAGGCCCCCCCCGTGCCCGCTCCCCGCCCGCCCCGCACCGTGCTTGTTCC
>NW_009951958.1:2736524-2743759 GCF_000747805.2 Chaetura pelagica
AAGCTTTACCCGGGCGGTGGGCATGGCGGTGGGGCTACCCAGCACAGGGCACCCCCAGGGTCCCTTGCCCTGCCTGCAGGACTGTGGCACAGGGCAGCGGGGTGGCATAGGGGCAACAGGGTGGCACAGGGTGGCAGGGGTAAGCATGCTGGCCTCTGGCATGGCCCCAAGAGGTGGAGCTAATTTGGGGGGCACTCAGCCTGGGGGTGCCCCGATCCTGGCCAGGGCTGGCTATGGGGCAGCAGTGGGGCCGGGAGAAGCAGGCGTTTGGCAGAGGGACAATACTCCTGGGGTGCTGGCCCGTCTTGTGTTCCAGAGGAAACAAGCTTTGCCCAAAGGGAGCCTTTGAATGCTGGTCTCCATGCAGGGCTGGGGTTGTCCTTTGGCAGCCAGTTCTGGAACCAGCCCCCAGAGTGGCCATGCCAGCATCTGTGCTCAGCTTGTGCCTTCCCACCAGGCACATTTCTGTAGAGTTAGGAGCCACTGAGCTTGTGAAGAGCAGAGGTTTGGGGGGAAATATGTGCCAGGAGGGGTTCAGCAATGAAAACGTGCCCTTCGCTCCCTGCCTGCCTCCCCACCTTCCCTCCCACTCTTGAGCTCAACCCAGGTATTAGACAGCAGAGAATCCACTTGGCGCCACTCTGGCTGCTTTCTGCTCCCTGCCAAAGGGACCTGGGCAGGAGCAATGCCCTGTGAGAAGTGCACTTCACACCATCCTCACGAGGAGCTGGCACGTGCCAGCAGGCATGGGGGGTATGAATGAGGACCCAGGCATCTGGGGCAGCCACCACCGCCCGCAGCCGTCGCCACGTGCCGAGCGCGGTGCCCACCCGTGGCGTTGCCCCTTCACCAGGCACCGGCACGGGCTGTGCCAGGGAGGAGGGTGGCAGAGCCCCGGCTGGGCAGCCGCTGGCTGTGCTGGCATGGGGTGCGGGCACACCATCAGCATGGGGCTCACGTCGCCCCAACGTGGGAGCCTGGCGGGGGCCCCCACAGCCCTGCAGCCTCCCTTTGTGCAGGGCCAAAACTTTGGTGCTTGGCATTCAGGTCATGCCCGGGGGGGGGGAAGCGAGGCGGAAACCAAGCAACCGAGTCCTTGGCAGTGCCCTCCAGTGCGGGACAAATGCCCCCGGCTCGGCAGGGAGAACAGGCACAAAGAGCTCCTGACCGGCATGGGGGGCACTGCCAGGGCTGCCCTCAGCCAGGGCCAGGCCATGAGCCATGGCTGGGCAGGAGGCAGGCAAGGAAGAGGAGGTGGTCCCCACGTGGGCATGGAGCCCCTTGCACCCCTTCGCTCACCAAAGCCCCTCCTCACAGCTCAGGGGTGGCCCCCTTGCCCAATGCTGTGCCCCTCTCCCCTGGGACTGGGGACATGCCCTGTCGCCCCACTGCCCTCCTGCCTCTCTGCTGCTGGCTGAGACTGGTCACATGTGGCCTGCCAAGCCTGCCTCCTGGGGAGGAGACCCAGCCCTGCTTTAAGTGATGCCAAGGGGACGCACCTGCACAGTGCCAGTACAACCCCAAAACCAGCCCTTGGAGAGTTTCCTGGCCAGGCTGGCTGTGCTCCCGTTGCTGGAGGCCTTTCCCCACCCTCCATCAGCCCAACCCAGTGCCCGGGGCACCTGGGCAGGGCCAGGGACTGGTACTGGTGGTGCTGGCTGCCTGCGCTGGGTGCGTGGGCGAAACAATCACCACTGATCCCACTGTGCCTTATCTGCCGGGCCCCTTCCCACGCCCCGGCAGGCGGCTGGGGACCCCTGGAGGCACCACTGTCCCTTCCCCTGCGGGTGCTGCAGCCGCCTGACCCCTCAGCTGACACTCTCCACCAGTGCTGGGAAGCCATGCCAGCCCGTCCAGTGCTCCCCTGCCTCAGTTCCCCACTTGGGTGTGGGAGTTAGGGTGCCAGCCCCCCTGATGTCCTCACCCCCCTTTTTCTTCCCCAGATGTATGGACGCTACACACAGGACCTGGGCACCTTCGCCAAGGATGAGGCGGCCCGGCTGCGACTGCAACAGGGGCACAGGGAGGGGGGCTTCCCCCGGCTGCGCCGCCCCTCCGAGCTGCTGGAGTACACCCAGGGCCGCTGTGCCCCCTGCCGTGGGAAGGGCCACCAGGGATGGGGAAAACACAGTGGGCATAGCCCACGCTGCCATGTGGCTGGGCATGGCTGCCCACCCCGCCAGGATGACAGTGGGTAGGGTTTCTCCGGCTGTCATGGAACACCGGCGCCGAGGACAATGCTACCTGCCTGCCGAGCAGCGGGGACACAATGGCCCAAAATAGCCGGGCACACTACAGGGACTGGGGGGCCCCCAGTCCCTCTGCATGGCACAGTGCCAGGGGGGCTGTGCTGGTGGGAGGCACGTGCCCACTGTTCCTGCCCACTGTACCTGCCCACCAGTGGTTGCAGCACAGCCATGAGGGCTGGTCACGGTGGTGCTCCCACACTGGATGGTGCTGGCAGCGCTACCACTGGTTGTGAACACTCGTGTCCCCACCAGCATGGCCCTGCCACCCCAGTGTGCCCCATCCTTGGGCCACCTGTCCCTGAGCCTGCTCTTTTGCCTGCAGTCTGCACCTTGCAGTGCCAGCGGTTCCTCATCTCCAAGGTGGGTGAGGATTGGGTCTTCCTCATCCTTCTGGGGCTGGTCATGGCACTGGTCAGCTGGGCCATGGACTTTGCCATCGCCACTTGCCTCCAAGGTGAGTGGGCATCGATGGGGCAGGGGGTGGCAGTGCCACATGGCTGTGCCACAGAGCCATGTCATGCACCTTGCCACCCATGACCTGCCTTGCTGACTGTGCCCACAGCCCAGAAGTGGATGTACGGAGGCCTGGACACCAACGTGTTGCTGCAGTACCTGGCCTGGGTCACCTATCCCACTGTGCTCATCACCTTCTCAGCTGGCTTCACCCAGATCCTCGCACCCCAGGCTGTCGGTAGGGTACTGTGGGGGCTGCCTACACCCTAATGGGACGTCCCTGGGACTGTGGGTTGGGAGCTGCCTGGATGTCCTCCTGAGCTATGGGGTTGGGAATCCTGAGGGTCTTCCAAGAGCTATGGAGTAGTCTTCAGAAGGTCTCCTGGGGGCTATGGGATTAATGTTCTCCTAGGCTATGGGTCTGGGGCTCCTTGGGCTCTTTCTAGAGCTTTGTATAGAGCTTCTAGAGGGTGTCCTGGAGTCTCTGGAGTGGATGTTCTCCTGGCCTATAGGGTCGAAGGTCCTGGAGGTCTTCCTAAGGCAATGGGCTGGTATTCAGAGGGTCTCCTGCGGGCTATGGCACTGGGCTCCCCACAGGTCTGTGGGTGGGGGTGTCCCTACATGACCATGGGGCTGTTCCTGCAGACCTTACTGTGGGTAGAGGTTGTCTCTGGGATGTCCCTATGACAGTGGGGGATGGCAGAGCATCAGGGACCACCCCCAGAACTATGGGCAGCTGGCCCCCAGTGTCCCTCCCCCATCAACTGTGGGTCAGGGCTGTCCCCATGGTGCCAGGCTCCGGGATCCCTGAGATGAAGACCATCCTGCGGGGCGTTGTGCTGAAGGAGTACCTCACCTTCAAGACCTTTGTGGCCAAGGTGATCGGGCTGACGTGTGCCCTGGGCAGCGGCATGCCCCTAGGCAAGGAGGTGAGGGCAGAGCCTGGGGCAGGGTGGGCAGGAGACTGGGGGGACCACCATCCTGAGCCCCCCGCTGTCCCCGCAGGGTCCCTTTGTTCACATTGCCAGCATGTGCGCAGCCCTGCTCAGCCGCTTTCTCTCCCTCTTTGGGGGCTTCTACGAGGTGAGTGGGTCGGGCTGACCCAAGGGACGCTCTACCTGTGCCCTCCAGCACGGTTTGGCAGAGCCCAGGGCAGGGAACGGGGGGGGACGACAGTGCCCACTCCCCCCCGACTCACCCGCAGAATGAGGCGAGGAACATCGAAATGCTGGCGGCCGCCTGTGCCGTCGGTGTTGGCTGCTGCTTCGCCGCCCCTATTGGAGGTAGGGTCACCCCAGGCCCCCCGAGCCCTCACACACATCCCCCCGGGCAGCAGGGTCTGCTTGGCAAGGCGAGCAGGACCCCCAGGACATGGCATGGGAGAGGACAGTGCTTCTCAGAGGGGAGGAGGAAGGGAGGAGCGGGCACCATCCTCCCGGAGGTGTAACGTCTGCTCTCGTCCTCTCCCCTGCCGCCCTGTGCTCCAGGGAGCTCCCCGCTCTGGCCCCGCTGAGCCCTGCCCGTAGGTTGGTGATGTGTCTAACTCTTTCCTTGCCCTCTGTTTGCCATGCTGCCCCATCCGTCCGTCCATCCATCTGTGTGCACCCTGCTCCCAGCATCACCCTCCATGTCTCTCCCCACATCCCTGTGCTACCCTCTTGCTCAGAGCAGACTCCTGCTCCACCATGCCCGCTGTCCCCTGCTAGGGACCAGCCCTGTGCTTGGCCAGGGAAGCCCTTGAACCACCACATAGCCTGCCAGTGGGGCCGGCCAGATCCCCGCAGGTCCTGCATGGGGTGGGGAGCATGCCAGGCATTGGGGGTGCACCTGGGTTTCGCCACCTCCCTTGTGCGCTTCTCCTCGGTGCCAGGCGTCCTCTTCAGCATCGAGGTCACCTCCACCTTCTTTGCTGTCCGCAACTACTGGCGAGGCTTCTTTGCTGCCACCTTCAGTGCCTTCATTTTCCGTGTCCTTGCTGTCTGGAACAAGGATGAAGGTACCTCTAGTGGGGGGGGGCGACACGGGAGTCCCCCTGCCCAGCTCAGCTGACCCCCACTGCTCCCCTCAGAGACCATCACAGCACTGTTCAAGACCCGCTTCCGCCTCGACTTCCCCTTCGACCTGCAGGAGCTTCCCGCCTTCGCTGTCATCGGGTGAGTGCTGCTGCTGTGGCACCTGTCCATGGCCCCGGGGTGGCAGTGGCTGTGCTGGTGGTGCTGGTCTGGGCATGATGGTCATGATGATGGTGGCAATGATGGTCATGATGGTGGTGGCAGTGCTGGTGGTGGCAGCAGGACCCATGTGTGCTCACCCCTTGCTCCTGCCCAGAATTGCCAGTGGCTTCGGGGGTGCGCTCTTCGTCTACCTCAACCGCAAGATCGTGCAATTCATGCGCCGCCAGAAGACCATCAACCGCTTTCTCATGAAAAAGTAGGTGCCCAGTGGTTCCCAACACCTGAGTGGTGGAGCTGGGGATGTGCTGACATCACCACTCTCATCCTGTTCCACCCTGCCAGGCGCCTGCTCTTCCCTGCCTTGGTGACACTGCTCATCTCTACACTGACTTTCCCGCCCGGCTTTGGACAGTTCATGGCTGGCCGGGTACCCGCCATGGGGTGGCACACCAGTCCCCACCCTGGAGCCACCACCAGCCCCAGCTGACCTCGTGCCCCTCACCAGCTCACCCAGAAGGACACTCTGGTGACACTCTTCGACAACCAAACGTGGGCCAAGCAGGGGATCAGCGATGAGTTTGAGTACTTGGGCATCCTGGAGGCCTGGCGCCATCCCCGCTCCAACGTCTTTGTCACTCTTGTTGTCTTCATTCTCATGAAGGTGGGTGCCTTCTGTCCCTGCCAGCCCTGGGGTGCCACCAGGAGCCTCTGAGGAGGGACTCCTGAATGCTGCTAGAGAGGTGCCAGATTGTTGCCAGCAAGGTGGCACTGTGAGGCTGAGTGTCTGTTCCCAGAGTTAGGTGCCTGCAAGATTCCATCAAAGAGAACTTGGCTAGGAGCCACCAAGATGCCAGCAGGAGGTGCTGGAAGGGTGCCCCCAGGGAGGTTCTGGCCAGGTGCCACCAGGGAGGTTCTGGCTAGATGCCACAAGGTACCACCAAATGGGTCCTGGCTGGGTGCCTCCAGGTGCCACCTGGCAGGTGCTGTTGTAGTGCCCATGAGAGGAGTAGGGCTGCCCCATGGCACAATGCTGTGCCCACATACTGCCCATGGCACCTGCCTATGGGACACAGTAGGGGAAGGAGGCAGATCTGGACTGGGTGGGACAACTAATCTGTACCTCTGTCCCCTGTGCAGTTCTGGATGTCAGCCCTGGCCACCACCATCCCAGTGCCCTGTGGAGCCTTCATGCCTGTCTTTGTCATTGGTGAGAGCCTTTACCTCCTGCAGGCACTGTGGGAGGACGTAGCTGCCTGCCAGCCCACACTGGGCACCCATGGGTGTCCCCAGGTGTCCCCTTCCCTGGCAGCGCTGGGGCAGAGACTGGGTCAGGTGCTGGGAATGCCCCCGCACCCACTCCCAGCTGCTCTCTGTTGGCAGGGGCAGCCTTTGGGCGCCTGGTGGGGGAGAGCATGGCAGCCTGGTTCCCTGATGGTATCCATGCTGACAGCAACATTTACCGCATCGTGCCAGGGGGCTATGCCGTGGTGGGTAAGCACTGGGCCAGCACCGAGACACCCAGAGATCTTCCAAAGAGCCAGTGGGTTCCCCAGGGCTGAGGTGGTGTCCCCCAGGACTGGGGGTGATGCAGGAAATCCCAAGGTTTTGGGGTGTTGTGGATGTCCCAGAGGTGGCCCAGCACCTGATGGTCACTTCTGTATCTCCTGGGGATGGGTACAGGGGCTGCTGCGCTGTCGGGCGCTGTCACCCACACAGTGTCTACGGCTGTCATCGTCTTTGAGCTGACGGGGCAAATCTCTCACATCCTGCCTGTCATGATTGCTGTCATCCTGGCCAACGCTGTGGCCCAGAGCCTCCAGCCCTCCCTCTACGACAGCATCATCCGCATCAAGAAGCTGCCATACCTGCCCGAGCTGGGCTGGGGCCACCATGAGTGAGTCTGTGTCCCCTACCTTGTCCCCAAGTCTCCCACCAGGCACAAGGGGAGGGGGTGGCATCACCCTGAGGCCACTGTTACCCCTCACCGTGGCAGGAAATACAACGTGCGGGTGGAGGACATCATGGTCCGCGACATCCGCTACGTCACCCTCAACTGCAAGTACCGGGACCTGCAACACATCCTGCACAGCACAAAGATGAAGAGCCTGCCTCTGGTGGAGTCGGCTGGTGAGATGCAGGCAGAGGGCTGTGCTGGCACCTGCCACCACCGTGGGGCAAGCTGAGATGGTGGGGGTGGATGGTGAAGGGATTTCCAGGTGCCAACGGGGCCCCTCGCTGCTGCCGGCAGAGTCCATGATCCTGCTGGGCTCCATCGAGCGGGCGCAGGTGGGGGCCCTGCTCAGCCACCAGCTCAGCCCCCAGCGCCGGCTCCAGGCCCTGCGGCAGAAGGCGCTGGCCG
>NW_009951958.1:2743825-2745607 GCF_000747805.2 Chaetura pelagica
CCGAGCCGCGCTGCATCCCGCAAGCCCCTGAAGCCGGCGCTGAAGCGGGTGCCCAGCGGCACAGTCGAGACGCCCCCAGGTGAGTCTGCACCCACACACCCCCTGGCCCTCCCTGCAGCCTCCTGCTGACCCCCCTCCCTGCCTGCAGCCGGCACCACTGACCACTCCGGCATTGCCCTCAAGAGCCTCTTCTGTGCCAACACCGCTGCAGAGCCCACCGAGGTGAGCCACGGCCCTGCCAGCCCTGCCCAGCCCTGTTTGACCCTGCCTGGCCCTTTCTACCCACTCTTATCCTCTCCCATCAATCCTGTTCCTTCTCACCCCTTCCCACCCTTTCCCAGTCCTGCCTATCCTTGCCTGTTCCTTCTTATCCCTGCCATTCCCTGCCTATCCTTTCTTATCCCTGCCTGTCCTATCCCTTTCCTGCCCATCCCTGCCCATCCCCGCCCATCCCTGCCTGTCCCTACCCATGCCCTAATGCCATTGTCTCTCCCACCTGGTGCCAGGCCCAGGGCACGGCCTATCGCAAGGCCAAACACGTCCGCATTTCCATCACGGTAAGCTGCAGCCAATCACAGGCTGAGCACGTCTTCTCTCAGCCAGTTGGAGCCTAGCATGGATTCTCTGAACCAATCAGGGGTCTAGCAAGATTCTGCTTGGCCAATCATGTTTGGCCTGTGTCTGTGCAGCCAATCTCGGACTGTCCCAATTCAGCTCAGCCAATCAGTGTGTGAGTCCTCCCAATCCAAAACCTTCCAGAAGAATCATAGTGTGACTCCAAGCCTCTAGGCCAATCACAGCCATGGAATCTGCCCCACTTTGCTCCGCCAATCATGGCACAGCCTGCATTCTCTCAACCAATCACAAGCCTGGATTGTCCCACCTTGACCAATCATGATGTGACCTATGTCCTCTCAACCAATCATGTTACCTGCACCTGCTGCCTGCACCCTGCCCAATCACTGCTCCCTGCAGCCTCACATGCCCTGCCTGTCCTCTGCCCGCTCCCTGCCCATGCTTGCCCACATGCTTCCTGCAGCCAGTGTCGGGGTGTGCTGCCCGCTGCTGGCCTGGCAGGTGCTCATGCTCCCTCTTTCACAGGAGGAGATGGATCTGGGTGACAGGATGACCCCGGCGGAGGTGAGGAATGGGAAGGAGTGGGCAAATCCCTCCTGCCCTTTGGGAGCCAGGAGATCCCAATGGGCTGATGGGGAGGGAGGGCAATGGAGTGTGGCAGACCTTCACTGGCACCCTTGGGGAGGGGCTTTGCCCACTCCCCCTACCCCATGGTCATTCCCACTCCCCCTGCTAGATCTTGGACTGGGAGGAACAGCAGCTGGACCAGCTAGTGGACTTCAGCAGTGCCAAGATCGACCCCGCACCCTTCCAGCTGGTGGAGCACACATCCCTGCATAAGGTGTGCCTGTAACCTCCCCCTCCCTGACCCGAACTCCCCCAGGCCATCCCCAGACCCTCAGCTAACCCCCCTTTTCCTGCAGACCCACACCATCTTCTCGCTGCTGGGGCTGGACCATGCGTACGTCACCAGCATCGGGCGCCTGGTGGGCATGGTGTCCCTCAAGGAGGTGAGAGGGGCTGAGGGCTGGTGGGGTGGATGACATGGGTCGGGGGGGCACCCAGAGCCTTCCACCCATGGTTTTGGGGTGCCCACAGCTGCGCAAGGCCATCGAGGGCTCACTGACGGGCAAGGGGGTGAAGGTGCGCCCGCCGCTCGCCAGCTTCCGCGACAGCCAGGGCAGGGCCAGCGGACCCGCCACCACC
>NW_009951958.1:2745783-2747563 GCF_000747805.2 Chaetura pelagica
CCCCCAGCCTTGTGTCCCCCCAGTTTCCACCCCATCTCTTGGGGCTTCCCACTTGGGTATCTCTGCCTCCCACCCCCAGTGCCTCCCAGCACTGCTGCCACCCTCACCCATCCCCCCACTACAGGCACCCTGATGTCCCTGCTGGGTGTAGCACTTGGGCGCATCAGGTCAGGGGGGACACAAGTGGGCACTGCCCCCCCGCCCCAGCACCTAATGGCTGGGAGGGGGGGTCCTGTCACCTTCCCACTGTGCACCCCACCCTCCTGTAAATACAGAGATTTTTATATTAATTTAATAAAAGCACTTTATAAACAGAGTGCTGAGGGGCTGGAGTGGCCACAGCCAGTGGGAACCAGCTGACCCTGGCTCTGACACCGGGGCTGGCATCACTTTGGGGGGGGAGAAGCACCCTGGTGCCAGCTCACAAGGTGGCCTCGCTGCGGTACCGTGGCTGCGGGGGCTCGCCGGGAGGGGCACCGGGGCGGCGCCGGGCAGTGATGACCAGTGTGCCGGTCTCTGTCAGGGCACAGCTCACCGACAGCGGGTCCATGTCCTCGGGCAGCTGGCACTTGTGGGTGAAGGTGTCACAGACGGTGCCATCCTCGGCCACCTGCAGGGAGGCAGCGCCAGCGTGGTGGGGCACAGCATGGGTGGCAGCACGTGGCACAGGTCCAGTTACCCCAGTGCTAGTGGTGGGGCAGCTCCATTGGCCCCAGTTCCAGGAGGGAGTTCAACGGGTCAGTTCCCAGTTCCCCAGAACTGGTAGAGACCATTCCCAGTTGCCCCACTGCCAGCAAGAGCCATTCCCAGTTCCCCCTCCCTGCAGAAGGGGGTGCCATGGAGCAGAATCTCCATGTGTTCTGTGGCAGAGGGGGTTGGTGATGTTACCCTGCAGGGTCCCTCACCTTCTCAGCCTGAATGGCAACATGGCAGTTGGAGGTGGTCACCACGATGTCAGGAGGTTCAAACTGGCTGACGTCGGCCACCACCTGGTAGGTGTCACCTTGAGCATGCACCCAGGTGCCCAAGCTGCAGGGACACATGGTGCCCGGAGACCCTGCAGGTATGAGGGGCCTGTTGGGCAACAGGGCATGGAGACATGGTGTCCAGAGTCTTGGGGCATAGGGATTGCAGGAGAGGCTTGGGACACAGGGCAGGGGGCTGGGGGTCACAGGTGGCACCAGAGGTTTGAGGACTTTGGGGATACAGAGGTTACTGTGGGGTCCAAGAGGTAGGGGGTGGGGGTCTTGGGGCAGCAAGAGACACTGGGGGGTCTCAGGTACCCAAGGGCACTGGGAGAGTCTGGGGGCACTGGATGACCTTGGAACAGCAGTGGAATGACACAGGGGACTGGGGACACAGCCGACAGCCAGGACATTCTGGGGAAGTGGGGTGGGACAGGACTGGAGTTACAGGGGAGGCTCTGGGGGTGTACGGGAAAGTGGGGTGGGTAACAGGGGACATGAAGGGGTGGGGGGGGTATGGGAAGGCTGAGAACATAAAGACAGCCAGGTCTGGGAAGCGCAAGAAGGGACATGGAAGGGTCTGGGAACACCAAGAAGATCAAACAGGTCCAGTGATGGGGCCATAGTGGGCCTGGGGAAATTAGGGATACTGGGGACTTGGGGGGGGACCACAAAGGGACCAGGGAAGAGGGTTGGATAACAGTCCAGAGAGATACAGGGCACTTGCGGAGCAGTGGGATCTTCCCCCAGCCCCTCCAGCCTGTGCTGTGGGGGTCCCACATTGTGCCCAGGCACGGGGCAGCTGGATAACTCCT
>NW_009951958.1:2757174-2757472 GCF_000747805.2 Chaetura pelagica
GCACCCCAGGCCCAGGAATGCGAGATAAGGGCTGGGGCCTCACTGTCACCCTGCAGGGACACGGCAAGGAGGACGTGCCACTGCCACCACCCCTCCAAACATCCCCTCCAACCACAAGAAGAGCTGCCTGGCGCCGCGCTCACACGATGGACTTTATTCGAGACCCGGCGGGATGGAGGAGGGGGTGCCGGGGTGGGGGCACCCCATGGGTTCCTCACAAGTGTGGCCGCAGTGGGGCAGGAGGCTAGGGCAGCTCCTGTGGGTCCAAAGGCCCCTCAGCCAACCGCAGGCATACTAT
>NW_009951958.1:2757698-2758203 GCF_000747805.2 Chaetura pelagica
TGACCAGCCAGGCCATGCAGGGAGAGGGGAGCCTGCCCCAGGGTGGGCACCCCATGGCGGAGAGGGGGAAGGGGTGCTGTGCCCAGTAGGGGTTGATGGGGGTGAGGGGGGGGATGCAGGAGCTGGGGCGCAGCAGGTGCTCAGGGGTGGGCAAGGAGCAGCATGCAGCGGGGGAGCAGCCCCACGAGAACACGTGCCATGCAGGAAGGGGAGCACAAGCGTTGGCAAAAACTGGCATTCCTTCCCCAAAACAGCATGCCTGGACCCCCCAGCACAGCTCGGGGGGGGCGGGGCCCGAGCTGGGGTGCCACCCCCGGCTAGGATGGGGGTCTGGTCGCCCTTCATGTAGGCACTTAGTTCCCTGCTAGGGCTGAGTGACCTGGGGACAGGGACACAGGTCCCACTACCTCCCCTTTCCACCCTGCATTGCCCCACAGTAGAGCTGAGGCTGAGCCTCCTGCTGTGGGGCTGGCTTGGGGGTGCTGTCACTGGCAGCCCAAAGCCC
>NW_009951958.1:2758948-2760049 GCF_000747805.2 Chaetura pelagica
CGGCGGGTGAGAGGCAGGCTTGGGTGTAGGACACAGAGTAGAGGGAGTCCTGGCACCGGAGCCGTGCCAGACCCCGCAAGGCACTTTGGCTGGCCGGGGGGGGCGGCTTGGGCAGCAGCAGGTCCTCGCTCCCCAGGGATCCCAGCAGTTTGGCAGTGAGTTCAGAGGGGGACACCATCTCCAGGCTGCAGAGGCTGGAGCAGAGGGTCTCAGGGGAGAGGGTGTGTGAAGAGTCACTCTCAGGCTCACAGGAGCTGTGTCGCACGCCCAGCTGGCACAGGTGGCCCTGCAGCAGGTCTCGCAGCAGCGCGCTGGCAGGCACCGTGCTGGGCAGATCTGTGGGGAAACAGGTACGGTCTGGGGCTGATGGCACTAGGGGCTGCCAGCTGCCCCACTCCCCATGCCCCGCTGGGTGGGAGCAATGGGATGTGAGCAGCCCCACACCAGGCACCTTGCTCCCTTTGCCCATAAATTGCTAAGTGTGGCACTGGTGACCACCAAAGGTAAACCAAAATATGCCCTGGCACAAGAGAGGGTGCTGCATTGCTGGGCTTCCCCAGCACCAGCATCGCTTGCCATGGTGCCAGGAACAACCTGTGGCTGGGCATCAGGCCCCCCGCTGCTTCAACCCTTGGCACTGGCAGTGGGACACCAACACTGGCAGCAGAACACCTTGCCACCCTGGTGCCTCGTCACTGTGGTGCTTACCAGTGGGCTGGGAGCTCTCTGTGGAGGGCACAAAGTCCTCGTCGTAGGACTCATCATTGGAGTCATCCCCGTCCACCGAGGACCAGGCTCTCAGCTTGGCCTCAGCAATGGCAAACTGCTCTGCCACACCTGGCATGGGACAGAGATGGGTCACACACGCATCAGAAGGTGCCCCCAAAATCCCCTTGCCTGGCATCTCTGTGCCCATGGTGCAATGGCAAGGATGGATGGATGGGGACAACCCACCCTGCTACCCCATGCCCACTCGGTGCCCACCAGCAGCGAAGCGCGCCTCTTGCTCGCCCTCGCTCAGGTGGCAATAGGAGTTGAAGGCGCTCTCCAGGGCAGTGGGTGGCTCCACTGGCTGGCAGCAGCCCTTCCACTCAATGAGGT
>NW_009951958.1:2760284-2763365 GCF_000747805.2 Chaetura pelagica
CTCCCCAGGGCAGTGGGTGGCCCCACTGGCTTCCCCCAGCCCTTCCACTCAATGAGGTGGGCAACGCGGCCCTGCGCCATGGCTGTCGGCTTCGTCACGTGCTCCTTCACCACCTGTGAGATCCCTGCAAGATGTGCCCCTGTGTCAGCACCCCCTGGGCACCTCAAGTCCCCTCCATGGGGCCCACGACCCTGGTACCCAGCACCCTCCATCTCCTGCCCTTAGGACCTAACACTCCCATGCCCTCCTCTTGGATGCCATCAGGGACCCCCTTGTGTCCCCCCAGACCCAGAGGGGTGACCTCCAAGAGGCCCAACCCCCTTGCCCACAGGAGACCCCTCCCTTCCCTGGATGCCCACCCCAGGCACCCTCAGGCCAGGCAAGTAGTTACCGTGCAGTGAGGAGCGGGCCAGGGCAGCGATCTCCTGGATGGTCAGCGCGCGCCGCGACTTGGGCAGCATCTCGACAGTGTCCTCAACATTGACCTGCCAGAGTGGGCAGGGGCGTCACAGCCCCGGCCACCCTGCCCAGCCCCTGCCACTGCTGCCCCTGCCCCTCCAGTGCCAACCCCGTGGGTCATCTGTGCACACACATGTTGCGGGCACATGTGCATACGTGCAGAGGGATAGTGACATGCTGTGATGGTGCACACTGCCACACTGTTGCTACACCCCTATGTTGTGACTGCAAACACACACACACACTGTGCACTCACACCTGCAATCTTACACCAGCATGTGCGTATGTGCACACACAGACATGTTAAGTGCAAACATGTCTGCATGTGCAGACACACAGACACACTCATACACATGCGCTGGTCATAAACACACACATGCACTTGCTGCACTCACACTCACACACATCCCGTCAGTCAGACAAGGGCTTCCTCACTGTGCACACATGTGAACTCATGCCATGCACACATGTGCTAGTGTGCACACTCCATGTAGACATGCAGTGCACACACATGTACACTCACTGTACACACATGTGCCTGTACAAACACTCATGTGGATACCCTGTGCTAGCTGGTGCCACCAAACATCCTCCCCAGCTCATGCACACATGCATGCACGTACAAGGCCACTATGGTGGGGCTCCACAGTGCCCACAGCACCCACCATGCCAGGACACCTTGCTGAGTGTCCCTGTTGCCCATCCTGGCCTTGCCAGGCCCCGAGCCCGTGGCCACGGGGGATGAAATGCAGGATTTGGAGGCGCGCAACAAATTGCATTGCCATGACAACGAGGCACCGTGGACTGATTTCTCCCAGGATACAGCCCGGCTCACAGCTGACGTCAGAGCAGCCCCGAGGCCGGCTGAGAGCTGGCAGGGACAGGCGGGCACCAGAGCCCATTGTGCCCCTGGCCTCGGCCAGGATGGGTGTCCTGCCAGGGGGTACCAGCCCCTGGGCTCAGCAGTACCTGGAGGAAGTCCTGGCTGTCGAAGGAGGCCTGTCGTGCCAGGCGGGACAGCGGGCGGGTGGCAGTCAGCGGTGACAGCGCTTTCACCTCCTTCCACTCCACACACAGCGTTGTGTCCACTGCCACTGCAGGAAGAGCCACGGAGGCATCAGCATCTCTGTCCCCCCTCACCGCCCCACCACAGGGCAGCACCTTCTCACCCAGTCTGAGACCAGACACAACTCATTGCAGGGCCGCTCTGGAGCAGCCAGGTGCTGCGGCATGGGTGACTCACGCCCGGGCAACTCTTCCACTTGTGTCAGCGGTAACGTGCAGCCCCAGCCTGGCACTGGGAACCAGGCACCTGTCCCAGCTTGGCAGCTGTTTGGGGAGGGGTGGGGGCAGCTGGACCAGGCTGGGGGAGATGGACTAGGCCAGGCACTGGGTACGTGGAGGGAGGCAATGCTGGGCCATGCTGCAGGGTCTGGCGCTGCTCCACCAACACCCCCCTCCCCAGTTCCCTATGCCTGGGGGAAAAGAGCAAAAAAGAGGCGGGGGGATTGAAGCACTCACATACATCCTCCACTCCCAATAGCCCAACCTCCTGGCACCAACACCCAGATGAATGGCTCCCCAGATCCTCAGGCACCAGCTCCCAAGCATAGGGGCCAGGGAGGGTCCCCTGTTATTGCGGCCTCAAGCCAGACCACCCCCCAAGGGGCTGGGACAGGATGACCCTGAGGAGGCTCCTTCCCCCTGCACCAAAGTGAGCCTGGCTGACGTAAACTGGCTGTGAGGTGGGATGTGAGGGGGTGAAAGATAGTCCCACACCCAAGGGTAGCCCCTGGATCATGGAGAAGCTGCTGACAGCATTGCCCCCACTTCCAGCTGTAGGCAGGGGTAGTCTGTGCAGATGCCCTAGCATTGACATCCCTGCCCACCTAGCAACAGTAGCCCAGATCCTCCTCCCGTGGCATGTCTGCAACACCCCCAGCACTGTCCCAGTCCCCAGAATACCCTCAGATCACTGCCATACTCCCCATCGCCCCCATCCCTCCTGCAGCTCCCCTGGGAAATCTGCAGCTCCCCCGCAGCACCCTGTGCACCCCACACCCTGCAGCACACCCCTGCCAACCCCCACAGCCCCTCCAATCACTCTTCAAACACCTACACCCCACCCCCCAGTACCCCCATGCCCTCCCAGGCCTCTGACTGCACTCCCTTACCAGCCTCCTGCACCTCCCACACCATCCACCAAGTCCCCCAAAGGTTCACCCCAGTCTCTCCAGTCACCCCAGTCCCCACATATTCTCAGCCCACATATCTCCCCACACACCCCCGGGCCACCCAGCTGCCCCAGAACAGCATCCCCATGCCCCCAACTCCTCATTCATCCATAGCCTCCTCCCTCCTAGATGCATCCAAGTCCTCTAGAGCCCTCATGCTCACCGTGTTCCCCCCTCATCCTCAAGCACTCCAAACCTCTGTGTCCCCCATCCCCAATTCCATGCAACCCAGTATCCCTCAGCCTTCCAAATCACCATAACCGACTCTGTCCCCTAGACCCTCAGTCCCCCCATAGCAACCCCTTCACCTTCCTGTATCCCTCAATATCCTTCTCGCATCACCCCCATCCCCGCAGCCTCTCCCCCCACCCCCAGCACCTACTCTCCA
>NW_009951958.1:2764174-2765620 GCF_000747805.2 Chaetura pelagica
CCGCCCCCGCGGACAGCGCCGCCCCCTTGCCCCAAAGCCCCCCGGGACTGGCACCCCCGGACCGGCACCCCCGGATCCGGCCACCCCTGGCAGGGGCCTGGTCCCCAAAGCCCCCTGGAACTGGCACCTGTACGACCAGACATCTCTGGCAGGGGTAGGACCCCAACCCCCCTAGGGGGACAAGGACCCCCCTTAGTGTGCCCACTATGAGGGAGTTCTTACCCTGCCTGCCCTCTCCCTGGGGTTGGTTGGGTGCACACAGCCCATGACTTGGGCCCACCTCACTGAAGCTGGGTTTGGGGCAGGTGAGTGCAGAACATCATGGCTGAGGGCATCACAGCAACCTCTCCCACAGGAGATCCAGGCCAGCACTGATGCCAGGCTGAGGGGTTAACCTGCAGCCACAGATGTCTGTTCATTCTGAAACCTAATGATGGCAATTAATGCTGCAGCACCTTTTCCCTGGCACAGTGGGGCACAGGAGGGCTCTGCCAGGATGCCACCCTCATCCTTGGCAAGCAGAGTACCAGAGCAGCCCCAGGTTCCTCTTTACTCACTCACTCCTAGGCAGGGGGGGTCCTGGCCAGTTGTCCCCCCAAGGCCCTGCTGGCTTTTCCCTGCCAACTGCTTCCCAGCAGTAGAGCTGCCAGGGTTGCAGCTCAGACAGATCAGCCTCTAATCTAGGGAACAGTCTCTGGTTAATTATTCTGTACCCTTTGGGCTATAGCCAGGGTGACTCAGCAAGAGGCAGCCAAACACAGCAAAGGCCAGCCCACCTCTGGTCTGTCCCCAGCAGGGACAACCCCACAGGGGACCCCCAGCAGGGCTGGGGACAGCCCAGCCTTGCCCCGTCTCCAACTGCAAGACCGTAAGTCTCCTCCCAAAAGACTGTGAAAAGAACCCATCTCTTCTCTCCCATCTCCTGCACCAGGACAGAGCTTGAAGAGACCACACAGGTACTACCACTTCCATGCCTGCAAAAGAGACACTTGGGGACACTGGGGCTCTGCTCCACAGCCAGGGTGGAGCTGCCTACTCCACCAGCAGAGACCCTGTTCCAGGCAGAGCTGGGAAGGTGAGTGCCAGGGGGCCTGGCTCCCAGCAATTCCAACTCCTTGCCACACTCCCTGCCCTGGGGTGGAGGTACCTACCATCTGTCTTGGGGTGCCAGGGGAGGCTGGCCCCTGCCTGAGCTCTAGGCTGGCACCTTCATGCCAGCCCAGGCACAAGGGACACGGGACAGGGGGCGGCAACAGCGGCACACGGGGCGTTATTTAGCAATGTTCTTTTATTTCCAGTTTTAAGGTGAAAAGATGCCTTTAAATCTTCAATTAAATACTCCATAAAGCAAAAAAAAAAAAAAAAAAGAAAAAAAAAGAAAAAAAAGGAGGAAATTCTTTATAACAAAAATTAAAACACTAATTTTAGAAGTCAGAAAATCGCATT
>NW_009951958.1:2765921-2779403 GCF_000747805.2 Chaetura pelagica
AGGATCTGGGGGGGAATGATTTATATTTAAAATAAAAAAACTGGGGCGGGGTGTGGGGGACGCCAGGCAGTGATGGAGGAGTAGAGAGAGGACAGGGGAGGGGGAGAAATCACGCTCCTGTCCCCAAACCAAATTTAATAAGTTTATATATATATAATCTCTCTATATTTCAGCAAGAAGTGGGGAGGAGGAAGAAGAGGGGGGAAAGGAGGGGAGAGATTTCTTTCCCCATCCTGTCCCCCCTCTCCATTACTTGAGTCCAGGGGTGCTCTGCCCCACTCCCAGAGAACTAGGGTGCCTGCACTGGGAGGGGGGAGAGGAGGGGCCCCGAGGGGACCCACTGTGAGAGCTGCCTCCATCAGCATCCGTTTATTATCATCGTGACAAACTAGTACAGGCCTCACGAACAGAACCAGGACAGGAGGAGGAGGGAGAGGAGGAGAACTGTAAAGAGAGAGGGGGGCTCTGGGGGCAGAGTGGGTCCCTTGGCCCCAGCATCAGCAAGTCCAGGGAGGCCTGGGGGTGGGAGGGGATGGAGCTGCTCCCCAGGGTGCCCCGCTCTCTCTCCTCCCTTCCTCCTCCTCTTCCTCACAGTTGCTCAGTTGTTGTCCGACTCATCCTCAGCTTCCCGGAGCCAGGTGAAAAAGGCTGTCACCGATTTGAGAGCCACCCCTTTTCCCTGCTGCTCAGCTGGGTCTTTACTGGACTCCCACTTGTAGAAAGCCTCCTCCTTGATAACATCCTCATCATAGAGGACATCAAAGAACATCCGCAGCAGGTCTGGGGGGGTACAAAGGGGAACTCTTGACATTTCCCAGCCACCAGGGACCCTGCTGGGGTGGGGACATGCCTGTCACCACCCTTCTCAGCCCACCCACCCCACCACACTCACTGGGAGGCTGGTCTAACTTCACCACCAAGGCTTGCAGGGCGTAGAGAGCCTGGAGCTCCTTCTGCTCATCTCGCAGGTATTTTTGCAGCAGCTTGGCTTGGTTGTGGATGACCAGGGAATCCAAACGGTAGGGATTCTCGACTGCAGGAAATGGGGCATGAGGGGGGGGCAGTGTGGGCAGGGGGATCCCCTCCCTGCCTCACCCTGGTACTCACAGACAATGGCCGAGTGGCACACGGACGTCATTAGGGCCCTGATAAACGTGTTGGATGAGACCTGCTGCTCACTCAGGTTGGCCTGGAGGAGGGAGGGCAGAAGGGTTGTGAGGTGGAGAGGGAGTAGGGATGAAACCCCCAGATCTGTGCATGTTGTGTCCACACCCTTACCTCGATCCAGTCGTGTATTCTTTGGTTGTTCGGGTTCTCCTTCAGCAGTTTGTCCATTTGCTTGCACAGCTCCTCCGAGGTCAGCTCCTTGTGGCTCGGCGTGTCCGAGCTGTCCCCCACCGTGTACTCCAATTTCTGGGGAGCAGGCAGAGATGAGCTGTTAAAGGCAGCACGGGGGAACACCACACTCCCAGCAGCAGGATACCCGGGGTCCTCCCACAGCCCATCTCTACCACTGAGCTCTCACCTGCTCTGTGACAAATTTGTTGACATCCTGATCCTCAGGCAGGAATTCCTTCCAGCTCAGGCCCCCGTCCCGCCACAGCTTGCCTACAGTCTTCTGGCCCTGCAAGCAAGTCAGCATCAGTACCCAAAGCCCTCCATCCCCAGGGAGGGAACACCACAGCTTGGCCACACCACCTCCGTGACCCAAACAGGGCAAGGGATACCCCTGACACCCCTTTTGGTGGCAGAGCTGTTCATGCTACCCCAAGCTGCCAGTCCCCAAGGCAGCAGCCAGGAGCTATGTGAGCCCCATGCACTTACCATTCCCTTGCACAACAAGCCCAGCACCTCCACCAGCAGCGTGGGGGCCTTCCCAATGGGCACCAGGGGTTTTGTTATCTCCCTGCATGGCACAAGAGACCTCGTTGAGTTACCTGCCCCCAGAAGTCCTCCCCTAGGACCCCGTGGCAGCCCCGCAGAGGGGCATGACCCTCACCTGAACAGCTCCTCCATGGGGATGCCTTCCTCTTGCAGGATAGGGGTGATGAGCTCAGCCAGGTACTGCCAGATGTGTGGGATGTCGATCTCCATGTCTTCTGCGATCTCCAGGATCTCCCGCAGCCTGCAGGGCAGACGGGGGCCATTGGGATCCAGCAGTCCCCATGCCCCTGGCTGGGAAGGACCTCAGGAGATCTTTGTGATGAGCCCTGCACAAGGCAGGGCTGAATTCAATGCTGGACAAAATAACCAGCATGGGGCCAGGCTGCCCTAGTCCCTCACCCTTTGTAGTACTGCTCCTTGGAGAGCGTGCCTGCCTTCACCAGCTGGCACAGCAAGACCCCCATGTGTTCACGGGAGATAGTGCTCCTCTCCAGCGTGGACTCAATGCCATTCTGCACGAATATGTAGAGCGAGGAGGGGCTGCCCAGCTCCTGAACACACTGCAGGGCCTCCTGCAGGGAAAAGGCAGAGGTCAGCACTGCCCCACAGCCAGCCCCAGCTCCCCTTCCTCATCTAGGAAGACTGGCACCCAGACCAAGAGTGTTGCTGCCCTGGAAAGTAGAGGGCATGTTATGGCGGGGCATACAGCACTGTGCCTGGCCAACCCCTCCTCTCACCTTCATGTCATTGATGTGCAGGTACTCTTCTATGATCGCCTTAGATTTCTTCTCCAGCTCCTCTTCTGACAGCACAGGCTTGGTAGATGCTGCAGGAGGTACTGACTCTTGCTTAACTGCGAGGAGAGAGCAAGGATCAGGCACCCCCTGGAACAGGCAGAGCCCCAGCCTGCAGCCAGACCCCCAGCACACAGCTCCTCCCCAGCTCACTGGGCTCTCGGCTCCGGTCCCGTTCCTCCGTCATGCTGGCAGCCTTGCGCAAGGCCTCAGGGCCGCCCTGCTTCTCCCGTTCTCGGCTTCTGTCCTCTGTCTCTTTGCTGAAGCTCCTCTTGGTGAGGGCAGACCTGTTCCTGTCTGCCCGCTCCCCCCGGTCGGGACGCTCCAGGCGGTCGCTGCCCTTCTCCGAACGTGACTCCCGTTCCCCTCTGTCCCCAGCCTTCTCTGACCTGTCGCGGCTGGAGCTGCTCCTGCATGGGAGGAGGATGGACACAGAGTGAAGAGCCTATTGCCACCCTCCCTGACCCCAGACTGCAGAGCTCTGCAAGGCAAGGCTGTCCCACTCCAACCCCAGCCCTTTCTAGGGCCTCTTCTAGCACTTGATCTCCCTCAGGGGAAAACACTTCTCCCTTTCCCCCCTGAGGCTCCAGCCTCAATAGAACTCCCTTCAGCCCATCAATGTCTGTCTGGTCCTAAGACTCCCAAACCAGGCCCAGCACCCAGGTGTGGTCCTCCCCAAGTGCCCAGGGTGGGGTCAGCCTACTTTGTCACAAGGACTCACCAACTCTGAGCCCCCCAAAAAGGCCCCATCCTGCCACTGGGTATTATTCCAGCACAGAGGCTGTATGCTTGCCTCTGCATTAACTAACTGCTGCCTGATTCAGGGGTCTCCTCCCAGGGCAGGGCTGCCCCTCACCTCTGCACCACACGGCGGGTCTCCAGGTTCTCGGCAGGGCTCGACTGCTGGAGCGCTGAGAAGCGGTTCAAGGTGCTCGTGGCTGGTCGCCCTGAATCAGATGCTGGGCGTGAAAAGAGGGGAATCTCAGAGTCCAGCACCTCCCCGATAGAGGAACCACCACGGGAAGGAACCCCCTCCTACCCTGCCCAACAGCACCCACAGTGCCCACCTGAATCTGCAGGCTTTGCACCAGACCCTCCACTGCTGCCCTTGCCCCAGCTCAGCCGCCCGCCCGGCGCAAAGAGCTGGTTGTTGGTGTCAATGGATCCAGGCTGCAGGTAGAGAGAGTCAGCTCAGAACCTCACACCAGGGAACAGTTTGGGCTGGGCAGCCAGCTCAGCTGCCCACAGTCCACCCCCAGCCTCACCTTGGTGATCTTCGTTAGCCGGCTGGTGTCAATAGGCCGGTTGCCCTTGCTGATGGGCACTGTGTTCCAGCCATCGTCTGCAACCAAGCTCCCACGTCCTGAGCACAAGGGGACAAGCATGAAGCACAGCCTGGCCTCCAGCAGCACCCAACAGGAGCAAGCCAGCTCTGGCAACCTTGGGTGACCCCAAGGCCAGGCACTCACCACTGGAGGATGGCCCAGGAGGCCCTCTCCTCTTGTCCTTTGACATGAGCTGCTGCACTTTGATGTGTTCCCGATGCTCCTCCATCTCTGCTTCCTTGTGGATCTGGTCGATTGTTTTGGGGCCCTGGTCTCCTCGCCGTGGCACCCAGCTATTCTGCAGAGGGCAGGAAGGGAGGGAAGAGGCACTGAGTTGGTTGAAGGATGGAGGCAGAGACATTCCCCCTTCCCAGCTGCCCCACTCTCAAGGCTCAGACTGGTCTCCTGCCTCAGCCATAACAGCTCCCCACGTACTGTGGCAGCTTTTGGCACAAAAGGGCTCAATTTCCAGAGCCCCCCTGCATTAAACAGCCGCCAGTTACTGTGTGCCCACTATCACTGCCATGCTAACCAAGGGCTGGGGCTAGCATGGTGTCTCTGGGGCTGGCCACAGCCTACATACCCACCTCTCCCCTCCTGGGGACAGGTGGACTGCTGGCACTCTGACGACACAGTCCATCAGCTCCATGGGGTCAAGCAGGGGAGAGAAGACAGACCCCAGGGAATAGCAGGCCATGTGCCTTACCCGTCTGAGGTCAATCACATCCTGTAGCATGAAACGGATTCTGGACGATGTCTTCTTCTCTTTGATGATCTTCTCCATCTGATTGAAGTACTGGTCCATCCTGGGCTGCAGAGGAAGAGAGTCAAGGTCACATCCCTCCTAAAGGCAAGGGTAGAGCAAAGCAAGGCAGGGCAAGCGGTACCTTGGCCTTCTCAAAGTCCAAGTCCTTGCCAATGGTGGTAAGCAGGCGACAAAGGCACTCAAGAGACTCCTCATCATGATTTTTGAGCAGTTTCACCACACAGTCATGCATGATGGCCTCTGTCAACATCTTCAGTTTGAAGAGCTCTCCAATGAACTTGATGTTGCCCAGTGATCGCCGTCGGGCCTTGTCCCGGGCCTCCTCCAGCTCGTCCTTCATGCGCGCCTTCTCCTCAGGCTGCAGGGACAGCACAGCAGGGCAGCTCAGATCCCAGGGCCACTCCAAGGACACCCAACACCAGCCCTCAGCTGCAGCCTCCAACCCAACTCACAGCACTGGCATCATCCATCTCCTTCTGTCGCTTCTCAAAGATCTCATCATCATCCTTGTCCTTCTCAAACTCCTTCTGGCAGCGGTTGAGCAGCAGCTTGCGGAAGTTCACAGTCACCGTGGGCTTGTCTGTGGTGGGCACTTTGAGCTGCAGAGATAGATACAACCCCGGGCAAGGAGTGTGAGGCACATATCCCCAAAAGCTGGCCAGCTAAGGCCCAGGTGCTGCTCAACCCAAGGAATAGCCACCCTACACCCTCATGATGACCTGCTAAGACTCTGGACTTGGCCTTCCAGCCACAGGTCCCAGTTTCCTGACACCACACGGAGAGACCAGCACCCTGCTGAGCTCAACCAAGGCCCCTAGTTAAACCCCCTGCCAGCCCAGCTGAAGCCCCACTTAGCTCCTGCTCACCCCCATAAGGCAACGGCACATGTTAGCATAGGCAACAGAGAAGTTTGGCTCCGAGATGGCCTTCTCAAAGACGAGGTCGATGACACCCTTGAGCCGCTCCTCCGTGTCGATGGACAACTCCATCACCTGCTTCATCAGCTGCTGGAACATCTGGGGCGTCAGCTTGTTGAGGATGCTGCGGACGCGGCGGAGCAGCTCCTGTGAGGACAGCAAAGTCAGCCAGAGCACAGCACATCCCCCCTACCCTCCTACCGCCCGCCTGCCCCAGATCCCACCTGTGTCTTGATGTTCTCAGGATCCTCCTCCTCAGAGGCACGCTTGCTGCTGGGTTTCCAGGCCTTCTCAGCCTTGTTCAGCTTGACATCCTCATTGAGGGACACAGTGGCAATGATTTTGCGAGGTTCCTTCCTCTGGCTCTGCTGAGAGCGACGAGGACCCAACCCTGAGGGCTGACACAGGGAGACAAAACTCAGCTCTTTGCTCTGGGACCAGCAGGGCTGGCTCCCAGGGTGTCCCCATCCATCTGCTCAGATCCTCAACTCCATCATGGACATCAGTGGCCCAGACACAGTGGCTCGAAAGCTTGATCATCATGGAGAAGTGGAGGGGGACAGCATGGGTGAAGTAAGGAGATACTCACCAGGCCCCGGTTGCCCATGACAGGCCGGCCGAGGTTGGCAAAGGAGGGGGTGAAGTCAGGGCTGCAGTTCATGCCACTGAGGCGGATGGGGTCAAGCGCCCGCAGTGGGGTCTTGTTGGCCTGCAAAGGTACACAGGGCTGAGGATGCCCAGGGGCAGAGGAGCGGGATGGATCCATCCCCCAGCCTCAGCGCTGGGACAAGGAACTGGAAAGAAGGCCCCAGAAGTGCCCCCACACACCCCTCCCAGGCTCAAGGCTTGTTGCAGCTGGTGCAACAGGACCCCGAGCACAGCAAATAAGTCCCTGTCCTGCCTTGACAAGGCACAAATAGGAGCCAGTCCCCCGACCACCCATGCCTCCCCCCACTTTCCAGGGCCGCACCGACCTTGTCCAGCACCACATCCGTGATCTGGGGCAGCCCCTCAGGTTTCTGCATGCTGGCAAAGATGAACTGGAAGCCCAGCAGGAACTCACGGTCATATCGCTTCTTCTCCTCAGGGTTCAGTGGCTTCCATTGCTCTGCAGCAGCAGCAAAGAGGGAGACCCTGATGTGGGCTGTCCTATATGCTCCATCCTGAGCTGTAGCAGGTCCAGGCCCACCCAGTGACCAGCAAAGTGGGATGTAGACAACCACAAAGCTGCCCAGCCTGATATGCCATGAGCATGAAAATCCTTGCTTAGATAAGAAAGCCTGATGCCACCAGCTCCCTGCCTTCTGCCAGGACCCTGGGGTCTCTGTCCCCCACCCCATGCCAGACTTTGATACAAGTTGAGAGGAAAGTGTAAGGCTTAGGCCAGCTGGACCATGCCACTCAGTAACACTCTACCCAGTGCTGGGTCCAGAGGCAATGGCTCCCAGCAGAGGCCTGGCTCAAGGCACAGCTCACCTTCCTTGTAGCGGTACTTCTGGTCAGCAGCTTTGCCCTTCTCTGGGGCCAGCTTGTCCTCCTTCTCTTCCCACGTCTCCTCCGACTCTTCCTGTGGGCGAGCTGGGGCCAATTCCTCCACTTCATGTGCAGGGGTGGACATGGGAGGCTTGTTCTCTGTCTCTGAGGCACTGTCACTGATCTGAGACTGCATCAGGAGGGACGGGGACAGAAGTTACCCTACAAGCCTGGTCATGACCCCTCCACCCTGCACCCAGGCATCAACCCCCTCAGATCCTCATTACCATCACAGAACATCAGTGGCCCAGACACAAAGGCTCAAAGAGCTCATCACAGGAGGAGACAGAACAGGGGGTGAACCCCCTAGACAATCTAGGATGCTTACCTCTTTAAAGGCATCCAGCAAATCGCCTACTGCCTCCTTCTTGTTTAGCTCCTTCAACCTTCGCTTCTTCTTTGGCACCGACACGGCGACTGGGAGGAGAGGCAGGGAGATGAAGGACAGAAACACTCCCTGTCCCCTGCCTACCCTGACATAAGCTCCAGGGTCATCAGTAAGGCCCCAGTTACACCAGCTGACTTTCAGGATGGGGTTGTGGGGAGCCATAGGGCCATGGTCCTGCCAACCCAGCAGAGCCTGTCCCCAAACATGCCACCTGGGCACACGTAGCCCTGCGAACCCTACACACAGCCCAGCAAGGCACCCTGCTCCCAAAGCATGCACCCCAGAATACACCCTGTACAGATGTACCCCACACCGCTCCCCATCCAGCCGCTGCACCCCAATTTACCCTGTACCTCTCTGAAGCACCCAATCCTCACCTCTTCCTTAGCAGAGCACTCCCTATCCTCCTCACGGGATCCCTGCAGACACCCACCTCCCTCTGCAGGACAACCCTTGTGAGTACATCCCTACACACACCTTTGCCCCCCTACACGCTCCTCTCCCTCGCACCCCTACACACCACCCACACAGAGGTGCTCCCCAGAAGCACATCTGCCTCCAGGTCATCCCTCTATAGCCCTGCTCTGTATGAACATGTTCTGTGCATCCATATCCCCCAGCACCTCTATGTAACCCCCACACTCCTGTGCAAGGTGCTTAAAAAAACCCAACACAAACAACAAACAAAAACATAAAAAAGAGACATGCCTTTGTCACAGCACATCCCCAGGGCACCCCACTTTCCCCAGGCACCCGTATGTACTTGCATGCCCCTATGCTGGGCACTCCCCATAGCTACAGCCCTGTATCTGCCCTGTCACGCCCCTCCACTTGCTGCACCTCCCCATGTCCCTAGACAGCTGGGGACAGCCCCCAGATACAACCCCAATACATTCACACAAGGCATCACATAAAACACACTTCCCTCATGGCACCCCACACACTCCCATGCCATACACCTACATACGGACTCAGTCCCAGGATTTCTCCTCCCATTTCACCCTCCCATGGTACCTTGTCCTCCCCCCAGCAACCCATACCTCCACATCCTGGGTCACCTAACCCCATTTCCCTCTTTGATATCCTTCCCACGTCTACCACCGCAGCCAGGTGACCCCCCCACATCACCCAACACCCACTCTGGGGCCCCACGCGCCTCAGCCCAGCATCCCCAACCTCGCGCAGTCGCCTCCGAGGTCTGCGAAGGGGCAGGGGCCGGGCTGGAGCTCCGCTCTGTGGCCTCACCAGGGCCTTCACTCTCCTCCTCCTCCTCTTCCTCCTCCTCCTCAGGCTTAGGCCAGCTGGACCATGCCACTCAGTAACACTCTACCCAGTGCTGGGTCCAGAGGCAATGGCTCCCAGCAGAGGCCTGGCTCAAGGCACAGCTCACCTTCCTTGTAGCGGTACTTCTGGTCAGCAGCTTTGCCCTTCTCTGGGGCCAGCTTGTCCTCCTTCTCTTCCCACGTCTCCTCCGACTCTTCCTGTGGGCGAGCTGGGGCCAATTCCTCCACTTCATGTGCAGGGGTGGACATGGGAGGCTTGTTCTCTGTCTCTGAGGCACTGTCACTGATCTGAGACTGCATCAGGAGGGACGGGGACAGAAGTTACCCTACAAGCCTGGTCATGACCCCTCCACCCTGCACCCAGGCATCAACCCCCTCAGATCCTCATTACCATCACAGAACATCAGTGGCCCAGACACAAAGGCTCAAAGAGCTCATCACAGGAGGAGACAGAACAGGGGGTGAACCCCCTAGACAATCTAGGATGCTTACCTCTTTAAAGGCATCCAGCAAATCGCCTACTGCCTCCTTCTTGTTTAGCTCCTTCAACCTTCGCTTCTTCTTTGGCACCGACACGGCGACTGGGAGGAGAGGCAGGGAGATGAAGGACAGAAACACTCCCTGTCCCCTGCCTACCCTGACATAAGCTCCAGGGTCATCAGTAAGGCCCCAGTTACACCAGCTGACTTTCAGGATGGGGTTGTGGGGAGCCATAGGGCCATGGTCCTGCCAACCCAGCAGAGCCTGTCCCCAAACATGCCACCTGGGCACACGTAGCCCTGCGAACCCTACACACAGCCCAGCAAGGCACCCTGCTCCCAAAGCATGCACCCCAGAATACACCCTGTACAGATGTACCCCACACCGCTCCCCATCCAGCCGCTGCACCCCAATTTACCCTGTACCTCTCTGAAGCACCCAATCCTCACCTCTTCCTTAGCAGAGCACTCCCTATCCTCCTCACGGGATCCCTGCAGACACCCACCTCCCTCTGCAGGACAACCCTTGTGAGTACATCCCTACACACACCTTTGCCCCCCTACACGCTCCTCTCCCTCGCACCCCTACACACCACCCACACAGAGGTGCTCCCCAGAAGCACATCTGCCTCCAGGTCATCCCTCTATAGCCCTGCTCTGTATGAACATGTTCTGTGCATCCATATCCCCCAGCACCTCTATGTAACCCCCACACTCCTGTGCAAGGTGCTTAAAAAAACCCAACACAAACAACAAACAAAAACATAAAAAAGAGACATGCCTTTGTCACAGCACATCCCCAGGGCACCCCACTTTCCCCAGGCACCCGTATGTACTTGCATGCCCCTATGCTGGGCACTCCCCATAGCTACAGCCCTGTATCTGCCCTGTCACGCCCCTCCACTTGCTGCACCTCCCCATGTCCCTAGACAGCTGGGGACAGCCCCCAGATACAACCCCAATACATTCACACAAGGCATCACATAAAACACACTTCCCTCATGGCACCCCACACACTCCCATGCCATACACCTACATACGGA
The DNA here is from genome assembly GCF_000747805.2 of Chaetura pelagica. Lineage (NCBI taxonomy): Eukaryota > Metazoa > Chordata > Aves > Apodiformes > Apodidae > Chaetura > Chaetura pelagica. Next base: position 2,776,334 of record NW_009951958.1, read on the forward strand.
CTCAGTCCCAGGATTTCTCCTCCCATTTCACCCTCCCATGGTACCTTGTCCTCCCCCCAGCAACCCATACCTCCACATCCTGGGTCACCTAACCCCATTTCCCTCTTTGATATCCTTCCCACGTCTACCACCGCAGCCAGGTGACCCCCCCACATCACCCAACACCCACTCTGGGGCCCCACGCGCCTCAGCCCAGCATCCCCAACCTCGCGCAGTCGCCTCCGAGGACTGCGAAGGGGCAGGGGCCGGGCTTGGCCTCCCCAGGGCCTTCACTCTCCTCCTCCTCCTCTTCCTCCTCCTCCTCCTCCTCCTCCCCCTCCTCCTCCTCCGCCGGGGGGGAGGCAGGGGTGCCGGGCTGGGCCAGCTCCTCGGGTTCTGAGATGGGGCTGATGTCTGACTCAGGCTGCCCCTCGCTCAGCTCTGCTTTCCTGGTGCCCTCTACCCCGTTGGGCAGGGGCAGCTCTTCAGGCTGGGTGATGGGGGAGACCAGGGTGGTCGCAGGTGCTGTAGTGGGCACCAGCACTGGCTGGCACACAGGCACCTCAGGGACCGGCTCAGGCACCTCCTCTAAGACCCCATTGGCCTCGGCAGTGGGCTCAACAGCGGGCTCAGGGCAGGGCTCTGCCCTCACCGGTGGCACCTCAGGGGGCACAGGTGCCTGTGGGGTAGGCTCCGGGAGGGGAATGGCAACCTCCTCCTCCTTCTCCTCCACAACCACCGTGTTCATGTTGGTCGAGGGCACAACGGGCACATCCACAGCCCCTGGCACTGTAGTGATGGCGCTAAACGTCTTGTTGGGGTCGGGCGGCGCCTCGCCCAGCTCTGCTTTAGTGTCCACATCCACAGGGGGCTCCATTGGCACCAGCGTCACAGCCGAGAGCACCACGGATTCCACCTCGGGGATGAGGGGAGGGGGAGGCGACGGGGAGGCCGACTTGCTGGGCTCCGGGGAGATGGGCTTGCTCGCCGCCGGCGCAGGCTTTGGGCGATCATCTGCATAAGAGGCAGCATTAATGGGGGCTCTCCAGTCCCTTGCTCACCCTGCATTTCCCCCCCTCCAGACCCCACCATCTGCAGAAGCGGTAAGGACAGATGTGCCAACCCACATCACAAAATGGTCACAGGGACAACAGGGGTCCTCCAGTGCCCAAGGGTCAGCTAGGGTGAGCAGACAGCCCCCATGAACTCTCCGGGACCCAACACTGTATATATATGGAGCACACTTGACCCTAAAAGCTTCAGGTGAACCAAGGAACAGCAAGGCTGTCAACTCACACCCCACAGTGCCAATGACAGATGCACCAGCTGGCACACCCACCCCCAGCACTCACCTGGTCGGACAATAACTGCTACATGGGGTGTCTCTCCGTTGGCCTGAGGCTCCAAACCGCTTCCAGCCTGTGGAGAAGGAGCAAAGAGGAAGTTCAGCAAGGCCCCTGTGCACACCCCACTGCCCCCATTGAGGGAGTCTAAGGGGTCCCCATACCTGTGGAGGGGTGGGGGTGGATGAGGTCCTTGCTCCAGACATGATTTCTTCAGTGATGTCTTTGCCACCTTGGTTGGGGTCTCGTATCCGGATCTGTCCGTGGTCAGGGCAGAGAGGAAGAAGCTGTCAGCAGGGTGGGGAACGCAGCACACAAGCCACCCCCTTTCCCTAGGCCAAAAACCTCCAGGACACTGCCTTCTCCAAGGGGAGAAGCGAGAGGCTCATTCAACACTGTGCCTGCCTTGGCCAGACACAGCTTGGGGACAGACTAGCACCACCTCTCCTTCCCATGGGGCACAGCACACCACAGACACCAGACTATCCACATGCACAGCAGGAAGGGATGGCACAGGGCAGGGCAAGACCTGGTAGCCACCATGCCAAACAGCTGCAGCCAGCACCATGTCCCTAGCGGCTGGGGGACCCCAAGGCAGCACCACCACACTGGCACAGGGGGTACAAGACCTCCCCCTGCCTCAGGGATAGCACAGGTGACTGGCCTTGGCACATAAACATCGCAGTGAGCCCTGTGCCACCTCAGGTATAGTCCATACACCCACAGCTCCACCAGCCCTGTGCCTGCTGTGAGTGCAGGAGGAGTCACGGGACACCCTGCTGGGACACACACATGGGTCTGAAGCCCCGGTGGTGGGCACAGTGCAGCCATGGGTCTTGTTCTCCCCACTCACAAACAACCTGCTCCCAGGGCAGCAAAAGCAGAGCCCAAGGGGCAGCAAGGCCCCTCCGCTGATGAAATGCGAACACTCTCCCCTCCCAGGCCCGGCAGCACCCCACGCCCCTCAATGCAGGGCTGTGCCGGCAGCTGCCCGGCTCCCCGCTATAAATAGGCCCCGCGCGAGGCCTCCGAGCGCCGGCATCTCCGGGAGCAGACAGCAGTTGGCAGCCGTGGCACCCCCGCCCCCCCGGGAGCTGTGACTCAGCACAACGCTGCCCGCCGGGACAGCCAAGGTCGCCAGCACCCACCAGTCCCCCGTTCAGCCCCCCAGCCTGAGGAACACAGCCCTCTGCCATCCTCCCTCCCCAGCATGCTGCATCCCATCCCACACAGGATGGACTCCTGGGGCTGTCACTGTCCCCTCCCACACGCAAACACACCCCGTGCCCAGGGCAGACGGCTCCTTACCGTCTTGCGCTCTCGTTTTGGGGGGATCGGTGGCTGTTGGCTCACAAGGGCCTGGGCAGCAGGGACCCCCGCCGGGAACTGCTGCACCCCCTGCGCCGGGTAATAAGCACCCGCTGGAGGAGAGGAGAGAGGGTCAGATGGATGGGTCAACCCAGATCCTCCAAGGCTGTCTTGGGGACTCCTTGATCCCCAGAACACAGGGGTCTGCCAGGAGCCTGGGGAGCCCGTGTCACTCTGCAGCGAACCCCCATCGCATCCGGCCTGGATCGTCCCAACCCGCCTGACAGGCCTGACCGAATTCCTTCCTGGTGAAGCAGAGCGTCCCCGCGCCACCCCCACGCCCAGCCAGTCCCCGCAGGCGCCTGCCGTGCCCACCGGCTCCACGCAGGGACGCTCAGCACGGGGACGCTCGGCCATGCCGGCTGCCGGGGGCCCCGGGG
>NW_009951958.1:2780149-2783003 GCF_000747805.2 Chaetura pelagica
CGTTTTGGGGGGATCGGGGGCTGTTGGCTCACAATGACCTGGGCAGCAGGGACCCCCGCCGGGAACTGCTGCACCCCCTGCGCCGGGTAATAAGCACCCGCTGGAGGAGAGGAGAGAGGGTCAGATGGATGGGTCAACCCAGATCCTCCAAGGCTGTCTTGGGGACTCCTTGATCCCCAGAACACAGGGGTCTGCCAGGAGCCTGGGGAGCCCGTGTCACTCTGCAGCGAACCCCCATCGCATCCGGCCTGGATCGTCCCAACCCGCCTGACAGGCCTGACCGAATTCCTTCCTGGTGAAGCAGAGCGTCCCCGCGCCACACCCACGCCCAGCCAGTCCCCGCAGGCGCCTGCCGTGCCCACCGGCTCCACGCAGGGACGCTCAGCACGGGGACGCTCGGCCATGCCGGCTGCGGGGGTCCCGGGTGTCCCAACTCTGCGGGACACCACCTTCCTGCCAGGATTCCTTATCTCCCCAGGGCCAGCACCAGCCCAAGGGCGGCACCAGGCAGCCCTGTCCACACCCTCCATTCACACCCAGGCTGAGGGGCTCCGGCTCCCCGCACAGCCCCTGGTGAGAAGAGCACAAAGGAGGGAGCCATGCTGGGGGATGAAGGCAGATTTGGACCCCGTCCAGGGCTGGCACAGCCCCTGAGAGGCACTCCGCTCCTCTCAGGGCATCAGCAAGAATCACCCCCAGAGTGCTACCTCAGGGAAGTGGGCGTGGAGGGAACAGGCGCAGCCAGGTCCCAGCCCCCTCCAGCTCTAGCACCTTCCTGGTGACTACCACCCTAGAGCCAGGGACCCCTCCTCTGCCCAGGAAGGACACAGGGGCACCAGAAAGGCCCCCAAAGGATGGGCCAGGTATGAGGGAAAGGAGGGAAAGGAGAGCAAGATCAAGCTGCCATCACCCATGCCATTGCCAGGCCAACCCATCCAGTCTTGTGGGCAAGCGAAACACTGCTGCCAGGTTCCCTGAGAACAGCAGCAGCCCTGAAGTGGAGGTGGGAGACAAGCCCTTCCCAGGCTCCAACGAGAAACACTGGGGGATGCCCCACTGCCAGGCACAAAGAATCAGCTGTATCCTGGCCCAAGTGTGGGAGCCAGTCACTGCCAGGGGCCACCTCCATCCTCTGAGGGGCCAGCTGGACCCTGAGACAAGAGGAAGAGAGGACAGGCACGTACCTGGCTCAAGAGAAGCCCATCTCCGCCCCGGTTGTGCTTTGCTGCTGTGCTGGGACCTGGCCGGAGGCCTCGGCTCACATTTCTGTGTCTGCCGGGCCTCCTGGGACCGACCAAGCCTAAATATAGTCACAGCCTGGGTGGCCACATGCAAGCGGGGGAAGGAGGGGGGCTGCTCACACTACCACTCCCCAGTGCCGGGAGAGGGCAGGCACAGAGCGGCCCCAGCACTCCCAGCTCAGTTCCCTGGGGAGCCAGGAGCTAGGGTGGTGGGGGGGTCAGCAAGCACAGAACTGCTCACCACCTTGACAGCAAGTGAGGGAGAGCAGAGGATAAAGTCTGCCCCAGCCCTCCGCCAGGAGGGTTAAACATTAAACGGCCCTGATTTGGAAAGGATGGAGTGGCGGGACATGATGTGCTGGGAAAGGGGTAAGACCCCGTCCCCCAAAACAGCCTGTAATGGAGTCACAGAGACAGCCCCAGTGAGCTGGCAGAGGTGTTGGCACTCTGCTCCTGCACATGGAGGGCTGCAGGGAGGCCAGAGGCAGGAGAGCCAAAAACAGAGAAGTGCTGGGGCTGGAAGAACACCCAGGAGCAGAGCAACCACATCCCCTAGTCTGTACCGTAAGTCCCGAACTCTGTGGGGCTGGCTCCAGGGTAAAAACTAGGGGCACCAGGCTGGACCGGGTACTGCTGGGTCGGGACGACGTACGTGGAGCGGCCCTGCAACAGGGGAAAAGAAAGGTCAGTTATCTCCCCTAAAGGCTATAGACCTACCCCAAAACCATTGACTCCCAAACCACTGACGTACCCCCAGTTCTGCCAGTGAACCAGCTGGGTGCCAGGAAAGGGAGCAGGATGCAGGCAAAGTAGGCACTTGGGGTCTTGGGGTGCTGCTGGGGAGAGGGACCAGCACCACCTGTCACCTCTCTACAGAGCTGGGCAACACCCTGCTAAAATCAGGGGATGCTTGGAGAGCCAGAGGGACCCCACCTGTCCCCACCCAAACAGACTTGGGCTCTAACCCCAGGCAACATCCCCAACCACTGCCCATTCCAGCCCCCTCCCATGAAGCCCAGGACACAGCCCTCACCTGTCCGGGAATGTAATAGGCTCCTTGGGAAGGTGTGTAGGATATCTGGGAGGGTATCATCATCACCTGGGAAGCAGCTGGATACACATGGGCAGGGGGGCCGGGCCGAGCCGTCGTGTTGCTCTGTACGCGGGACGCGCTGGCGGGAGGCTGCGCCCTGTTCTGGTAGAAATGCTTGGGGAGAGAAGGGGGCGCGGTGTCAGGTGAGCACCAGCACCCCCGCCCCACACACAACACATCCCCTCCCCCCCACACACTGCAGGGAACAGCCTGGCAGTGCTCATCACCCCAGAAAGTCAGCCTGGACACAGGGAGGCACAGCTCGGGGGGGGCGGATGGGGAGATTCCCCCTCGCCAGGGCGCAGCCCCCACCCCTCTTCCCCAGAGCTGACCCCCACCCCAGCACCATCCTGCCCCCACACACCTGCGGGGCCGCCTGGGTCCACCCGACCCAGCTCATGCCCGACACGGCCCCCTCCCTGCCCGACGGGGGCCAGCAGCTCCAGCGTCCAGAGCCGGCCTCGGCCGCACGCAGCTCGGCGGCGGCAGAACCCAGCGGGCCTTGCCACCGCCCCCCGCC
>NW_009951958.1:2783891-2785981 GCF_000747805.2 Chaetura pelagica
GGAGGGGGGCCGGCAGCCCCAGCGTCCAGAGCCGGCCTCGTCCGCACGCAGCTCGGCGGCGGCAGATCCCAGCGTGCTTCGCACCGGCTCCCGGCGCTCGCACTGAATGCTGGGATCTGTAGTCCCGCTGTGCCCAGCTCGACGGCAAGTGTGCACAACTGGCTATTTCCACCCCTGTCCCCAGCCTGTGCCATTCATCCCAATGCAGCTTCTTTGCCGGGCAGGAGCATCCCCAGGAGCAGTGGCTCAAGCCCAACAGCAAGTGGGCAAGGAAGGGTCCGCGCACACACCCCAGGGCAAGGAGAAAGCATTACCTGAAGAGACCTGAATCCTCCCTGTTAGCAAGCGCACGCATACAGAGGGAAAAGGGGAGAGACAGGAGTTACCCGCATTGGGACAGGGCTTGGACACAGAGTGACTGGTAGAGGTGGGACAAGAGGCCAGGAAGCCCTTTGTCTAGGGCCCACATCCCAAATCCATTGGGATTCCGTGTAAGGATCCTTCCCTGCCCCTTGTAGGGGTCCCTAGCACACCAAGGACATCACCAGATCCATTCCCAACAGCTCCTCCACATAAGAGGGCTGATGGAAATCCAGAGCCTTGCATAGCACCACAGAGCCTTGGGAGACTACCCCCCCACACTTTGTGGGGGGAAAGAGGAAGAGAAAGAATGACACAGGCAGAAGAGACAGCCTGCGCCAGGGTTAGCACAGGCACAGTTGCATGCTACAGGCTTCATGCAAGGAGGAAACTGGGGAGACACTGCAGGGAAACCCCCCGGCCAAGTTGAGTGGACATCCCCCACTTTCCCTGGATGAGCCTGTTCCCCGCCTCTGGGGTCTCCACGTGCTCCCCAGCCCCTTCATGCCCAGGGTGGGTATTTCTGTGCAGTGTTGGGGCAGAGTGCTCGGCATGCGGGGTGGGGGATCTGGGTTAGTACCTGCTGGTGAATAGCCCGAGGCCCTGCTGGAAACTGAGAGAGGAGAGGGAGGTTTGGGGCAGGGGAGAAAGCAGAGAAGAGCAGTCACTCGTTGGGCATCCCTGGCCAGAGGCATCTGGCCCCCCACCCGCCAGGCTAGGAGGTCCCCAGGCAGTAGTCATGGTTTAGACTGCAGGCATACACCAGTCCTGGGGAGCACCACGGGCCTTCGAGCACTGTAGCAGGGGGACTACTTGGCCAGGAGGCAAAAAGCTGCTGGATTTTCCCACCCAGCACAAACCCCTCCAACCCAGAGAAAAGCCTTTACCTGGCGTGGCTGAGAAGGCGTATTCATTTGTGAGGTCGGTGCCGGGTTAAAAACCACAGCTGCCGTCTGACCGGGTGGGAATGTCGGCTGGAAAGAGGCAGGGAGGAAAAAAGATGGCACCAATGCCCTTGGCACAAAGCAGGGAGGCAAAGCTGGGTTCCCCCGAGACCCCAAAAGGGCCAGTTACCTGCGGCAGTCCGGGAGAAGGGGCAGGGTGCGGGGCTGTCGGGGCTCCTCCTGTGGGCTGTGGAGCTTTGTTCATTTCATGGGGTTGTGCATAAGGATCCCCTCGCTATCTGCGGGGACAGGGACAGCAGGTATAAGCTGGAGGTGGGCAGCACCCCAGGCATCTGTCCCCTGTCTATGTCAGCCCCAAAAATGAGGTATCTACAGGCCCTAAGCATAAAGCCAGTCACTGGCAGTGTCCCACAGGCAGCACCTCACGAGGGTGTGAACCCCCAGCCACCTCCTCCTGCCCCACTGGGGCACAGGGAGAGGGTGGACATCCTGAGCAGGACGCCATGCCCCACAGAGCAAAGCCCCCCTGTCATGCCCCAAATCCAGCCACATTCCCTGGCAGGACCGACCCCCTTGCAATGACAGAGCCTGGCTAGGGTCCCGACAATCAGGCATCAATGCCTGTGACCACTACCAGCACCCAGGCCACTACCAGCTCCGGGGGGCTGGGAGGGCCGGCAGCACCCTGGCGTCAGCCGTGCCCAGCTCCACCCCAGCTGACCTACTAAGGCTTCCCTCGGCCGGCCAAACCTGTTCCTGCCGGTGGTGCCGGGTCCCGGCACACACCACAAACGCCTACCAGGCAAGGCAGGGCGCCGCCCCCAT
>NW_009951958.1:2788327-2795379 GCF_000747805.2 Chaetura pelagica
CACTCCCGGCACAAGGAGGGCACGGCAGCACCGCAGTCTCGGCACAGTTTATTTCCTTGACTCTCAGTAACAAAAAAAACAAACAAACTAGGTATTCTTTCCCCCCACCCCAACCGCCTGCTCAGGCCCCTCTTCGGCTCAAACGTCGTAGTTGGGGTTCTTGCGTAGGATAACAAACCCCTCCAGGATCGGCGTCACAGGCACGTGCTCCTCTGTGGCCAGCTCTGCCCGCTCCCCGTGTGCCAGCAGCACCGGTGTCGTGTGAGTCTGGAAGCCCGTGATGGTCTTGGGCTTGCCCGCTTGGCCCACCACATCCACAGCCTGCAAGAGAGGAGTGACGTGAGAGCTGGGGACACCAGAGCACCCCACCCTAGGCTCTGGCTGCCCCTCACCTGTCCCACCCGCACCGACACGGGCAGAGGCCGCAGCTCCTCATTGAAGGCGACCAGCATGCGGGGCTGCATGGCAGCAACGAGCCCGTAGAGAACGTAGTGGGACTTGCCCAGGATAACTGGAATAGTAGAAACACAGGATCATTAAGACTAGAAAAGACCCCCAAGATCAAGTCCAGCCACCAACCCAACACCGCCATGGCCACTAAATCATGTCCTGAAGCACCACATCTACATGTTTTTAACATCTCTGGGAATGGCAACTCCACCACTTCCCTGAGCAGCCTGTTCCTCACCACTCAGTACAGAATTTTTTCTAAGATCCAATTTGAACCTCCCCTGGCACAATTTCAGGCCATTTTCTCTCATCCTATCACTAGTAACTTGGGAGAAGAGACCAACACCCACCTCCCTACAACCTCCCTTTTAGATAGGTGTTAGACAGTGATAAGGTCTCCTGTCAGCCTCCTCTTTTCCAGACTACGCAATCTGAGTTCCCTCCCTCTCCCATCCTGGAGGGGAGACGAAAGTGAAGGGCTGAGCAGTGCCCACACCATAGGGCAGAGGGGGCCAGCACCACAGTACTCACTGTTGCGCACATCCAGGAAGGACACGAGGACAGTCAGCAGCCCAGCCACGGCCACCTGGCTCATGAGCTGGCGATCACTGTGGTAGGGGCACAGGGTAAGTGTTCCCTTGCCCAGGTGTGTCAGGCCCTGGTGTGGCAGAGAAAGCATGTGAGAACATGGTGGGATAACACCTCAGACCCCCAGCCCTGCCCAACGGGAGGGGAAAAACACTGCCCTCCTAATGCCCAGGACAGGAATCCAAACCTGCCCCTTTCCCGCCACGAGCAGCGAGCACAGGATCATCACCTGGGCCAGCCGCACCATGAAGAGGTTGTTGGGGTCCTTGGCGTGGTACTGGGCAAGCTGCCGCAGCATGGCTGCCAGCCGGGCGTTGTTGGTACCTGGGGAAAAGGGGGTGCAGGCAGAGAGTGCAGGCTTGGGGCTCCCACCTTCTCCCCTGCACAAGTCCCAAACTGGGGTGTCCCCCAGGCTTACCGCTGCCCACCATGCCCATGGCAAAGATGGAGTTGTAGGAGACCTCGGGGTCAGCATCGTGGGAGAACTTGCTGAGGGTGTCGAGAATGTTGAGCCGGGGGTTGGAGACCGAGATCAGTGCCAGAGCCAGGGGCACAGCACGGCGCAGGGTGGGCTCCCCATACCGCAGCTGCACAGAGGGGAGGTGGGTGTTAGACCCAGCTTAAGGGCAGCAAGGTCTACAGAGCTGTGAGACAAGATCCAATCGCTATTCCCAGTTCCCTTCCCAGCTCTGCGCTGTCACCTCCAGTGTCACTCACCAGGTGGCCAAACGTGCGCAGGGCCATCTCGGCACCGATCTCCTCGCCCATGGCGATGAGTGCGATCCCCAGCACCGCTACACCCTGCGGGACACGGACACTGAGCATCAGGCAGGGAGCACCCAGCCTAAACCCCAAGTTCTCACAGACCCTGTGCCCACCCTGAGCCCAGGGGACAGGGAGAGCTGGGGCTACTGCTGGGGGATGTTTTCCCTCCAGCTCTGATCCCGCAAGTGCCTTAGGAACCACCCCAAAGCCAATTTCTGCACCTGGGACATGGGTCCCAGCCCACATTTCCCTACCTGGTGAGCCCCCATGTCAGCTGAGCTCTCTTTCTTCTCCTTCTCTTTCTTGTCCTTTTTGTCCTTGTCCTCCTCTTTCTCCTTGGAGTCAAAGTGCTCACTGCAGATGTGCAGGAGCTGTTGCACCTTCAGGACATTCCCTGAGCCTAAGGAGAGAGCAAACAGCCAAGATCAGCAGAAGAAGGGCTCGGGACCTGCTCCTGCCTCTCTTGCCTTATCAGCTCAACTCACCTGCATAGGCACAAATGTCCACCAGCGTGTTGGCAAAACTGCGGAACGGCTCTGACACCACCTCCAGAGCTGCCAAGATGGCCTCAATGGCCTCTCCCTTCCCTGCCAGGGAAGACACAGCAGTTACAGCACAGCAGTGGAGGGATGCTCTCACCCCATTCCCCAACCCATGAGCCACTGGCACTGCCCAAACTTACCCAAGTGGTTCAAGCCCAGGCCAAGAGGCAGCCACCGGGCATATGTGTCCTTCAGCTCTGCCTCTGATTTCTCCATGATGGTCTGGAGGATGGTTGAGGTGACATCCCCATTGCAGGAGCCCACTGATATCATCCCACAGGCCAGGGCGGTCACACCAGCCACCTGGTGATGGAGAGAAGGAGACATGCTACACGTGGGGATAGTGCAGAGCCAGCTGGCCCACAGGGCCAAGTTCCTCTGACACAGCACAGCACCAGTCAGGTACACGCAGCCATGCTCCCACAGCCCAAATCAGCTGCAGGAGACAGCCCCTGTATACCCAGGAGCTGTTTGGGACCGGGTGGGGAAGCAGGAACCTCAGGCAAACCCTGCCTTGCTCCCTACCTCCATGCTGGACTTGGAGTCCCCCATCACAGGTAGCAGCAACGTCAGGACATCCTCACGGTTGGAGCCCGCATATGCCAGCCCCAGCCTGCAGAGAATCCAGCCAAGTGTGAGGGGGGAGCACGAGGGGGGTCCCCACCACCTTGCACAGCCCAGGGAGACTGGGGCCAGGCGCTTACCCAAAAATGGCTCCAATCCTCATGGTGTTGCTGTTGTGGAGGACATAGTCAGACAGGAGTGCCAGGGCAGGGTCACACTCATTCCTCACCCCTGAGTTGACGATGCCACAGGCCAGAAGGGCTCCTGACTGCAAGACAGAGGCACTGTCATGGACCAGCCTCCAACACACAAAGCTCCCTGACTAATGTCACCCTGCATATTACATCACCCTGGAGCCAGCTGAGCAGCCCAAAGCTCATAGCTCTGTGACAAGGGGACTTCAAAGGTACCTAAGGCAGCCCCTTAGAGCTCCCCATGTGGCTGTAAGTCCCTTGAAAACCTGGGACTCAGGGGCACCAGGCCCCTCTCTGAGCAGAAGCCAAGCCACACAGCAGACCACAGCAAGGTCAGCCATTCCCCAGACCAGGATCAATGCCACTGACCTTGATGTAATCCTCCGAGGAGTACAGATACTTGTCGATCTGTGTGAGCCCTCCATCCACATCCCACAGCAGGATCATGCCCAGCGAGGCAGCAGCACTTAGCATCCCTGCAGTTCCAGGGGAGAAGAGCCCTCCTCAGCCTCAAATCGATGTGTCCTGCCTGGGGCAGGTGGTGGCGAGGGACATGGGGCAGCCTAGCACCCTGCAGCCCCCCAGATTGGACAGGGTAGTGACACCCAAACAAGGGACACCTCCAGCCCCTGCCCATCCAGCTCCCTCACCATGGTCCTTGTTCTTGTATAACCATTTATTGCCATCATCTGTCAGCAGCTTGTCCCGTCCAAACGCCGCGTTCACGAAGCCGTTCACAAAGGAGGAGGCCAAGTTCATCCGGGCTGAGTCCACTTGGGAACCGCTCCCCCCAAACCCTGGAGAGCAATGTCAGGGTGAGTCAGGCAGATAAAGAGGCCATAATTAGCCCTCCATCACACGGCTGTTCCACACCATGGGAGCACAAGGACTTGTCCCACCTCTAGCAGGAAGGGACGAGCCCAAATCCACAGCAGGCAGCTGGGTCTGCTCCACACCAAGTGAGACACCCTGGGTGGGCCATCTGCCCAGCCTGGCCCAGAGGTGGACAGGAGTTCACCACAGAAGGAACAAAAGAGGCTGCCACAATATGGTTGTGAGCTCTTACGGTTATTTTCCAGGTGGGTTTTGTAAATGTCATCTGGCACTTTGGGCTCCAATATATCCAGCTGCAGAGACAAAAAGAAGGGGTTTAATTCTCAGCCAGCATACCCCAGAGCAGCTACCTTACAAGGGCAATCTCTCCAGGAGGTGCCTGGCCAAACACACAGGAATTGAGGGATCTCTTCGCAGATGTTGCCACACAGCCCAGCAGCCAGAACAGCTACAGCTGGAGGCAGGACAGGGCTCTTTTCCCAGCTGGGACACTTGCCTCTCTGGCCAAAGCCAGGAAGTTGCCATTGAGCTGCACATTGGACATGATCTCGGTCAGGTCCTCATACTCCTCCACATCCTCGTTCAGCTCCAGGAAGACCCCATGGCGACCCAGCATAAAGGCCATCTGCTTCTGGACAACTCTGTGGAGAGGGGAGAGGTTTCACAAATGCCCAGAGCACAGCCAGCCCCAGGTCAACCACACGTCCACCAAATCGCACTGATATGTAGCCCAGTCTGCTCTGCTCCAAATGCACACAGGAGCAGCCCAGAGATGACCTGCTCTTGTCCATCTTGATTTCAAGGACAAGAGACTCAGTTCAAACACTGACACTTCTGGTGTCTTCTGGCAAGCTCTACCCCAGCTCTGCCTAGACAGGGAGTCATGCCCCACCATGATGGATGAAGGCTCCAGAGCATGAGGAGCAAGTCTCCACTTACACATCTTTGCAGGAAGTGAAGATGTCCTCCACCAGCTCCATGTCATTGAGCATCAGAGCCAGGCGCAGGGCTTCAGGGTAGCGGCTGAACTTGCGGAAGATGCCCAGGGCACAGCGCAGGAGAGCCGAGTTCTCAGGCTCCGGGACGTAGCTTACACAGCTTTGAGGAGGAGACAGACATGAAGGTGACGACTGCATCAGGCAGCCTTGGCCCACCAGGGACCAGGTCCCTTCCAGCACCTCAGCCTGCTTATGTTCCTCACCTGGTCAGGTAGAGGCACACTTTGGAGTAGGCATTGTCATCAATGTACTCCTCCAGCATGTCCATCTGCTCGATCTCCATGAGCAGGTCACAGGCCTCGTGCTCTGCATTGTGGGCCATGTTGTAGGGGACAATTTCCTTGACCAGGGTGAGGAGTGTTTCCCTCTGAGCCTTGTCAGCCTCATCGATCTCCTGCCACTCCTTAGCTACCTCCCCCGCCAGGTGCCTGCAGAGACAAAGAGATGTCACCACCACAGAAACCATTCACCCAGCCCCAAGGAGGGAGAGCAGCTGCTGCCAGTAGCCAGGGCCATGTATGGTTTATAGGGGGTCCCACATTCCCCTAAGAGCCTGTGGGGGACAAGCCCAGTGGAACAGTGTTAAAAGCAGACACGACAGAGTCCACAGCAGCAAGATCTCTGCAAATCACTGTAAAGAGAGGATGAGGTGGCACATGTGTGCAGATGTGACAGGGGCAGCTAAACAAAAGCCCAGCGAGTTGGGACACCTCCTAGACAGGCCAGAGTCAAAGAGAAACCCTCAGCTCTTCCCCAAACCCTGCTCCCACCCAGGCTTACCGGACATATTCATGCCCCCAAGATGCCAGCTCCTCCTGGGAACCCAACAGACGGTACTTCAGACACTCACGCTCCCCACTCATGGTCATGGCCAAGACAGAAAAAATGTCTGCTGCAAAGCGCTGGAACCCAACAGACGGTACTTCAGACACTCACGCTCCCCACTCATGGTCATGGCCAAGACAGAAATGATGTCTGCTGCAAAGCGCTGGGGAAAGAGGGCCAGGGGCTCAGACACGTCAGACACAGGGAAGCAGGGACACAACACCCTCCCTGCACCCACCAGTTGTCACAGGTGGCAAAGGCACAGTCCTGGCAAGCTGTAATCCACTGGAGCAAGTCACAGAGGTGAATGTTACGGGGTCTGGAGTGCTCTGTGATCACCTGCCCCAGCACCATCCCCCCAGCCATGTGCAGAGGTGGGGCCAAGAGCCTTTACCTTGTTCTCTCCTGGAGCCATGTTCTCATAGATCTCCTTCAGCTTGCCATAATGTGGCCGTAGGAACTTGAGGGGTTTGGGAACAGAGGTCATGGAGGTGGTGGAAGCGCGTATCTGCCTCCGCAGCTCCTCCAGGGCAGGGCGGTAGAGGGAGGTGTCCTTCTCCTGCAGAGGGAAGCTGTCTGTCAGGGAGCAAGGGGCTGGTTCCTGTGCCAACACCCCACTAGCCCTCCCCAAACACAGCCCTGGCTCTGAGCAGAGAGGAGGAGGTCCCCTGGGTACAGGGACATGAAGGGGTCTCATTCATGATGGAAATCCCCCAGCTCCACTGCACGAGCAGCAACCACAAGAGAGGGACAGACTCTAGTCCTGGCCAGGGCTTCCAGCTCCACGGCAACTGGCGGAGGGGCACAGCACAGACTTACCCCCAGGCGCTCCACCAGCATCTCCAGCTCATCCTGCAGCTGCTTGTCCTCCTCTGACTGCCGAAAGGCACAGGAGGAAACAGAGTTAGGGGTGCCCAGCACAGACACCCGCAGTGTGATGGGGGCGAGGGGGCTCCCCAAGCCACAGGGGGCCCAGAACACAGATGCCCCCCAACCCAGTGCCCATCCTGCCCCAGTGCTGCTGAGGAGTTCCATACTCTTGCCACCAGGGTCACCCCCTAAAGAGACCACCCCATTCGCAGGGGGTGATCAACACCCCCATGGCAAGGGGCAGGGCCCCCCAGGGAGCATCCCCTGGTGACAGCAGCTCCTCTACCAGAGGCCCCCACAGCTTCTGGGGACCCCCAGCGCCAACCCCACCCCCACGCAGAGTAAAAAGGGGACCCTGCACTGCCACACACGTACCCCGATGTCCTCACGGCTCCCCGCTCCAGCCACATCACCCCTGGGCG
>NW_009951958.1:2797525-2798919 GCF_000747805.2 Chaetura pelagica
AGTGGAGCAGGAGGACAGGGGGACGGGGGGCACAGACTCGGGGGGCATAGAGGACGGGTCGGGGGACAGGAGGGAACCGGAGCACAGAAAAGCCGGGGACTGGAAGGCTAAAGGAGCTGGGAGGGCCGGGAGGACTGCAGGATCCTGCAAGGGGCAGGGATGGGGATCTCGGCGTGCAAGAGCCTGAGAGGTGCAGGGGCTGCCTGGGACTGTGGCTGGGGGAGCTGCGTGGTCGTGTTTCCCTGTACCCCACAGCAGGGGGGAGAAGGGGGAGGAAGGACCCCTCCAAACCTCTGCCTGGAGTCGGGAGCTGGGGTTGTTTGGAGACTACCCCACAGACCTTGTTCTGTCAAGGCATTAGAGCCCACCTCGGGTACAGGGATGCTGTTTGTAGGATGCCCTACGAGGCAGCAGCCCTGGACTGAGCAGGGGGCGCTGTCCCTGTGGGTCTCAGCCCTACGGAGTGGGCAGGTGGAGCGCCAGGACCAGGTCCTGCTCCTGCCTATAAGGTGACAGGGACAGGGTTCAGCCGGCTGCTGCCGGAGGACGAGGACAACCTGGAAGGGGAGAGGAGTGCATCAGGGGAGCCAGGGCCGTGGGGGTGCCCAGCTGGCCAATCTCCTTTAGGATGCTGAGCCATCCCTCCCAATCCTGGAGTCTTCCAGGAGCCTGCCTCAGCCGGGGGGCTCCTGCCAACTGCCGATCCCAGCCTCAAAACCCTTGCTCCTGGTGAAGTCCCTTCCCTGTCCCAGCCATGCAGCCTTGGGCTGAGTTGGACATGGGTCTCTGCTTCACCTCCTGCCCATCATCCTTCACACCCCAACTCCTTCCTGGACCCTGGCCACCAGCACTGCAGGCAGCCCCGGGGCATCCACTTTAATCTGCGGCACAGATGGGAGAGTGAGCCACGACCCACCCAGGCATTAACTCTGAAGCCTAAGGATGGCTCACGACCAGTAGCATTGCTGATTCTCTTCCACCAAAGTCTCCAGACTTTTCTTCCACCTCATCCCCCCCTCCAAAGCTGCTGGCTCAGCTCCACCACCTCCTTCTTGGCTGAGTCCTTGTGAAACCTCGCAGCTAGGTCACTGCAAGAAGCCTCCAAGGCTGAAAGGTCCCAAGGGAGGGGGGTCCTGTCCTGCCAGCTCATGCTCCCTGTAGTGTCCCCTCTCCCTGGCATGGTCTGCCCGCATGGCCTCGGTCCTGCTTCCTGGGCACCCCCGGGGCTAGGATGGGGTGAGAGGCATTTCCAGATGTTTCGGACCAGTGCACATCTGCATGGAAAGTTCCAGGCGGGGGAGGAGGGGCGAGGCAGCAGCACTAGGCAATGGTTGCTTGGCAACAAGGACCACGTCTCCGTGGCGATGTGGCACCTGATGCCACGGCTGCCATGG
>NW_009951958.1:2799116-2805930 GCF_000747805.2 Chaetura pelagica
CCCGTCCCGGGGGCGAGGGGGCCCCTACTGCCGCGCCTGCCATGGCGACACAGAGGGATGCTCCGGCGTGAGCCCTCGAGTCCCCCAACAGCAGCTCTCCCCATTCTTCCTGGGACCACCTGGGGCTGGAGACAGCCTCTGAGGGAGACCCAGTGCACCAAGGGGGCTCAAGGGCTGCACTGCCCTCCTCCGGTGAACAAGCTGAGTAGGCACAGCACTTGCCATAAGAGCTGTAGGGGGTGGCAGGGTGGGGGGTGGCCCCCCCCCGCCCCTGTCCCAGCCCACTCCCTCCCTCAGCAGATGCCCGACTACAAGCATGCTACGCTGCAGGAGGATGAGGGGCCGGAGCCAGCGGGGGATGGCAACGCCTCTCCCGACAGTGTGGAGGTGAGGTCTGCCCTGGTCCCCCCATCCTTCCCCTCTCCGTTCTCCTCGCCCCTCCCCCCCCTCAACCTCAGCCGGAGCCTGCCCGCAGCTGAGTGGGCAGCAGAAGGGCCAGGAGCCAAGCCTGCCCTGGCTGTCCCCAGGGATGGGCTGGGAAGCAGCCAAAATGCGGCAGAGAGTGTGCCCAGGCTGTTGTCCTTCCTTGCTGTGGGGGGAGCCTCCAGCACCCACCGCCAGCTTGATGCGGGCAGGATGGGGTGGGGATGCCCTGGAAGAGGGAGCAGGGAAGCTCTGTGTCCCCCATGGTGCAACAGCAGGTCCTGCTCCTGCCCAGGTGGGGTTTCGGAAGGGGCCGGGGCCGCTGCGGAGCCGCCTGGCCTCCCGCAGCCAGCTGGAGCTGGTGCTCTGTGCTCTCGCCGTCTCCCTGGCCCTGCTGCTCAGTGCTGCTGTCGTCGCCCTGGCCATCCAGTACCGCCGAGGTAGGGAGGGTTCCTGCAGCCCTGCTGGGGCAATGGTGGCATCCCCCCACCTAGGGGACACATGGCAGGATGGGGTTCCTGCTTCAGGTGCTCTGCCCGCCCCAGGGTGCAGGCAGGGCCAGCCCCGCTCTGTGCCTCAGTTTCCTCCAGCACACACACCCAGCCCCAGGCATGCCTTCCCTGCCAGATCCCTCTCACAGCACGTGCCTGACGGACGCCTGCGTCCGGGTGGCCAGCAAGATCCTGGAGGCCCTGGATGCAGAGATGGACCCGTGCCAGGACTTTTACCAGTACTCATGTGGGGGCTGGATCAAGAGGAACCCATTGCCCAATGGGCGCTCCAAGTGGAGCACCTTCAACAGCATCTGGGACCAGAACCAGGCCATCATGAAGCATCTCCTAGGTGAGCACCAGGGGAGTCACAGCCACCAGGGGGTGACCTCTGGTCACAGGCAGGCAGAGCACTAGAGTCCCCCGGGCTGACCCGCTGCCTCCCACAGAGAACACCACCTTCAACTCCAGCAGCGAAGCCGAGCGGAAGACACAGCGGTACTACCTGTCCTGCCTCAAGGAGCAAAGAATAGAGGAGCTGGGCTCCCAGCCCCTCATGGAGCTCATTGACAAGGTGGGTGGCCATCCACACGAGAGCCAAGCTGCCAGGGCTCAGCCCAGTGCATCTCCTGCCCAGCTCTTTGCATTACTGCAGAGGGGGCAGCCCTGGGGACCCTCCTTGAGGCACCAGGTCTATCTACTGGCAGATCGGGGGGTGGAACATTACTGGCTCCTGGAACCAGACCAGCTTCATGGAGGTCCTCAAGATGGTGTCAGGCACATACCGGGCAACCCCCTTCTTCACCGTGTACGTGGGTGCAGATTCCAAGAGCTCCAACAGCAACATCATCCAGGTTGGCAGCTTGGCAATGACGGGTGGTGGGCAGCAGAGGGGAGCATCTGGCTGCCCATGGTGCCCCTCTTTCCTCCCAGGTGGATCAGTCGGGGCTTTTCCTCCCATCCCGGGATTACTACCTGAACAAGACAGCAAATGAGAGGGTGAGGTTGGGTGCTGGGCACCCTGCTGGCAGAAATCAGAGGAAATTGATCCCCCCAGAGAGGTGCAATGAGCTGTGGCTGGCGTTAAGCTGGGGCTCTGGGTCCTGCCAGGTCCTGGCAGCATACTTGGACTACATGGTGGAGCTGGGCACACTGCTGGGGGGAGCACCGGAGCCCACCCGCCTCCAGATGCAACAGGTACTGGAATTCGAAACCCAGCTGGCCAACATCACTGTGCCCCAGGCTGAGCGGCGGGACGATGAGAAGATCTACCACAAGATGAGCATCGCCGAGCTGCAGGTGGGCGCAGCATGGCAAAGCCTGGGGACACCCTCTGGGAACATGAGGCAGCATTGAGGGCAGCAGGGAGCCACAGGAGTGGTTTGGGACAGAGAAGGGATCTGGGGGGGGTGAGAGACTTTGGGACCTTCCCAGGAAGCACAGCCCCTGCCCCAGGGAATTCACCCATGCCAGGCAGGATGGGGCAGAACCATGCCAAGCACCCACGTGCTGCAACTCTGTGTCCTCCAGGCTCTGGCCCCTGCCATCGACTGGCTGGATTATCTGTCCTACGCCCTGGCCCCACTGGAGCTGGCTGACACGGAGCCCGTGGTGGTGTATGGGGACATGTACCTCCAGCAGGTCTCCGACTTCATCAATGGCACGGACAAGAGGTGAGGGGCCCGTGTGCTCCCCCCGCCCCCCCCACCATGCCCTATCTAGGGCTTTCCTCATGGCAGAGACATGTTTTGGGCTCACCGGTGGCTGGGACACCCCCTGTGGACTGTGCCCATGGCCAGCCATGGCACCTCTCTGCCCCCACAGCGTCCTGAACAACTACCTGATCTGGAACCTGGTGCAGAAGACAGCCTCCAGCCTGGACCAGCGCTTCGAGACAGCCCAGGAGAGGCTGCTGGAGACGCTCTATGGCACCAGGAAGGTAATGGGGGTCCCCAGGACCAGCCCCCTCTGCCCCCAGCCTGGAAGCAGCCAGACCCAACTCTGCCCTTGGGATGCCCTTGGGATACTGCAGGGGGAAGCCAGGGATCATCTTTTGGGATGAGGGTTTAGCTGCTGAGCATCTCTCTCCCTGGGGAAGGAGCAGAGTTAGGCTGGAGGCAAGAAGGGGAGCAGGGGAGGGGGCTGGGGGCCTCAAGAACCCCCATCTCACTCCCACAGTCCTGCACGCCCCGCTGGCAAACCTGCATCTCCAACACGGATGACACACTGGGCTTCGCTTTGGGCTCCCTCTTTGTCAAAGCCACCTTCGACCGGGACAGCAAGGCCATCGTGAGGACACTTCTGCCTCTGTGCCCTCCCTTGACTGATAGGGATGTGACCTCCCCAGGGCTGGGGGTCTCATTTTCCTGCTCCCTGCCTTCCAGCCACTGCGGGGAACCCACTTTTTCCCCCACATGCCAGGGCAGGGAGCAGGGACATGGAAACCCAGCCCTGAGGAGGTCACATTCTGCCCACCCTGTCCCTGCCTGAGGGGCTGTTGGGGGGCAGAGGGTGGCAGGGGGTCTTCAATCCCTCACTTCCCCAGGCTGAGGAGATGATTAGCGAGATCCGGGCAGCCTTCGAGGTGTCTCTGGACCAGCTGGACTGGATGGATGAGAAGACCAGGCAGGCTGCAAAGGAGAAGGTGACATGGGGGAGGACAGTGGGTGGGGACACCCCCATCCTGGGAAGCTCCTCTCTGCCCATCTCACTGCTGGAGCCTCTCCCCACACAGGCAGATGCCATATATGACATGATCGGCTTTCCTGACTTCATCCTGGACAACAAAGAGCTGGACGATGTCTACGATGGGGTATGGGGGCACTCAGCTTGTGGGGAGGGGGTCTGGTCTCTGCTGACACCGAGCCTTGGGGAGCTCCATGGTGGGGCCATGTCCCTATTTGGGGAACCCATTTGGGATGGGACATCATGCAGAACCACCCTGGTACCAAGCACATCCTGGCCAGGGTGGGGAAACCCACCACCTCAACCTTTTTCTTTTGCACCAGTACGAGGTCTCAGAGGACTCCTTCTTCCAGAACATGCTCAACTTCTACAACTTCTCTGCCAAAGTGATGGCTGACCAGCTCCGGAAACCCCCCAACCGTGACCAGTAAGGGGCAGGGCCCAGGGGGGTGAGGAGGATGTGGCACTGGCACAGTGTCACAGCACTGTTCCCAGCATGGCTTGGGTGGCACTGGTTAACTGGGAGGAAGGTCCCCCCATGGGGTGGCACAGCATTTGAAGGTCACCCACAGTGGCCCTGGTTTGTCCCCAGACAGAGTTCCTTGGTCAACAAGGTGGGGGCAGCAGTGCCAGCCCTGGGCAGGGCAGAACAGGGGTGGGAGATGGCACAGGAGGGTCTCAGGGTAGGGGAGAGAGGGGACACATCCCTGGCTGTCCCTTGTCCCACCTCCTTACTCCAGGTGGAGCATGACCCCGCAGACTGTCAACGCCTACTACCTGCCCACCAAGAACGGGATCGTCTTTCCCGCCGGCATCCTGCAGGCTCCCTTCTATGCCCGCAACCACCCCAAGTGAGCCTGGCACGGGGGTGGGGGGCATCTTCTGGGGGTGAGAGGGCTGGTGCTGGATCAGGGTCAGCACCCCATAACCCCCACACACAGTCAAGCAAAACCCAGGGGGAATTGAGGGTCCCCCAAGGCTTTACATCCTGCAGCCAAGACAGCCTGCAAAGTCCTTGTGGGACCACCAGTGTCCCCAGCAGGACTCATTCCCAGCTGGGTGCCAACTGCAGCAGAGTCTCCCTGGGTGCCCCAGACACAGAAGGGGTGCCCAGGCTGCGACAGCATCATCCCCCTGCACTTACCTGTCTCTCTCCCATGGCCCCACAGAGCCCTTAATTTTGGTGGCATTGGCGTGGTGATGGGGCACGAGCTGACCCATGCGTTCGACGACCAAGGTGAGAGCCTGCAGGCAGCACTGGCCCCGACCCCCATCACCCTCCTGCCCCCCTCCCTCAGCGTGGGCAAGGGGTGCCACGGGCGCGCGGGGGTCCCGCTTGGCCATCCATTGCATCATGCGTGCTCGTGCCCCCCCGGCCACCCCCCCTTCTATCGTCCTGTCTCCCCAGCCCGCCGGCATCCTGCAGGCTCCCTTCTATGCCCGCAACCACCCCAAGTGAGCCTGGCACGGGGGTGGGGGGCATCTTCTGGGGGTGAGAGGGCTGGTGCTGGATCAGGGTCAGCACCCCATAACCCCCACACACAGTCAAGCAAAACCCAGGGGGAATTGAGGGTCCCCCAAGGCTTTACATCCTGCAGCCAAGACAGCCTGCAAAGTCCTTGTGGGACCACCAGTGTCCCCAGCAGGACTCATTCCCAGCTGGGTGCCAACTGCAGCAGAGTCTCCCTGGGTGCCCCAGACACAGAAGGGGTGCCCAGGCTGCGACAGCATCATCCCCCTGCACTTACCTGTCTCTCTCCCATGGCCCCACAGAGCCCTTAATTTTGGTGGCATTGGCGTGGTGATGGGGCACGAGCTGACCCATGCGTTCGACGACCAAGGTGAGAGCCTGCAGGCAGCACTGGCCCCGACCCCCATCACCCTCCTGCCCCCCTCCCTCAGCGTGGGCAAGGGGTGCCACGGGCGCGCGGGGGTCCCGCTTTGCCATCCATTGCATCATGCGTGCTCGTGCCCCCCCGGCCGCCCCCCCTTCTATCGTCCTGTCTCCCCAGGTGGTGGCACCCGCCGATACCTCCCCCCGGCTTCTCTGTGCAGCTTTCACTCCATCCGCTTGGTGAGGACACGGTGTCTGCAGCCCCGGCCCCCTCCTCATCCTCCTCCCTGCGGGGCACGGGATGGGTCCCTCTCGCATCCGCTCTGCTTTGCACCTTCACTGCAGCCCTGGAGCCAAGATGGGGTCAATAGGGAATCTGGGGAGACAAATCCAGATTGGGACAGTGGGGATGTAGCAGGGGTGGTTGGGGACTGAAGCTCAGCTGACCCCCAGCTGGAGCCCACCTGGAGCAAGGCCTGGGGGACACCATCTCCACTGGGCATAGACCCAAGTTATCAGGTTTCCTCCCAGGGTCCCCTGGAGCTGTCCCTACCACACTCCACCCTGCTTCAGGGGCTCTGCAGGAGGCCGGTGTCCCCTGGTCCCACCTCACCCCATGGCTCGGTTCCACAGGGAGGGAATACGACAAGGAGGGCAACCTGCGGCCCTGGTGGCAGAACTCCTCGCTGGAGGCCTTCAAGAACCGGACGGCGTGCATGACAGAGCAGTACGGCCACTACACTGTCCACCGTGAGAACGTCAACGGCCGGCAGACGCTGGGCGAGAACATCGCTGATAACGGCGGGCTCAAGGCAGCCTACAACGTGAGTGCCACCATCCCGGGGGGACGCAGACCCTCCCCTGTGCCTGCATGTCCCTCCCCAGAGGGCTTCAGGACACCCCTCTCACAGGCATACAAGTCCTGGCTGCAGAAGAATGGGGAGGAGAAGCGCCTGCCGGCCCTGGGGCTCACCAACCACCAGCTTTTCTTCGTGGGCTTTGCGCAGGTAGGGTGGAGCAGAATGATGGGTTCCCCATCCCTCCCCAGCCCCTCAGAGACACCTCACAGACCCCCCTGAGGCTGCTTCACTCTGGCAGGTGTGGTGCTCTGTCCGGACACCCGAGAGCTCCCACGAGGGGCTGGTGACCGACCCCCACAGCCCAGACAAGTACCGTGTCATCGGCACCCTCAGCAACTCCCGGGACTTTGTCGAACATTTTCGTTGCCCCCTGGGCTCCCCCATGAACCCTGGCAAGCACTGTGAGGTGTGGTAGGGAGGGGGAAGGGTGGTGGAAACAGAGGGGATGATGCCTGGCTGTGCCCCCACCCCTGCCCCCTCAGCCCTCCCTGGCTGCCTGAGCTGACCCGCGGGCAGAGCGC
>NW_009951958.1:2805977-2806784 GCF_000747805.2 Chaetura pelagica
GGCTGCCTCCCCCCCCCTCTCCCCCCCGGCCGTGAGGCACCCACTGCAGCCCCCATCCACAGCCTGGGCTGGGCATGGCTGGCAGAGAAGTCGCATCACCCCCAAAACGCAGCTCTGCCCCCCAGCCCTGACATGCTAGAGACGGGCACAGCTCAGCTCCCCCAGCACCACATCTCCCCCTGGGTGGGCAGGTTGGAGGGGTCCCAGGGAGAGCACTAGAGCCAAACCCCCCCTGTTCCTGCCCCCTGACCTGCTAGAGAGGAAGGCCAGGGAACACTCTGCTCTTCCCTCACCACCTCCCAGTCCAGCTTGGCTTCCCCATCCACCTCTGCTGGGACCAGTGGGCAGCAGCAGGGACTCTGGTGCCTTCAGCTGTGGGTGGCTGTCGCTGAATTTATTTAACGAGTAAAAGCAGTTTCCACTTATCCCAGTGGCTCTGGGTTCTTTGAAGTGTTGGGGTTGGAGGAAAGGTGGGATCTGGCATGGGGGGAGACTCAAAAGCTGCTCAGATGTGTGAGAGATGAGACATCTCGAGGGACCAAGGGACGGGAGATGGAAGATCCCAAGGGTCCCAGGGAGGGGAGCAGGAGATGAGAGGTCTTTACAGGCAGGGGGGGAGCAGAGACGGGGGGAACGAGAACGGCAGCCGCAGGGCTGAGCCCCAGCCCCAGTCCCAGCATCCTGGGCAGGGTCGGGAGGACGAACTGCCTCTCAGCCAGAGGTGTGTGGGGCTGTGCCCGGCTGGGGTTGCTGGGGAGGCTGGGCGGCAGGAACGGGGGGCACAGCCCCGCAGCCCGGCCCTGCTGC
>NW_009951958.1:2807744-2813215 GCF_000747805.2 Chaetura pelagica
CAGCGCCCGTGGGTGCTGGAGCTGAACTGTGCCCGGCCGGGCCCAAGGGTGGCAGCACCCTGGGGACAGGGGCAGTGAGACATCCCTGCCATGGGAACACAGGCACTGGGGTGTCCTTGCTCTAGGGACATCCTTGCCCCTGGGCCAACACGCTCACCTTGCAGGGAACTGCCCGAGCCTGGCGCCATGGACGCTCCACCCGTCACACTCGGAGAGCTGCTGTGTCTGGGCTCTAGCCTGGCCTTCTCCGGCCTCTTCTACTACCTGTACAGGAAGAAAGCCAAAGCTGTGGCACGCATACAGGTAGCTCTGTCCCTCTGATGCTTTTTCTTGCCCACTGCTGTCCTACACTGCCTGGTCCAGAGCCTCTGCTTTGGGTGCCCCTTGCTGATGACCACAGCCTGCTGCAATTTCACCTTACCCAGGAGAAGCAGGTCACATCCTGCCAGAGATCCCCACAAAGCCATTCATTACCCTCTGCCTCCCAGCCCATGTTCATGCTCAGTCTCTGCTCTTCCAGGAGGCCCCAAAGCTCCAGGTTGATGACAATTTACCAGCGCTGGTGTCTGCAGCTGATGGGAGGTGCCTGCCATACGTTGCCCTGGAAGGTGAGGAGACCCCATGGTCCCACACTGTGGACAAGGGCCAGGCTCTCCTTCTTTGATTGTGATGCATCCTTTGGTCCTTAGGCATAGTGCTGCCAGCCAAGGCTGTGCTGACTAGCCATTACCATGAAGGGCTACAGGGTGTGATTCAGAAACTGCTTCTGAAAGAGCATCGGCTGATCTGGAACAGCTTGGCCCGGAGCTGGTGAGCAATGGGAGGGGACAGCAGGGTTGGGCTTGCACCAATGGGTCCAGACCCCTATCCTCTAGGGCCACTTGAGAGGCAGAAAGCAGCTTGGTTCCAAGGCTCTAGCCCCTACCCTTGGCTCAGCCCCAGAAGCTCAGAGTTCCTTCATGTTGTCCACTTCTCAGCGCTGCGCTCTCTGCTTGCAGGAGTGAGAGCGAGCGAGTGCTCTCGGAGCAGGTCTACACCGTCCCCTTCCTGCTGGCCTCGCCAGACACCGGGGCAGTGACACAGGTGAGCGTGGAGAGCCCACTCCGAGCTGTCTGCCTACCACTGGAGACGGTGTACGAGCGGTTCCAGCAGCCTGCCCATGGCTTCCGAGACCTGCTGGGCCAGTACTTAAGCGGGGAGAAGCCCAAGGGCATCCTGGAGACAGAGGAGATGCTGCGGGTGGGGGCCGGGCTGACAGGCATCGGGGAGCTGGCCCTGCACCCCCAGGGCTCCCTGCACCTCCAGCCATGTGCCCAGGGCGGGGAGTATTTCCTGTGCCTGGGGGACTGGCAGGGGGTGCTGGCAGAGCTGGAGACAGCCAGAGGGCTCTGGAAGGGAGCAGCAGTGCTGTGTGCTGTGGCCGGCCTGGCTGTCCTCCTGCACGCCCTGTGCCGTGCCTACCGCCACGCCAACTTGAGGCAGCAGCCCGAGGACAAGGAACTGGATGGCGAGGAGGCTGGGGAGCTTGAGGACTCCTGTGTCATCTGCTTGACACGGCCCCGTGAGTGCGTCCTCTTGGGCTGCGGCCACATCTGCTGCTGCTTCCGCTGCTTCCAGGCCTTGCCTGCCCGGCTCTGCCCCATCTGCCGGGGGCCCATTGACCGCGTGGTGCCCCTCTACCAGGCCTGAGGGGATCTGGGTGGAGGGTGGCCGGGGAGGGGCAGCATGACCCAAGCCCTGAGCCTGCAGAAATCCCCTCACGTGCAGCTGAGTGATTCCTGTTGGAAGAGAAGAGTCCTGGAGTGCCTCTGTTTTTTTTTTTGGAGAGGGGGGCAATTAGAGTGTCCTCAGCCTCCCTTTGTCTGCCAGAGGGACCCTCCTCCCCAGACATGAAGGCCTGGGGAAGCATACTCAGTGCCTGAGCTAAGTCTTCAGCCCCACGCCGTGGTGTTCTTCTGGCAAGTGGCTGTTTGACCAGTTCCCTGACCCCTCCCTAAACCACACAGGACTTTTCTCTTCTTTGGCTTTTTCAGTGTGTGGCTAAATGAGGAGGATGTCAGGGGCAAGAGCAGGGCTGGCAGGACAGGGTGGGTAGGGTGACAAAGACTCCAGCTACCCCTGAGTCACTGCAGTGGTGCACCTTGGTGCTGCCATTATTCCCCCCCCCAATCTGTGTGCCTACAGCTGCTGCCCAGACCATGCAGGGGCACCCAAGGGCTTGCAGT
The DNA here is from genome assembly GCF_000747805.2 of Chaetura pelagica. Classification (NCBI taxonomy): domain Eukaryota; kingdom Metazoa; phylum Chordata; class Aves; order Apodiformes; family Apodidae; genus Chaetura; species Chaetura pelagica. The sequence goes on from NW_009951958.1 coordinate 2,809,970, forward strand.
GATTAAGTATGTCAGCCAGGGAAGAAGACAGTGTCCCTGTGTCCCTCTCCACTGGGTCCCCTCCCTGCTGGAGAGGCAGGACAGCCCTGGGGCCCCCAGCCTTCCTGCCCACTCAGGGCAGGTGCAGAAGCAGCTTGCCATGGTGTGTGGAGTGATAAAGCCAAGGAGCTGAGCTCGGCCTCGCCTCTTCTTTCGCACCGCGAAGTCGGGGGGAACAAACCTGCAGGCAAGACTCTCCCAGAGGGGCACAGGACACCACTGCCCCTCCCCAGAAGTTGTGGGCAGGCAGAGGACTCCCAGCCAGGATTCACCTCCTTAGGAGACAGTGCCGACTGGGGGGAACAGGACTGTTGCCAAGGCAATCGTGCTCCTCCAGTCTCCATGGCAACCACTCCCCTGGACCTCCCCATCAGTGCCTGGCTGCAGTTGCCCAGGCAACCCACGGGCTCTTGCAGCTTTGGGGCACCCAGGATTTGGAGGGGGGGGAGGGGGCACAGCACTGGCAGGCCTCTGGCAGCCAGACAGCAAGGAAGCAATGATGTGCCCCCTCCCTAGAACAACAGCCTCCATTGCTACCAGTTTGAGGCTGGGGGGTTGCTGAGGTGCATGTGCCTGTGTAGTGTTGTCCCCAGGGCCCGCAGCAAACCATAATGCTCCAGAGCACCCAACCTGGGACCCACATCCATTTTTGGGGAGGGGGTGGGGGGAATGTTCCCCTCTCCCCCATATTTCAGCCCAGCCTCTTCCCTACATCAGCACAGTGACTGTCATGCTGCAGAGTGAGCAGTGGGGCCTTGGTGTCCCCCCTGGAGCCAGGCATTCCCCCCACAGCAGGAGGGATGTCAGGAAGGAGATAAATACCAGATGGGAGAGGGCCAGGCTGCCAGGAACACACTCCCTGTGTGCCAAGAGCTGCCCTGCACGCCCTGTGCCGTGCCTACCGCCACGCCAACTTGAGGCAGCAGCCCGAGGACAAGGAACTGGATGGCGAGGAGGCTGGGGAGCTTGAGGACTCCTGTGTCATCTGCTTGACACGGCCCCGTGAGTGCGTCCTCTTGGGCTGCGGCCACATCTGCTGCTGCTTCCGCTGCTTCCAGGCCTTGCCTGCCCGGCTCTGCCCCATCTGCCGGGGGCCCATTGACCGCGTGGTGCCCCTCTACCAGGCCTGAGGGGATCTGGGTGGAGGGTGGCCGGGGAGGGGCAGCATGACCCAAGCCCTGAGCCTGCAGAAATCCCCTCACGTGCAGCTGAGTGATTCCTGTTGGAAGAGAAGAGTCCTGGAGTGCCTCTGTTTTTTTTTTTGGAGAGGGGGGCAATTAGAGTGTCCTCAGCCTCCCTTTGTCTGCCAGAGGGACCCTCCTCCCCAGACATGAAGGCCTGGGGAAGCATACTCAGTGCCTGAGCTAAGTCTTCAGCCCCACGCCGTGGTGTTCTTCTGGCAAGTGGCTGTTTGACCAGTTCCCTGACCCCTCCCTAAACCACACAGGACTTTTCTCTTCTTTGGCTTTTTCAGTGTGTGGCTAAATGAGGAGGATGTCAGGGGCAAGAGCAGGGCTGGCAGGACAGGGTGGGTAGGGTGACAAAGACTCCAGCTACCCCTGAGTCACTGCAGTGGTGCACCTTGGTGCTGCCATTATTCCCCCCCCCAATCTGTGTGCCTACAGCTGCTGCCCAGACCATGCAGGGGCACCCAAGGGCTTGCAGTGATTAAGTATGTCAGCCAGGGAAGAAGACAGTGTCCCTGTGTCCCTCTCCACTGGGTCCCCTCCCTGCTGGAGAGGCAGGACAGCCCTGGGGCCCCCAGCCTTCCTGCCCACTCAGGGCGGGTGCAGAAGCAGCTTGCCATGGTGTGTGGAGTGATAAAGCCAAGGAGCTGAGCTCGGCCTCGCCTCTTCTTTCGCACCGCGAAGTCGGGGGGAACAAACCTGCAGGCAAGACTCTCCCAGAGGGGCACAGGACACCACTGCCCCTCCCCAGAAGTTGTGGGCAGGCAGAGGACTCCCAGCCAGGATTCACCTCCTTAGGAGACAGTGCGGACTGGGGGGAACAGGACTGTTGCCAAGGCAATCGTGCTCCTCCAGTCTCCATGGCAACCACTCCCCTGGACCTCCCCATCAGTGCCTGGCTGCAGTTGCCCAGGCAACCCACGGGCTCTTGCAGCTTTGGGGCACCCAGGATTTGGAGGGGGGGGAGGGGGCACAGCACTGGCAGGCCTCTGGCAGCCAGACAGCAAGGAAGCAATGATGTGCCCCCTCCCTAGAACAACAGCCTCCATTGCTACCAGTTTGAGGCTGGGGGTTTGCTGAGGTGCATGTGCCTGTGTAGTGTTGTCCCCAGGGCCCGCAGCAAACCATAATGCTCCAGAGCACCCAACCTGGGACCCACATCCATTTTTGGGGAGGGGGTGGGGGGAATGTTCCCCTCTCCCCCATATTTCAGCCCAGCCTCTTCCCTACATCAGCACAGTGACTGTCATGCTGCAGAGTGAGCAGTGGGGCCTTGGTGTCCCCCCTGGAGCCAGGCATTCCCCCCACAGCAGGAGGGATGTCAGGAAGGAGATAAATACCAGATGGGAGAGGGCCAGGCTGCCAGGAACACACTCCCTGTGTGCCAAGAGCTGCTGGCGCATGTGGGCCAGGGGGAGTAGGAGGGGGGGTGCCCCTGATCCCTGAGACTGCTCGCCTTGTTCCCCAGGGACAACAAAAAAGGGACCCACAGCTACTTACTGCCCTCTGTCCCCACTGGTGCTGAGGGTGCCGAGGGCAGGGGACACATCTCTGGTGCTGGAGGAAAATTAGGAGGGTGTCACCCCTGCCTTATACTACTCCATCATGTCTCTGTCATCCCTAGGAGGTCACCAGCCCCCAGCAGGGTGGGCTGGACTCTGCTGAGCAGTCCTGGCTCCGCTCCTGGTGACAGCGTGACTCAACCAGTCAGCTCAGCCAAACCCTGGCTGTGCCAACCCGCCCGGCACAGGGGCTGCCCGCCCTGCCGCAGCCCCCGCGCCCCCGGCCCAGCCCGCTGTCCCACCCCCGGGGGGCGGGGTTCGGCGCAGAGCAGCTCAACTGGGAGCTCACAGTGCTCAGGCTGAGCCCTGCAGCCTCCAGAGCCCAAGAGGGACCCAGATGACCTGCCAGCTGCCCCCTCTCCCCGGCCCTGCAGGGTCCCTGCGTCTGCCAGGCCATGCCCACGGGCCCCACCCGCACCCTCGGGGCTGCCAGCCCGCCTCCGCCTGCCCCCCTCTGT
>NW_009951958.1:2822366-2823451 GCF_000747805.2 Chaetura pelagica
CCCCGCCCTGCCGCAGCCCCCGCGCCCCCGGCCCAGCCCGCTGTCCCACCCCCGGGGGGCGGGGTTCGGCGCAGAGCAGCTCAACTGGGAGCTCACAGTGCTCAGGCTGAGCCCTGCAGCCTCCAGAGCCCAAGAGGGACCCAGATGACCTGCCAGCTGCCCCCTCTCCCCGGCCCTGCAGGGTCCCTGCGTCTGCCAGGCCATGCCCACGGGCCCCACCCGCACCCTCGGGGCTGCCAGCCCGCCTCCGCCTGCCTCCGTCTGTTGTCATGGTGACCAGAGATGTGGTGACAGACGAGGATGGAGCCGCACACCCCAGCAGGGCTGGGTCGGCCTCACCCACCGTTTTCCCCGTGCCCCAGGCGTGGGCAGGAAGCCTCCATGAAGCCCCTGCCCCAGGCAGCGTGCTGGGGATGCCCCTCTGCCCAAATGCAGCCCTGGCATTGCTGGGACCACAGCTGTGCCCCAGGCAGCTTGAGTGAGGGACAGGTACAGTGTCATCCCCCTTCTGTCTGTCCTGACTTACGGTCAGAGCCCCCTTGGGATCACCCAAAGCCAGACTGCACACTGAAACAAACACATCTCAACAGGGACAGCCAGCTGGCTGGCCCCAGCTCCCCTGCAAAGGCTTGAGCCTTTCCTTCCTGGGATAGGTGCTTCTCCTGGCCTCCTCATCCCACCTTGCTGGCTGCAGGGACAGTACAGAGCAAGGAAAGTATCACTGTCTCATCCTTGCCCTGGGCTCACCCACAGCACAACTGCCAAGCAGGATGCCTGTCCCCCAACATCTCCTCACTACGGTGACAAGGTCCACCACATCCACCAGCACACACAGCCATCGCCACCACCTGTACCCAGCCCAGGTGTGTCTCTGCGCCCCCGAAACACCTATGCAAAGAGCTGCCCAAACACGGGGCAGGCAGCGCGCACAGCAGCATCCCCACCTGGGGCTCTGGTGCCAGCACCAGGGAGTTGTCACTCACTGAGGCCCCCTGGGCTGCGGCTGCCACCGCCGTGGAGCAGAAGTGCCATTTCACGTTTCTTGGCAGGGGTTGAAGCAGCACAGAAGGAGGGACTGGGGGCCT
>NW_009951958.1:2824288-2825285 GCF_000747805.2 Chaetura pelagica
CCCGTGGGCGTGGGGCTGCCACCGCCGTGGAGCAGAAGTGCCATTTCACGTTTCTTGGCAGGGCTGGAAGCAGCACAGATGGAGGCACTGGAGGCCTCCAGGCACAGCTCTGCAGCCCCGGGTGAGAGCACCTGCCCCAGACTGAGCACCAGGTCTGGTGGCTGATGCCTTCTACCTCCTGCAAGCCCTCCATCATTCAGCCAACCTGCCAGGCCTCAGGGACCACCACGTGCTTCCATCCAGTCAGACTCTCACTGTATCCTGCAGAGCCCAGGCAGGACATGCTCCATCACAAGCACATGCACTGGGTGTTTCCCCACTGTAAACCCACTTGAAGGAGCATCGACTGCAGGGAAACCCCTCATCTTCATCAAAGTACCCAAATCCCCACCAAGGGTGCAGGGCTCCAGCAGTAAGGGTGGGTCACAGCAGGTGTCAGTGGGCTCCTGGAACATCACCCAGCCTCAGGCTCCAGCGTGGCCTCCATCATCAGCCCCACTGCTGCCCAGCCCCGGGGGAGGGGGCGCACAGCCAGACCCCAGCCCTTCCATAACCTGCCAGGTGGCCCAGCTGAGAAGTTGCAGCCCAGATTTCAGGAGCCAGAACAGGAAGAGCCACCTGCTTCCTACTCCCACCACCCCTCCTTCCCACTGGAGTCGGCTTTGTGTTGGACAAAAGGCTGCAAAGGAAGCAAGAAAGGAGATTACGTGGCTGCTAAAAGGCAGATAACGAAGGTGGGATGAGAGCCAGGGAAAAGAGAGCACGCTGGCCAACTCACCGTGGGGGTGTACAACCTGCACTGGCAGGGAATGAGGGTGGGGTCCTTCCTGCAGCCCCCTGCCCACCCACACACTTTCAAGTCCTTGGTACCTCCTCTCCCCACCCAGGGATGCATGACCAGCAGCACTCTTGGGGAGCCAGAGACAAGAGAAGTCCCAAGGAGATGCCCAGAGCCACAGTGCAGCCCTGTCCCACCAATAGCCCAGTTGTGTCAGCA
>NW_009951958.1:2826031-2827787 GCF_000747805.2 Chaetura pelagica
GGTGGAGGGTCCCTCACACACCTCCAAACCCCCCACCAGCCCCACAAAGCTGCCCCCCAACCCTTAGCCACACCAAGCAATTCCCTGGAGTCCAAGGCACTGAGACAGGTGCCAGATAAGCAGAACCATTCCCAGGGTGACCCTCTCCCCAGGAGCCCTGCCAGGCTGGAAACCCTCCTGGTGTGCAGTACCATCCCTGCTCACATCCCACACAGCCCATCTGCTCCTCTTCTCGCTCACCCCCGGCCCCGCGCGTGCCATGCCCTGCCTGTCCCTGCCTACAGGCAGCAGCACATGGGCTCAGCGATGGGAAAAGCAGGCCACATCTCAGCGTGGGCCTCTTGCCTATTTTCCCAGGCACTTTTTGCAAGGAGCAGAAGCCATCACATGAAAAAGTTCAAGCTTTTTTTCCCCAGCAAAGGCAGGAACAACAGCACAGCCTTGCCAGCAAAGAACAGTCACCACTGCCCCGTCCCTGCCTGTCGCTGCTCTGGGAAGGGACAGCAGGGACCAGGGCTCTGCAGAGACCAGCACAAAGGAAAACTACGGCTGAGCCTTCTCAAAATAGACATACCTGACCCCTGCATGAATCAGCCGGGCTGATGCTCTTCTGCAACACCTTTCAATAGGCTCTCAGAAGGCTGTAGAGATGGTAGCATGGAGAGGTAGACCACAGGGCTGTCTGTAAAACCTCGCTTTTGATCTCTCAAAGCACCCAGAAGTTGATTCTCATGGGGCTGGCAAGTGCTGCTGCCACACTGGGCTCTGGCCTTACTGCAGTCTAGCATACCCGTACCAGCAGTGGGGCCTGGCAGCAGGGCCACCCAGTGACAGGGTGGCCCTCTCCAATCAACCTGTATCATCATAAGGTCCAGAGGTCAGAGCTGTACCCACAGCCTAGGCAGGGAGAAGCAGCAGCCACAGCCTGAGCTTAAATACCATCCCCAGCCCCTGGTGACTGGGTGGTGGGGTTCCCAGGTGAGACCACTCAGGGCCATTGATGCCAATTAGTGCAATCACTGCCCTGGTAACAGTAAATGCAGGAGGAAAGGGCCAGGGATGTGCAGAGGGGACACAAACACGGCTCTGGAGAGACACTGGGGCCACTCCTGTAGGTCCCTCCTTGGTGACCCATGGCAGATCCCCACAGTAAATGGATCCTCTTCACCTTGTCTTCAGAGGCCCCCAAGAAAAGGCCAAAATATGAGACAAGGGGCATTCCAGGGTCCCTATGTAGCCATGTTCACAGACACCTCCAGAATCACACCTGTGTGCCCCCCTGCAGCCCTGCAAATACACACAAGGGGCACACCTGTACATACACTTGCACATCCATGTGCAGGCATCCACACATGGCGTGCCAAGGGGCTGGCAGGGGCTATGGCAGGACTGGTGTAGCTCCAAGGGGGAACACCAAGTCTGGGGGGGCTGTGTGAGAGTTTGTCTGGATGGGTGTTGGGCAAGGGACACAAGTTGGGGTCTGAGGGCAGCTTGGCCAGAGAGGTGAGGGGTGGGAGCCAGCCTGTGGGTTCTGGGGGGCTGGAGCTTCCCAGGAGACTGGGAGCTGGACTGGGGGTGCTTAGGGTGGCCTCGGGGACCACAGCAGGGTGTTGGGGAGTTTGCTTGGCATCACCTTGGAGTACTGAAGGAAGACCCGGCTGTGCCTGGTGGTCCTGGGCTGCCTGACCCGAGGGTACCCGGCTGCGCCAAGGACTCCCCTCTCATCAGGGGGACCCCATGATTAGGGGCATCCCCG
>NW_009951958.1:2828527-2829915 GCF_000747805.2 Chaetura pelagica
ATCCCCGGGACCCCCTGACCTGTCCTTGCATCCCCGGCTCTGCCCCACGGCATCCCCGGGACCCCCGGATCTGCCCTTGCATCCCCGGCTCTGCCCCACGGCATTCCCACGATCCCTGAATCTGTCCTTACACCATCGGCTCTGCCCCACGGCATCCTCCGGAACCCTGGATCTGCCCTTGCATCCCCAGCCAGCTCTTGCCCCGGGACCCCCGGATCTGTCCTTGCAGCACCCCCAGCGCTGCACACCGGCATCCCCGGCACTGTCCCTGGCGTCCCCATCGCTGCCCCACATCATCCTCGGCACTCTCTATTCTGCCCTTGCATCCCCGGCACTGACCGGTGCCCCCCTGGCTCTGCCCCCCAGCACCACCCGCATCACCCCACAGCATGTCTGGGCCCCCAGGCTCTGCCTCGCCTCCTCAACACTGTCCCCTGCCACCCCCGGCACTGCCCCACGGCGTCCCCAGCTCTATCCCCCGTTATCCCCAGCACTGCTCTCAGCAACCCCAGAATCTTCATCCCCAGCGCTGCCCCTTGGCGTCCCTGGGACCCCCAGCTCTGCGACTGACACGCGGCACTGCCCTGGAACCTCAGGTCCCCCCTGACCCCAGATCCAGACCCCAGCGCTGCCCCACACCCCCCCGCAGCCTGGGGCTGCCCCCGGGATTGCCCTGCAGCATCCCTGGCACTGCCCCCGGGACTAATCCCTCAGCATCCCTGGGTCTGCCCCTCGGCACATCCACAAATGCCCCGGGACCTCCCTGCTGCTCTTCGGCACCCCTGGGATTGCCACCACATCTCCTTGGAATGCCCCCATTCATCCGTATAAACAAACCCCCAGCCCCAGAAACCTCTCTCCCTGCACATCTCTGCCTGCCGCAGAGACCCCCATCAGCAGCCGCCCGCCATTTACATCACGTTACACAGAACGTTTCTGCTGATCGTAACTAGAATGTCAAATAACTTGGTACGGAAGGAGCTATACCAGAATAGATGCCCCCCCCGCCTCCCCTGCACCCTGGTGTTAGCATCGATCTTCCCCAGTGCCTTGGGAAGCCCTGAGAATGGTGCCTGCCTTCCCTGCAGCCCCCATCCCACCTGCTTGGGGGACCCCCATAGGCAAACACCCTCGTGAGTTGCAGGGGAAAAAAGGGGGAGAGAGACAGACCCCCTCTCTCCAGCACAAATACACCCCAGCCCCGAGGGGGGAATAAGATACTCCATGTTCCCCCCGCCCCCCTTGCAGTGGTGATGGCTGGGTCTAGTAGACCCCCTCGGGGGCCATGGGGGGCCGATTCCCCCTCCGTGGTGATGGGGGGTTGTCTGGCTGCTCTCCCGGTGATACTGGTGATAATGGGGGGAACGGATGTCTGGCCAATCTGCCCC
>NW_009951958.1:2830233-2830446 GCF_000747805.2 Chaetura pelagica
CCTGTTGCTCTCATCAGCGCCTGCCGCAGAGAGGAGGGGGGGTCCTTCCTGGTCTTTCCTGCCCCCTTCCCTTCCCACACCAACCATGCTGTCTACTGGGGGGAGGAATGCTGCCCCTACCCAAGCCTGGCAGGGGAGTGGGCATCCCCATTGCACCCACCTGCACCCCTTGTCCCTGCTCTCCAGCAGCTGGGGGGAGGGGGTGGGCACATC
>NW_009951958.1:2830776-2832494 GCF_000747805.2 Chaetura pelagica
GGGGGGACAACCCACCGAGCCCCCCACCCCGGGGCAAAGACCTCCCTCCCTGGGGGGGGGTCCAGCCCCCTGCTCCACGGTGTATCCCCCCTCCCCCCCATCTTCCTTGGCAGGGGGTCCCCGAATCTCGGGGTGGATCCGGCCCCATAAGCGGGGGGGAGCGCTGCTGTCCAGAGACATTTTTTGCTCCATCGTTTTTTGCATGAGCTTGGTGGTCCTGGGGCCCAGGGTGAGACCCACCACTCCGGCACGCTTCTTTTTAAACAGAAACTCCTCATATTTGTATTTTTATATCCGAATCTTTGTTAAAAATGATCTGCTGATGTCGAGATGTTGAAGTAACCGCATCGGGGAAAACAAACAAACAAACAAACAAACAAACAAAAATGGTTCATATTTTTTTCCATAAGAAAAAAAAAGACAAAAAAAGAAGAAAAAACCGAGGGGGAAAAAACAAAGGGAGGGGCAAGAAAGATGGAGGGAGTGTGAAGATGGGAGGAGGGGAATGGGGACCCCCTGGCCTGACCCCCACCACTGGCAGCGGAACTGGCTGGAGGGTCTGGCCACTGTAGCCCCCTCCCCACAGCACCGGGGGGAGGAGGGGGGAGAAGCCCTTCAGGACAGCTGCAGGGGCCGGGGGGTCCCAGCGCTGCCCCCCATTCCAGGGTAGAAGGGCCGGGAGGGGGGAAGTGGGGAGGGCAGGGACCGGCCTGAGTTGTTGTTTTTAATTTTGTACTTTAATTTAATTTTATTTTTTAAGAAGCTTCTCGGGGGGGTCTGATGTGCATGAGAAACTCATCATCTTTTTCAATAACCTACGAGTGGCATTTATGGAGACAACGATGCAAAAAAAAAAATACAACAAAACAAAAAAAAACAAAAAAAAAACACGAAAACAACCACCAAACAAAAAAACAAAACCGAGAGGAAAAAAAAACAAAAAAAAAAGGAAAAAAAAATAAGATACATGTGTCATGATGTTCTACGAATGATCCATTGTAAATTTAAATGCCATTTTTCACTGTACTGGTGAACAAAATGCGATGAATAAAATACATTAATGTACTGAGGCGAGGCCAGCAGCTGCCTGCTCCTTTCTGTCCCTTCCAGGCACCAGCTGGTTTCGGGGTGCCTGTGGGATGGGGTGGCATGGGGAGGGAGGGCTGGCCCTGGAGTCCTTCACTGGCTCCCGGCACAGGGGGAGCCACTGGCTGACCCACTTACACCTTTTGCCAGAAATAACAGCCTGGCAGCTCATGCCTCTTCAGTCTGTCCCTCTGAGAAGGGGTCCTCCCCACGCCTCCTGTAGGGGGGTGGGTTTGGTGCCCAAAGAACCCCTGGGGACACCCCAGGTAGCACCTGCAGAGCCGTGGCACTGGCACCCAGGCACAGCTAGCCCTGCCACCAGCCCTGGCACCGGCGTTTCACTAGGCCAGGTGTGTGTGTCTCTCCAGGGTTGTCACCGCAGCCAGGAACAGGGATGGAGAAGGATGGGGCAGTGTGCCACCCTGCCTGCACACCTGCCCTGTGGTGCCCCCAGCCCCTCGCTGGCATGTCCCTTTCCACCCAGCCAGGGGGTGACAAGGACATGGTGCCCTTGTGCACCCCCGTGGCCTCAGAGGCTGATCTAGGGGTGCCATGGTGGGACAGGGGGGCAGTGAGAAACCCCAGCCCTACCCCCAGTGCCAGCAGCCCGCATCCTGCCCCCAGCCCCACCG
>NW_009951958.1:2834710-2835953 GCF_000747805.2 Chaetura pelagica
AAAAAAAAACAATAAAAAAACACGAAAACAACCACCAAACAAAAAAACAAAACCGAGAGGAAAAAAAAACAAAAAAAAAAGGAAAAAAAAATAAGATACATGTGTCATGATGTTCTACGAATGATCCATTGTAAATTTAAATGCCATTTTTCACTGTACTGGTGAACAAAATGCGATGAATAAAATACATTAATGTACTGAGGCGAGGCCAGCAGCTGCCTGCTCCTTTCTGTCCCTTCCAGGCACCAGCTGGTTTCGGGGTGCCTGTGGGATGGGGTGGCATGGGGAGGGAGGGCTGGCCCTGGAGTCCTTCACTGGCTCCCGGCACAGGGGGAGCCACTGGCTGGCCCCACTACACCCTTTGCCCGAAATAAATGCCTCTTCAGTCTGTCCCTCTGAGAAGGGGTCCTCCCCACGCCTCCTGTAGGGGGGTGGGTTTGGTGCCCAAAGAACCCCTGGGGACACCCCAGGTAGCACCTGCAGAGCCGTGGCACTGGCACCCAGGCACAGCTAGCCCTGCCACCAGCCCTGGCACCGGCGTTTCACTAGGCCAGGTGTGTGTGCGACTCCAGGGTTGTCACCGCAGCCAGGAACAGGGATGGAGAAGGATGGGGCAGTGTGCCACCCTGCCTGCTCACCTGCCCTGTGGTGCCCCCAGCCCCTCGCTGGCATGTCCCTTTCCACCCAGCCAGGGGGTGACAAGGACATGGTGCCCTTGTGCACCCCCGTGGCCTCAGAGGCTGATCTAGGGGTGCCATGGTGGGACAGGGGGGCAGTGAGAAACCCCAGCCCTACCCCCAGTGCCAGCAGCCCGCATCCTGCCCCTAGCCCCACTGCCTGGGCGGGGGGCAGGGGAGGGACAGGGAGCTGCTCCCTGCAAGATGGATGGGTGGAATTAAACCCGATTTGGCTTCATTACCGGCCGCAAAGCCCAGAGCCCTGGCTGCTCTCCAGCTGGGCCAGAGAAGGGCTTGGGGGGAGGGAGAGGGGCCACAGCATCTCCCGCTACCCCCCAGGAGGAGGCCAAGACTCATCCCTACCCCTTTTCTCCCATTACTCACATCTCTGAGCAGCTTGGGAGGCTGCACCAGTTCCCTGTCCCCAACCCACGAGGGTGGAGCAGCTTAAGGCTTTACGAAGGTGGAGGGACAAGGGGAAACCCCTCCTCGGGTCACAGCTGGATGGCAAAGAGATAGTCCTCATCATCATCCAGGGGGGCAGGGGGCAGCGGGGCAGGGGGAGC
>NW_009951958.1:2836954-2838759 GCF_000747805.2 Chaetura pelagica
CCACCGCCAGGCACCCAGCTCAGCATCCCTCCTGCAAAGAGCCAGATGCATCCATCCTTCAAAGACCCCACTGCTTCCCAGGTGATGAGCATGAGGGGGGGGTTCCCAGGGCTGGGGGCAGGCAGGGATCTCCGGCTGGAGGCAACCCACATCCCTGCCTCCCCTCCTCGTTAACAGAGCACTAATGGCCGTTGCTTAGAGACGGGCGCAGGAAACCTTCCCATCCGCCGGCACCGGGCGGGGGGACAGCGACCGCTGCCTTCCCTGGCACTGGCCTCTCGCCCCTTCCTCATTGCCCCTAGATCATCAAGACAAGGCTGTCCCTGGGGCATCCCTGCAGGCAGGGTGGATTTTTCAGTCCTTATGTCCCTCCCTCAAGGAGAGAACAGAGGCAGTGAAAACCCCGACCCACCACGACAAGGGGAGTAGGGGTGAGAAGTGGGATGCCAGGGTGGCCAGATCCACATGGAGAGACTGGCAAACACCCCACGAATCCCCCTGGGGATGAGGACAGCAGGGCACAAGGCCAGCGCCCAGCGGGGCTGGGGGAGGGCAGGGATTGAGCAGGGGATTAAAAAGGGAAAAAAAGAAAGAAAGAAAAAAAAAAAAAGGGAAAAGAAGAGCTAAATCCTCATCATTTGGCCAAGTGACAAGGACAGGCAGCAGTGCTGGCAGGGAAGGGGCTGGATGGCAAGGATAGCCCCGAGGGTCCCCCACTCCCCCTGAGGCGCAGGGGGGGAGAGAAAGATGGGGGGGGGGGGGCAGTAGCCATGAGCACCCTCCCAGCACCCCGTGTCCACACTCTGTGGTGCCAGGCAGGTGCAGCAATTAATTATCCTGGCAGCAATTTCTCTGGGGACGGGGGGGGACGACACAGAAGCCTGCTGAGACACGCACACACAACACTCCCCCCTCCTTCCCCCCACCCAATCGGGGCAGATTCAATCCAGTTCCTGCCTCTGCTGCTAATTAACAGGGCCGGAGGCACGGCCTGTCCCTCTGGCAACACCACGGCCCTGTCGATGCTGACGGGGGTTGCCATGGCAACCTCGGACCGGATGATGGGGACCCCAGCTAACGAGATCGAAGCTGGGGCAGGGAGAGGGGGGAGAGCCTGTCACAGCCCTGCAATCATCACCTTGCCCTGGGCGGGCTGGGCCACCTCAGTGTGTCTCCCCTGATCCCCTTCAGGCACCCTGGGGTGCCCCTATGGCCACCCTCACCAGGATGGGGCCCATTTTTGCTTCCACCCCTTCACATTTAGAGTCCAAATAAAGAGGGGGAGTCACTCAGTCCCCCATCAGGACCCAGCATCCCACCCAGCTCCATCCACTTCCCTGAGGACAAGGCAATGGGGTGAGAGAGAAGGCGTCTAGCACCCCCAGGGGTGCTGACAGCCCCCCAGATGTCCCTTTGCAGGGCAGCACTGTTTGGGGAGCGGGGAAGAGGCGCTATCCCCAGTGAAGCAGGACGGCAAGGGGACACCCTGCACCTTTCCCCACCCCAAAATGGGCACGGGGAGCCCCCTCTATCCCCTCTCACCCCTACCTCCGCCAGCACCCGGTGCATCGAGGCGATGGCCTGGGGCGAGACGTTCCACGGGTCGGTCTCCTCCACCATCAGGACGTCGAGGGTGCCTTTCTCCAGCACCACATCGAAGGTGGCGCTGGGGAAGCTGAGGGCGCGCATGTCCATGACGGCCCAGCGCAGGCCGGGGCAGTGGGCGTAGCGGGCGCGCATGGCGGCGATGCAGGCCGGGGAGAAGTCGATGCTGGTGACATCGGTGTAGCCCAGCTCGTGCAGGT
>NW_009951958.1:2839068-2839452 GCF_000747805.2 Chaetura pelagica
GGGGGGGGAAGGGCTCAGACAGGGATTGGGGTGGGGGTGGGGCTGCCTGCACCCCGATCCTGCTTCCTTGCGCCCAGGGTGCGGGTGTCAAGGGAGGGATCAGGTGGTCACCTCGCTGCTATTTAATGGGTGCTTTAATTTGCCCCTTCCTGCAAGGTGGGTGCTCTGGGCCCTACAGGAGGGTGAGGGCAGCTCTTCGTTCTGGGTCCCCCCACCCCAGGGTGGGACGCAGGGCTGGCTGTGGGGATGCTGGAGGCATCCTGCCTGTGCTCCCCCATGGCTGTGACCTGGTTCAGGGGGGCTGAAATTGGTGCCCAGTCCCACCCCTACATGGGGATTCCCAGTTCCCCCACAGGGCTGTGCCCTGGAGCAGCGGGGCTGGAC
>NW_009951958.1:2840369-2843278 GCF_000747805.2 Chaetura pelagica
GACGGAGCGGAGGGTAGTCGCGGGGCGGCTGGTGTGAGTGGCGGAGGAGGTGCCTGAGCCCCCCCTTCCCCAGCCCCTGCGGGCCCAGGACGTGGCTCCTCACTCCCGTCTCTCCACAGCTACCCCGCCGGCTTTGTCTACATCTTCCTGGGCCTGTACTACGTGACGGGTCACGGCGCTGACATCCGCCTGGCACAGCACCTCTTCGCTGGCCTCTACCTGCTCAACCTGCTCCTCGTCTTCCGCATCTACTGCCGAACCAACAAGGTAGCCTGGAGTCAGGGAGCCTGGACGGTCTTCTGCTCACCCAGGCAGAATGGTTTGGAGGCATCTGGGACAGGCTGCTGACTGCCCTCGTGTCTCTCTGTCCCCCGCAAGGTCCCCCCGTATGTTTTCTTCTTCATGTGCTGCGCCTCGTACCGCATCCACTCCATCTTCGTCCTGCGGCTCTTTAACGACCCCGTGGCCATGGCCATCCTCTTCCTTGCCATCAACCTCTTCCTGGAGGAGCACTGGTCCTGGGGCTGCTTCTTCTTCAGGTGAGGGTCTCGGGGCAGGGCAGGGGCTGCTCTCCATGGTGTGCTGTGTGCATGAGTGAGCTCAGCCCCCGGGCTGCCTGGGCGTCCGCGTGGAAAGCCACAGCAGTAACAGCTTTCTGACCAGCCTGGCCGTGTCCGTGAAGATGAACATCCTGCTCTTTGCACCTGGGCTTCTCTTCCTCCTCCTTCAACGGTTCGGTCTCCTGGGATGTATCCCAAAGCTCTGCATCTGTGCCCTGCTCCAGGTGGGTCCTTGCTTGCAGTAGCCACAGGGACAGGCTGGCAGCCTGCCTGGCTGTCCTGGGGGTTGGGGACCTCTGGGTGCACATGCAGTGGCACCAGCATCTGAGTTTGCTCTATGCAGCAAGCTGGAGGAGACTGATAAAGAATACAATTCATGGGACACTGAGCTTTGACTGACAGTCCCTGTCATCCCATGTGGTGCTGGGGTTCTTGGGAGGTGGCAGGGGTGCTGGGGACCTGGCATATGGCTGCTGTGATGGTGGTGTGTCTCTGGCAGGTGGCTCTGGGGCTGCCCTTCCTGCTGGTGAACCCTGTGGGGTACCTGACTCGCTCCTTTGACCTGGGCCGCCAGTTCCAGTTCAAATGGACAGTGAACTGGCGCTTCCTCCCAGAAGAGGTTTTCCAGAATCGAGCTTTCCATGTCACTCTGCTCCTGGCTCACCTGGCTGGCCTGGGGCTCTTTGCACTGCACCGGTGGCACAGGTGAGACCTGGGGTTCCCCACGGGTGCTCGTCCCTGTCAGCCCTTGTGCAGGCCCACAGCTTCCATGCCCACACAGTGCTGCAGCCCTGGGGGTGTGGGCAGGAGTGGAGGGAAATTGCTGTTCCATTTTGGGGAGCATGCTGCCCCGTGACTCACAGGAAAGTTGGCATGGGAAGGGTGACAGATGTTTGTGCTACTTCCTCAGGTCCAAAGAGAGCATCCTGGCCCTGCTGAAGGATCCAGCTGAAAGGAAGCACACATCCCCTCCCTTGTCTGTCAACAATATCCTTTGGCAGGGTGGGCAACAAGGAGGGGAGAAGGCAGGGCAGGGCAGACCTTGGGATCAGCTTTCACAGGCTTTTGGTCCTGCCACGTTGTCAGGGCCAGCCTGTCCCTGGGGAAGTTCCTTGTGCTGTAGGGCTGGGGAGCTGCTGCAGGATCACTCCTCCTGTATCTGTCCCCTTAACACCAGCTCACATATCATCTTCGTCCTCTTCTCCTCCAACTTCCTGGGTGTCTGCTGCAGCCGCTCGCTCCACTACCAGTTCTACGTCTGGTATTTCCACACGCTGCCCTACTTACTCTGGTGCACCCCTACCTCCAAGCTCGCCCACGTGCTCAAGTACGTGCCGCCAGGGAGGGAAACCCCCAGCTGTGGGGGAATCTGTGAGCAAGGGGGGCTGGCATGTCTCCCCCGACCCTGTGCTGACCCCCAGTTTTAACCCCCTGCAGGGTGCTGGTGCTGGGCGTGATCGAGCTCTGCTGGAATACCTATCCCTCCACAGTCTGCAGCTCTCTCTCCCTCCACATCTGCCACGGACTTGTCCTGCTCCAGCTCTGGTATGGCACAGCCCCCTTGCCAGTACCTCAACCATCCCCACCGAGCAGGAAGTCTGCAGCCATCTCCAAGAAGATCAAGTGAGAGCGTGGCCAGCTGGATGATGGGAACTGACCTCTAGGACTGCCCCTTCTGTTTGCTTTCTTCCCACCCGGCTCCCAGGCAGCCCCCAGCCATCTCAGGAAGGCAGCGAGCCCTGGAACTGTGTAAAGGGGGCAGCATGGGGACCCCAGCAGGCAGGACTTCTCCAATAAAGGGGCTTTGCGTGCCCTTCCCTGGCCACAGTGTCCTTATGCCATTATGGTGTTGGGACAGCTGTGCCACTGCCTGGCCCACGTGGGGGGAGGCAGAGCAGCCACTAGGGCCATGGGAGGTCCCTTCCCAGCCCAGGGCTGGGGAGCAGCCTCGGGTGAGATTAAGACAGAAGATCTGCAAAACCACTCTGCCTCAAGGTTTGAATCTCCTTGATGCAGCCTGGAGATCCCTCCAGCATGGCTCTTCCCAGTCTCTGGTCTGCTCCCTCCCACAGGAGAGGCCTGTAAAGGTGGTGACCTCCCCCCAGGCTCTGGTGAGACCCCCAAGGGTCCCTACCCGTAACAGAGACACATTTGCAGGCAACACAGCTCCAGGTGTCTTTATTGGCCCCTCTGGCATCTGTCAGACGTTGTTGGGGTTGTAGCACAGCATGTTCAGCTTGATGTTCTCATCCCAGTGGCGCAGCAGCAGGAACAAGTGCCTGGCTGCCCCTTTGAGGCAGCCCATGTCCACCCCCTCGGGCAGCTGCCGTGCCTGCAGCCCAGCGGCCG
>NW_009951958.1:2843316-2850694 GCF_000747805.2 Chaetura pelagica
CCGCAGCGATCCCCCGGCCACGCCAAGGCCACCGCCGTGGCCCAGCTGGAACTCTCCAGGTCCCCTGGTCCCATGTCCTGCCAGCTCCCGCCGGCCTCCGAGGGGGCAGATGAGTGGGGGGCAGTGTCAGACTCAGAGCCATGCCCACTGTCTGCCTGTGCCCACACCCCTGCACTGGGCACCTCGGAGCAAGTGCTCTGGGATGGGGATGAGCCAGGCTGGGGGGCTGCAGCTGGCTCCTCACACTCTGCACCACCAGGCACTGCCTTGGGGCTGCCCCCAGCCCCTGGGGACGTGGGGCTGAGGCTGGCACGGTGGGAGGTGTAGGGGGATGCCCGGCGCAGGCGGTCCAGAGGGATCTGCACCACTTCAGAGAAGCTTTCGGTGAGCTGGAATGGCCCCTGGGCTTGCTGCAGCTGCACCTGCGATGGGGGGACAGGTGACTGGGGGGCAGGCACAGACCCTCTGTGTTCCCCAGCACTCAGTGGTGGGGGGGCTTCAGGAGTGACCCTGGGGCACAGGGACTGCCCAATGCTCCCCCTGCCCCAAACGCCAGCAAAGCCCCCCAGGGCCATTCAAGGATGCAGTGGGGCTGAGCAGGCCCCCCACCGGGTTTTCAGCTGTTGCTGGGCACCACCCGTGTAGCTCTGCTGCAACCCAGTAGGGGGGGTGCCTGCTTAGCCCCGCGATGGGACGGGGCAGGGTCCTTACCAGTGGGAGGTAGTCGTGGCTGGCGTGGTTGCTGGAGCACTCGCTTCCTGGGCTGAGGCAGTGAGGGCGCAGTGCCAGGCTGGGCCCCCTGCGCCTGCTCAGGCTAAACCTGGGGGCAAAGGGGCAAGTTAATGCAAGGGAGTGATTCCTGAGGGGCAGCTGAATCCAAGCCTGCTGCAGAAAGGGGATGGAGCAACAAACCCCACTTCTGCTGCAGGACCTGGCAAGGGACATCGAACCTGCGCCAACCAAGAAGTGGCACTGTGCCCCTGAGCCTGACGATTTTTGCCACCTCCCTCGCCCATACCTTACCTGGAGCCAGCAAGGTTCTCCGTAGATTTCTGGGAGCCTATGGAAGTGGTGGAGGGGCTGGTTGGAGGCCCTGTGGTGGGAGAAAGCTGAGCATGAGGGGAGCCACTGTGCTCACAGAGGTGTGTCCTGCTCCCTGCCTCCTGAAAGGGCAGTTCAGCCCATGTGCTGAAGGCAGGTGAGGGCTCAGCACAGACTCCAGCTCTCAGCCACCAGCACCCCCTGTCCCCCACCACCCCTCCAGGCCCAGGACTCACCGTTGGAGCAGTTCTGCTTTTCCCAGCCGTAGGTAGGGGAGGAGGCAGTGACTGGAGACCCAGGGGTCTCAGCTCGCTCTGCAAAATAGCAAAGCTCTGAGGGCCCTTTGGCTCCCAGGACCCTCAGGGCCCAGAGTTACCACCCTTCCATGTTCCCCCCAGTGGGGGACAGAGATCAGTGTTTCCTCATTGTTCCTTCAAGGTTCCCAGGCACCTACAGTGCTGCAGTAGGGACCAGCTCTGTGCAGCCATGAGCTGAGTGACCCCAGGGGCCCACAGTGCTCAGGCAGATCTCCAGGGATTGTAACGCCCATGTAAGGGGCTGGGTTGTTACCTGCAGCAACAGGGGCCTCATCCTGCTCCTCCCCATCCCGCTGCTGGCCCAGATCGGCCAATGAGTTCCTGTGCTGCCAGCTCCCTGCTGGGACAGCTCGTGGCCGGCTGGACGAGCCAGCTGCAAGGGATAATGTCACCTCAGCCCTCTGTCCCCTCACTGCCCCCTCCCCAGCATGCCATGCCCCCCAGGTGTACCTATGCCCCACACCTCAGGGGCTGTGGGCAGGGCTGCTTGTGTGGCACCATCCATGGGCACCAGGCGAGTGTAGAGGGAAGGCACATTGCAGGCTTTGCTGGTTTGCATGGCTTTCAGCCGGAACCGGTGGGCGAAACCTGTCCAGAGTGAGGTGGTTAGAGGTGGGGGCGGTGCTAGGCACGTGCTGAGGTCTGGGGGGCACACATACTGGCACCCACCCTGCTCCAGCTCAGCTTCTCGCTGCGCCGCATTCTCATTGTCCCGGATGATGGAGCGCGCTGCCAAGCGGTGCAGTGGCTTGTCCCAGGCCTTGGCTGCCCATCGTGGGGGGTCTTCCTTTCCCAGTCCCTCTGGGGCCTGCAGCAGTGGCTCTAGTGAGGCTGTCACTTCCCAGGACACTGGCTTGCCAGCTCGCAGTGCGTGGATCACCACCTGGCAGCGCAGGGGCAGGCCAGCATCACCCACACTGGGCTCCCCAGGCTCAGGAGCTGGAGAGGCACTGAAGAGGTAGGAAGGCTCCATCAGCATGTCCCAGTCTAGGTGGGTGGGTGAGAGGAGATTATCTGGGCAACAGCAAGATGTGGGCTCAGTGAGGTGGGAGCACCCTTCCATCCCCACTGCCCTCATCCTCTAAGAGCCAGCACGCACTTGACTCCACTGTGTTGGACTGTAGCCGCTGTTCCCAGGGTCCCAGCTCATCCAGCCGCCCCACCAGGGACTGGTTCCTCTTCTGTGACACTTTCTCCAGGGCCTGGCAGAGCCGGTGGGCATCCAGCTCCCCATGTGGTGAGGAAAAGCTGCGGCCAGCCAGGGCAGCGCGTGCCACCGCCTTCTTCCGCCGCGCCAGCTCCTCCGTGCTCAGGGCCACCGTCACCTGCGGCGGGGGAGGCTGACGGCCAGCCCAGCAAAGGCAGTGGCACAGAGCCCAGACCACGCCAAGCCACGATGGGGCACCTGTGGCCCTGGCTGGCTCTTGACTGGCACTACTGGCTGTCGCCCAGCCCTGCTGCTCTGCAGGCTGGCACCCGGCAGGCTCCTGGGGCTGTGGGCGATGCTTGCCCAGCTCCATTGGCATGTGGGAAGGACTGACAGCACAGAGACAAGAGTCTGCAAACATCCCCGTGGGCTGACTCAGGAGAAGTTGGCGGAGGGTTTTGTGTGTGTGTGGTAGGGGCTTAGCTCAGTTGCTCAGGCTAGATGAAGCTGCGGTGGGATGCAGCCTCCAGCACAGGGTGATGTCCCCACACTGAGATGCTTCAGCTAAAAGCTGCAGCAGGGCAGTGGCACCCACGCCACCTCTCGCCAGTGAGGAGCTGGGGGAGGATCATTTATGTGGCTGGGAAATCACTTACGCTTGACATTTCGGCAGCAAAGGGCACCAGCTGTGCTGTTGTGCGGCGGGAGCGGGTTACCTAACCCGTGCCACTGGGAAGGCACGTGTCCTGGAGCAGGGTGACAGCTGGCCTCACCCTGCCTTGGGGCTACCATCATGGGGGGGGGAGGGCTGCCTCTCCCCATCCCAGCAACCTGCCTGGATTTAAAACCCCTGTATGAAGCAGCAGGGACATGGCCCATTGCTAACGAAGCATCAGGCAGCATTGGCTGAGAGCTGAAGAAGCCAGGCAGGAGCTTAGCCAGCCCACCCCCTCCTCTCCAGCTTGGTGGACTCATTACCTGATACCAGCCCAGCTATTCTCACTTGATTTCAGCAGCATCAATGAGGATCTGAGCTGGCTGGGGGGTTTTGTTAGCCATCCAGCTGAATACTGGCCTGGAGAGCTGGGGGACAGGCTGTGTGGTCCCATTTCAGTAGGCAAAACCACACAAGGTGTCTCCTTGCAGCATCCATGGCTGATCCTTCCTTAAAATCCAGGCTACAGTTCTCTGGTTTCCAACCCAGTGACCACATGTCCAGGCACAATGGGACAAAAGACCCCAGCTAAGCTGGGAGCAACCAGCCCCATGCATGAAGCCCTTGTACCCTATTGGCATCCTTACCTTGGGGCCAGCAGGGGCAGAGGGCAGCGGGGCAGATTTGGTGGAGGACTCACAGAGGGACAGGCTCTTCTGGCCCTGCTGGGAGGTGGTATCAGCACCGGGGGCTGAGGAGCCACCCTCAGGGGCCACATCGTGGGAGCCGGTGGACTCGCTGCTGGTGGAACTGCAGGAGAGCAGCCCCCGGCTGTGGTCGGTGCTGACAGAGCAGTGTGTCAGAACATACTGCTCCTGGATGTAGGAGGGCTGGTAAATCCGCTTCCAGATGTCTCCTCCTGAAACCAGATCTGCACCTGCCCGGTGAGAGCAGACTCTGTCAACCCATGGCTCCCACATCTTCCTCCAACCCCAGCTCTGACCCCACTCACTCCACTCTGACACCTCCGTGCCCCCAGCCGAAAGCTCCAGGGAATCATTCCCGGATCCTGGCATGCTCCGGGGCAGCTGGCGGCTCTTCCCGGGACTGGGCATCTCCTCATGGGAGGGGAAGGCTGAGCCTCGGCGAGCCCCTTCCTGGCCCTGGAAGAGAGAGGAGAGCAGCATCAGCCCCCTGGCACTGGGAGAAGCTGGCAGCACTGGGAAGGTGACATCCTCCCCATCCATGCCAGGGCAGTGCTGGTGTTACCGGTGGGCGCCTGTCGCGGAAGCGGGCGATGCTGTAGAGGACGCAGTAGCTGATGAGGTGGTCGCCAGGGTAGAGAGCCGGGAGCTCAGTGGGTGAGAGCAGAGCCTCCATGCTGTCAGGGACGTACCAGTCAATGGTGATGTCGCTGATGGCCGGCTCGACTGCCTTCTTCAGGGACTTGATCAGCTGGGGTGGGGAGAAGAGCCAGTGTCAGGCACCATCATGGCCTCAGTGTCCCCCCTGTCCCTGCCTGGGCGTTACCTTGGGCTGCAGCCTCTCTGCTGGGCTCAGGAACTCGGCACAGCCTCGGCTCACCTTGGCCATGCCCTTCGGCAGCCGCCGGCACGCCCGCGGGCCCATGCCGAAGCTGAAGCACCTGCAGGAGAGAACCAAGTGTGGAAAGCCATGGCTGGGCTGGTGCCAGGGGTGTTTGATAGCCAGAGATGCTGCTCCAGCTGTGTGCCAGGTTGGGGCATCCCAGAAGAAGCTGAGCCAGGGGGACTGGGGATGTGATGGGTGAAAGGACACCCTCGGGGCTGGCAAAGGTGAGATTTGGGGCTGCAGAAGGAGAAATCTGTGAGGACAGCCCAGGGGACCACGGTGACCCCGCCACAGCACCAGTGCCTTACCTGGCAGTGCTGGCCTGTCTGCGCAGCAGCCGGAGGGTCCTGCCCGTGTTTCCAGCTGCTGCGCCGGTGAAAAGGAAGAGCTGGCGGGGGTAGCCATGGTGCAGGGGCTGTGCCAGTGCCCAGCCCAGGGCTGCCAGCAGGCTGCTGCTGCTGCTGCCCATGTCTGCCCGCAGCCCGCCCAGGTGCTCGCAGGCACGCCGCAGGGTCTCCTGCCCGCACAGACAGCCGACTTCACAGCGGTCCCCTGGCTCCCCAGCCTGAGCCCATGCTAGGAGCCAGGAAGGGGACAGAGAGAGGCTGGTGGGTGACTTTGCCCAGTGACACTCACGTTGCTGCAGAGGCGGCTGGATGGGAAGAGTGGCTTGACCTCAGAATCAAAGCTGGCGATGTTGAGCAGCGTCCCTGATGGCAGGCTCTTCAGGGCCACCAGCAAAGCTTCCTGAGGTGACAGTGGGGACCATAGGAGGGCTACTAAGGACCAGCCACCCGGGGAGCATCCGTGGCCCAGCGACCATGCCTCACCTTGACCTTGTCAAGGTCGGGGCTGCTCATGGTGCTGCTGTGGTCAATGAGGAAGAGAACCTCGCGGGTGACACTCTGCAGGTCCCCAGGGACACTCTCCACCACCGGGCAGAAGTTCAGCATCAGCACCGGGTTCGCAAAGATGTCCTTGTGGAAACGCTTCTGCACGAAAGTCACCTGCAAGCCAGGCAAGCCAGGGGCTTTCTTGCAATCCCTGGCCCACACCAAAGTCTTAATTCCCATCCCACCACCTTCCCCCTTCCTTTTACTCCACCTCACAGGCAGTGTCTGTGCCCTGTCACCTGTCTCTCGCTGCTGCCGGCCTTCCTGGCGATCCGCACGTAATCCCGGCGGCTCCGGATGTGGGCCTCGTACTCGGGGTATGTCATGGTACCATACTCCATCACCAGGTGGGGGTGGTGGGGCTCTGGGGGACACAGGGGTGTTCAGAGCCCCCCGATGCTGCAGGGGGCCTGGGGGATGCTCCAGGTACTTTTGGGGTGACGTCCTCCCTCACCGCAGGGGTAGAGGATGATCTCCAGGTCCCTGTCGTAGCGGTGAGGCTCAGCCAGGGTGACGCAGGTGGTGGCAGCAGAGCTGGCCCAGGGGTCGGCATCGGCTCGCAGGGCATGGGATGGGCTCTCCAGGCCTGTGAGGAAGAGGCAGCAGCAGGGCAGCCTCTCACACCCCCTGCCTCCACCCCTGCCCCCCAGGATCAGTGCCAGTGCTGGGCTTGGCATCGCGGCAGTGGCTGCTCTCTGCCAGCTCTAATTGGATTAACTGGGCTGGTGGCCAGGAGCGTGTCCCCACCAACCCACATCCCCTCCTCTTCCCCATCCAGCACATTCCCCTGGGGAAGGAGGCTGCTGACCCTGAGCTGCCCAGAGCCATGTGCAGGGGGACTTTGGGTGGTCCCAGGGGTGGGATGGGGTAAAGGCTTCTTTGAATGTAAGGAGTGCAAGAGAATGCCCAGAGAAGGGGGTTCATGTCCTGCTAGAAGTGTGGAGGGACTGAGGGGACATCGCCCATGTTTTGGGGAGGTTTTGTCCAACTGACACCACCAAAGCCACTCCCTTACCTGCCAGCAAACAGGGGCCCTTCACCAGGAGCTCAAAGGCAAACTCGTAAGGGAAAGGGTTGCAGGGTCGTCCCTGAAAGACATCCACGCCCTCCACCGGCGCCACGGGGGATGGTTGGCTGCGGGCACCTGGCCCACCAAAACAGCTGGTGGGGCTGCAAGGGGAGAGGCAGTGATGGCTCCCGCTCTCCTCCCCACTGTCCCAGCATTGGCATATCCCCCCTGGGATGGCAGAGACTGAGGAAGCCATGAAAATCACCATAGGGCCAACCTGTCGTCACACAAGCTTGCCGGCTCGCTCTCCGGGACGGCGGGGACGCGGGGTGCGAGGATGGGGGGCAGGAGGAGGCGCAGGGCCCCGCCGGGCAGCGTGGCCAGTTCCTGCACCGTGCCCAGGGTGACAGCCAGGCTCTCGGCCGGGCACAGCGTGCCCGTGGCCATGACGAAGGTGGAGCGCTCCGTGTCTTCGTCCAGGACGAGGTGGCCTAGGCAGGGGAGGGATGGTGGAGGGGTCAGCAGAGCATGCGAGGTTGAGGACTGGGGGCATGTTAATTCCACTAATTACTCTGAAAGGGGACAACAGTGTGCAGTGTAATGAGGGCCATGCAAAGGGATGGGTAGAGTGTCTGGGGAAGGTGAGGGAAAGGAAGTGAGAGGCTGAGATACCCAGCCCCAGAGATCCCCTCAAAGCGCCAGGGTGGCTGGGCAGGGGCTCCCAGC